>NW_008796218.1:2832416-2843236 GCF_000699145.1 Aptenodytes forsteri
GGATGGGGAGAGAATTGGAAGAGTAGAAGTGAGAAAAACTCGTGGGTTGAGATAAAAACACAGCACTGTACCAGCTACTAGGAAGGAAATTAACTCTATCCCTGCTGAAACCAGGACACAAGTATAATGAAATCTGCCAGGAGAGTGTATCCACTTGTTTTATTTGGTAGCTAGACTGGTGGCTTTTATTCTTTAAGTTATTCCAGTTGTGAGGAGCCATAAAACAATCTAACCCAAGTCTGTGATGAAAAATTTCAGTTGGCCATATGTACTCGGTACATTGTCCGTGTTTGAGTGCTAGGAATGACTCTGTGCTATTGTAACTAATGAAATCTGCCAGGAGAGTGTATCCACTTGTTTTATTTGGTAGCTAGACTGGTGGCTTTTATTCTTTAAGTTATTCCAGTTGTGAGGAGCCATAAAACAATCTAACCCAAGTCTGTGATGAAAAATTTCAGTTGGCCATATGTACTCGGTACATTGTCCGTGTTTGAGTGCTAGGAATGACTCTGTGCTATTGTAACATGAAGTTGTATCTCTGTCTTAACAAAGTATGTGCAATGGGGTATTTTCTAGTATGTGGGGTTTTTAATTTTTGTGTATTTGTAAGTATTCAGCTGACTTAGCTGGATTTTTGAGCACTCTGAAAATACCGTGAATGATGTCTATGTTTTAGCACTTGAATCTACTACATACACAAGTGTGGTTAGCAACTGATATCCTTTAACATTTGTTGTATTTCTTAAGCAAAATTAGTTTTCTTTCTATTTTTTTCTTCTGTGCTGCTCTGTGGCTTGATTTCCTTAAATAAAAGACTAATGATTTTTTAATACAGCCCATAAAAAAATACTGCTTTGGTTATAAATATTGTTGAAATCCAAACCTTATGATTAATTCCTACTCTATAGTAGTAATGTATATTGGTTTTGTTTAACTTCGAATTATGCTGGTGTTGATCTCCAGATCAGTTTTCATTTTGGCACTGTATTTTGGATACTCGTTTTTTTTAATTATAATTATATGCATGGAAGCACAGACTGTGAGGGCACTAACACCATGTAGCAAGATTAACCTGCTACCTTGAGAAACTTGCAGCCAAAAGCTAAAGAAGGCCAAACCAACAAACTTGAGGAAGTCCAGTGAACAGGAACAGCTGTGAGTAGTCACTGGATGTACCTGCTCAGAGAGGCATGACCCAGAGCTGGCCTCCAGCGGCTGCGCAGCAAGATCTTGTTGGTAAGTGAGGCTCAGTCTCAGTGGCATTGAAGAACAAACAAATCATTCTTACTCCAAGGAAAATTTTGAAGGGGAGTTTGCAAGCTTTTTTGCACACTTGCGTTGTTTTTTAAGTCCTCTTTTGTATAGGAGGGAGAAGAAGCTATTTCAAGCCCAGTTTGTGGCATGGTAGTTGAAACTCAGGTGCAACTCCCTCTGTTTTTTGTAGTTCCTATTTGAACTTCAGTGCAAAGACTGTCTCTCAGTGTAGGTACATGTATTCTGTGTGGATCCCAAACAGCTGAGATTGAGACCTGCAGATGAAGGGGAATTGCATTTATCTATGTCCCTTAGGATGCACTTTAGTTTTTTGGGGATGTTCTGCTGGATTTAAGAGCTTGTTTGGTTTGGGTCTGCTTTCTTCTCTGTCTAGTATTATGACAAACACAGTATGTAATAAGAATAAAGTAATCACAATAGTTACAAGTTTCCTTTCTTGAGACAAAGACCTGAATGATAAGAAGGTATTAGCATCTGATTCATGCAGAATAGAAACCCTAGGAGGAGTGGGGTTTTCTTAGGTAACTCATTCTCACTTGTACTCAGTGTCATTTAATTAAAAGAAAAATTGTACAAAACAGTGTGAAGACAAAGTCCTATTCAGGGACAGTGCTTTATGTCTGTTTTGCTAAGATCTTTTTGTCATGAGCATAGGAAATCTTATTTTTCTAGAATTTTTAAAAACTTACCTTTACAAAGCTGCCCAAAATATATATACAGAAACTCCTTTAGGAATATGTCTTCCTACTTGTCCTTTCCACACCAAAATAGTAAGCAAACTGAAAATCAATTTGGCATTTCTCATCTTGAGTTTTGGACCTTATAACAGCCGATGGTTGTTTTGTAGGAGTTTGCCTATACACAAATGTTTTCTTTCAGGCTTGTGCCTGCTAGTGACACAGCTGGCTAGAGCCGAAGCAGTTCATTTAAAAGAAAATGGACAATAAAACTGCCAGAAGAGAAGGTCAGGCTATGGGGACAATATAAGGGTGGCAGTGTGGATTACTAGAAGTTCATCTGCTTTGAAGAATCATCCTGACAAGTCACACAGTACAAAGGAGGGTGTTAAATCCTCTTGTGCTTCTCTTCTTGCTTGCGCATTTTGCTAGAGATTAAAAAAACCCCACCAAACAAACCCAAAACACCGCGGTCATGCACACAGGCAGAAGCTGATAGTTGAAACGTAACAAACTGCTGATGTGTCTGATTTAAAAATCTAGGGTAGTTATTTAAAGTTTCTCTAATCCACCAAAGCTGTGTTGGGGGAGTGGTTGTCAAAATCAGGTCGCCCCATGCCCTTGGGATTTGAGTCCCTGCAGTGAACTGATCCTCTGTAGACACAAACTTGACATGTAAAATTGTTCTCTGAGTGTATGATTTTTTTAAGCTTTTCACTTCAGAGCAAAGCAATGACTCTTCCCCACCTGACCACCTGCTTTAGAGCAGGAGAAAACTCGTTGTATCTTTACAAGTTGTCCTATCTCATTGTATCTGTGAAGCATGAATGGGAGGGTACTGCTTCTTTCGATCAACATCCTTTTTAATGTCAGGGAAAAGGCGGCCATAAAGAGCCAGTTCTTATCTTCTTTGTTGTTCCCTTCTTACTCCTAAGGAGAAAAGTTCCCTTCTTATTTCTCCCCTCTCTCACTTTCAAACCTCAACCCTTCTTATTAACAGACAGCATACCACGTCAATACTTACATTACAACCCTGTTTGTGTACATACTTAGGTAATCCTTAAACAGAGATGTGCTGGCACTGCAAGCAAATATAGATGCTATAGCTATACAGAGGTTGTTGTGGGCAGCTATCACTTCATTTGGTAAACATCAGAGGTAAATCTCACTGGTATAATTCCCTCTTTGCAGGGAATTTCAGATTTCTTTACAGGAGGGACTCGCATTGCATTCATTGTATTTACATAGGTAGTAACATTTCTAAAATGTTTCTAAATTTTTAGACTTCCAGATCTAAACTTCTGCCTCATGCTCTGTGTCCTGTAGCTCTGAAATGCTGAAAACATCTCACAGTCAGTCTCTTAACATGTGAGTTCTAATGAGTTAGAGGTCTGAGCTGGAACAAGAAGGCAGGAGTCAAAGGGAACTCTGCTAGCTGGATAGCACACTCATGTAGATGATGGCATTTTTTCGGGGCATAAACGGCATTTAGATACTTTCACCATTATGCAGCTATTTACACCTTTGTCCCCTCTCTCCCTGCAGTCTCCTTGATGTTAAACATCTTGCCCATGCATAGTTAGAGGGGAAATCTTGTGATTTCCCCCCCCACCCCATACTCTTAAACTCCGTCTCTCTTGGGGTAGGGAAAAGTGGGGATAATAGTCCAGAGGGAATACATCACCTTATTGCTCATTATTAATCTCTTGACTTCAAGGGGCATGAATTTTCCTTCCCATTCTCTTTGATTGTTTTGTTCCTCCTGTCAGTGAGAATGCTGCAGTTACAGCTGCTTGTTATTTGAGGTGAACAGCCTGCTCTGTTGGGGGCTCCAGTCAATTGTAGTTGCTGTTCTAATGGTTCTGCCTCTGAACAAGTGGGGTGATCTCCTGGGAGGCTCTGGAGGTACCATTGTTGGTTTTGTAATACTGTTCCATTCTTTGTACTTTATTTCTTAAGAACAGCACACAGTTAGGGTTGAACTCCATTGGATGTGGAACTCAGCTGCTTCTGGAGCTGCTGAGAAAGTTAAAGCCACTTAGCAAGTCCCAGGATTGGTCATCTAACACTATTTTTAAAATGCTTCCTATTTCTTTGTAGGTATTGTGACTCTTACTCTTCAGAATCATGCATGTCTGAGGCTTGTTATCTAGTGAAATCTCTGTGCAGATGGTCTCTGAATATTTGTTCTTGGGAGTGCATCTTGTGGACAATAGCAAAAAAGCCCAGTTTTTCACACTGCTGTTCCAGAGCATTTCTTGTGATATTTCTGTGCCTGTCTTTCCATAGTATGCCCTCAAGTCTTTTGACAAGGCAAATATTAGCACTGGGAACTTAATTGCCTTCACTTTGTTTATCTGTTGTAGACAGATGCCTGTTCCTTCTTAGATAGGCTCAGATGGCAATGGGATATTGAGAGTAGCAGGGTCACTTGCATTCTCCAAATTAGGCAGATTCACAAATGTTTGCCAGATTGGAGCTATAGGTAATGCTTTTCATAAAATGATCTAGAAAACATGGATATATTGTAATTTGTAATCTTTGAATAAGATTTTCTGTAGCAATGTACTGTGTTAAGTCTAATGAAGTAAGACCTGGACCTTGCCTCAAAAGGGATAAATGCCTGAGCAGTCCTTTACAGACAAAGAGGAAGGAAATAAGACACAAGAAAATAATTGTGAACAAATAAAAGCATATCCCTTATGTTATAATAGTTCAAGGGTGTTGCTTTTTCAAAATGGTGTCCAGAAAGAATTGAAGTAAGTGCTTAGAAAGAAGTATCTATTCAGTTTTCTGGGGAATGTTAGAGGAAAAGATGCTGAACTGCAGAAGAAAGGAAATTCCAGGTTAGGGAGGCCTATATGGAAGAAAGCATATAACAGTGCAGAAGGGCATGGAGATACAAATATAGAATGTCAGTAAAAGTGTATGACTCATACTGCTGTAGTAGCATAGTGCAGAATTTATTTTCAGAAGTACAGAACAAAAACCCTATGGTATACTATGATGCATTTACAGATAGTTTTCCATAGCTGGTTAATGTTTTATGCATCCTGCTTTTATAGAGGCATCACTAAATTGTGCTTTGATTTTCTTTTTTTCCTTCTTTTTGTTAGGACTTCAAGTTTTTTTAGATGAAAAGTTAAGTCCTCTATTGAACCTTGAATGCAGCAGTTCTGTTTTCTGGGTAGAGATGAGTTAGATTTGTTTTTAATCATGTAACTAAATTTAGCCAGCAATCTGCATTTTAAGGCATTGCTATAAAAAGTCTAAAAGTGAGCTATGTATCGTAGTTTGAATTTAAAATGAGCCAGAGGCACAGCTGGTGAGGCAGTCATGACTCTCTAATCATGAGTGGAGAGAAATGAGAAGGGAATTTTCTCATCTTGTAGGATGAATGCAAAGTGTGATAGGTGCTTTAACATCTCCCCCTGCCCCCACCCCTCTTCCCCAGCTTTGTTTCATGATTGCGTGGACTTCATGACCTCCCCCCCGCATTTTCTTTTTTGAGTCAAGATCATACATCTGTTTGATATCAGTAGTATGAACACAACTTTACAAGCATTTAACTTCTTACATTTTAATTTTTCTTTCTGTTTATTCAGAGCTTTGGTACTTCATGTTTCCAGTTTCTCCTGTAAAAGCAAAACAGCCTTTATCCCATCTAACACCCAAACCCAGAGGCAGGACTTCCAAGGTATCTGGAGAATCTTGGAATTTGCCATACTCAAAAGTTATTTTTGTCCAGTCTTTCAAAGCAGTGAAGCATGCTATTAAGTATGTGAATAATCCCATTAACTGAACGTTGCCCATCTTGAGACATAACTTGGTGTAACTATGGAGGCAAAAAAGAAAAAGCGTACCTGTTTTTTGATGAATGAAAGTCAAAGCTGTTTAGATGTTCAGTGGTGTCGACAGTCCTGATAAAGATGGATCTGTTGGTAAACTGCATGATAAACTTAACTTGCAGTTTCACATGACATGCTATCTCTAGCCTATCATACAGACTATTAAATGGACAATACTGCCTTTAGCAATATTTGCTGTTGCCGAGCTCCCATTTCCCAAGGCTATTTTTCAGCCAGATCGATTCCCTGGCTTGGCTTTTACCTTCCTTGTCACAAGTTGTTCAAGCACAATGAAGGCTGGTGGCCTAGGGGTGAGAACAACTATTTGGGAACAAGTTGTCTTGGTATAAACTGTTGCCTAAGGAGTTCCCAGTCTGTGCTTTGAACCATTTAGTCTGTGCTAAAAGGTTGTCACAGTCATGGTGTCTTTTGGAGAGTCTCCTACATCCTCATAGCTTCACCTGCCTAGCTGAGTATTTTCCATTACATCGCATTATCATACGTGTCATTGGATGTTTAATGTTTTGATATCTCCAGGAGGCTCTAAAAGGAGACTTGATGATGTTCCCTTATGCTGTATCTGTTTATATTAATGCCATGCAACAGAGTTCCCCCTGGTTGGATGGATTTTCTTTCATGTTGCATAATTGTCTTCTAGGTTGATTTCTTAAATTTCCTCTTTCTTAAATTTCCTTTTTTTTTTTTTTTTTTTGCAATAGGAATGGGTCACAGTGAGAAGCCAGTTGTATGCTGGATCATAGATGAGCCAGTGATTCTAGTGGTGTGAAATCCCTTAGGTGTCTTGTTGGTTTGTCTTGCCCACACGTGTTTGGTTAAATTGGTCACCAGATTTGAGGACATCTGATGTAGCTCACAATGGCAGAAATTTTTGGCCCACTTGAAGAGTATAGGAGTTTTAACTGACAAATCCATAGCTATTGCAGGAGGACTGGTGATGCCCTATGGTTCTCTTCCTGAGGCGCTTGTGGCCTTTTGTTGCAGGTTTAAACCTATTCATAGGGTGCTTGGAAACCCTTGTGAACTGCAGCGTGTTGAGTAGATGCTCTGTGGACTACTCTGAACTAGATACGTATTGCAACCTGTGACTGCAGAAGGCTGAAAATGGCAACTGAAATGATCTCTAATTTTCTGTTGCTGATATCCCTGAAATGCTTTTGCTGTTTTGTCTGAATTTTTCTGAAGAGACATGACCTCAATACTATGCATAGATTTGTGTTTTAGTGATACATTTTTAATAGCTATTATAAATTAATATGGAAAAAAATTCAGGAGCGTGACCTATTATATAAAGATGCAGAAGTCTGTAAGGAGATAATAGAAAGAAGATGTGTTAAGAGGTGTGGGCGGCTCTGGTACACTGAACTCCATGTAAGAGGATGAAGGGGCCATTTAAACCTTTGTCACAGCAGATAACCCTGCTTTGTACTGAAACCATGCACAGGTACAGGTGTTAGACTGTAGGTGTGGTAGTGATGCCAGGTTTCCAGCTGCTGAATTAAAGCTGTCTTCAATCCAGAAGGAATTAGGGATGGATGGATGAATGTTTTTCTGTAAGGTTACCCTGCCCAGAGGCTGATTCTAGGTAGAGAGGAAGTTTCTCAGAATGGTTGAAGGACATTAGTGATTGTCATGAAGGACAGCAGAGATTTGTAGTTGTGGGAGAGGTGTTGGTTTGCCCATTGTGGGGCAGGGAGGAGGCAGAGGCAGCCTCCTAATGTCAATTTTTATTACCTGCTCCTGTGAATTTTCATGTGAAAGGAAGCATTAGGAATTTTATATAGACCTATTTCAAGTCCGAATGAGATTAAGCATTCAGTGTGAATATCCAGAGTTCATTTGAAAAGTAATTGTTAATGCAACCATGAATTGAGATAGCCTAGCTGAACTCTTTCATCTAGTATTTATGAAAAGATAGTTCAAAGCTTGCCTGGATACAGAATAGAGACTTCAAGGAGTTAACACTAGTGCAATCATGATATTATCTTAAAACAGGAAAATTGATATAAAGATGAATCTGAATCTAGTGAAAATAAGTAGATTTTAATGTTCCTATTTGTCTGTTGTGTTTTACCGAGAAACCAACCTATTTTTACAACTAAAATGTTTTTTGTTTTTTTTTTTATTGCTAATTGTCCTCAAGTACTTATGCGTCTGAGCAGATTGATTAAGAAACTGCTAAAAGGGTAAAATGACATGCTCTACAGCCTCAGGAGCACTGTAAAGCAGCACAGTAAGAGCTACAGTGTCAGGCAGGAAGCAACTAGAAGTGCTTTATGCAATGTTGCTGGATTTGCAATACTCTGAAGGTTGTGAAATTGTAATTTTGAGGCCATTCTCAACTGTCTGTGCTTTGTGGTAGCATAAGGACAGAAGGATGATGTGAAGAAAATGCAGAGGAGCCTTTCTGGTAGTGGAGTGCTATTGTAGTGCTGCAAGCACTTGAATATGCACATACCTTCATCTGTATTGTGTGAGGGATGTTAGCATGTGTTTCAGCTGATTTGCTGCTGTATGTATACAGATGCAGACTGCTGTGTTTACAGTTCAAAGAGCAGGAGGAAACTAGATCTGTATGACCATGTAGAATCTCAAATGATGTAGCATGCTGCTGTGTGTACGTTTGCTTAAGGGGCAGCTGGGAATTTTTTCTAAAAATCTTCTGACCTCTGTCCTTTTCTTCTAGCTCTCTGAACTCCTGTACTGTATGTTCCATTCAAGAATGACACAGGATGCATGAATTATATCTATTACTCCTTAATTCCAAATGGTGTTGAACCCTCTGGCCTTTGTTTGATGTAGCATTTGTCTGCTGAAAAAAGGAACAGTTGCAATGAAGTCATCTGGGACAATGTGGATGTTCACAGTTGAGGAGTCGAAGTGCCTTTTGGAATTGGAGCCTCCGTGCTTAGAACGTGGCAAGATCAAGGTCTTAGGAAGCGTTGTTAGTATCTTAGAAGAATTGGAAAAGCTTTCCAACATTACATGCTTCTTTCTTTCGCTCAGGTTGGAGAAATAACTCTTGCCTTTTGTGCCCTCTTACTGTATAAAGTCTGATATGAAATATCTCATTTTCTGATGCCTCAGCCACTTCCATGGTTGATGTACTCTGTCCAGTTGACTCATCACTGTGTATGTTTTCTTGACTTCTAATTAAAATCTGTTCTATTCTAATATTAGACCAACACTCCTTGTTATATTACCCTTCATTCTTAAGTAATTCATCCTGCAACCTCCTTATTCTGTATGACTAATGTCTTTCTTAAATACTCTTAGAACATTTTAAAATACCATCTGTATTATAAGCAGCACAGTAGCAATACCTCTCATTACAATTGCTTAACGCTTTCTGTCATAACTCAGTGCTTTCTTTTGCTTAGGATTTTGACAAGACTTTAACCTTTTTGGCTGGAATTTTCCATGCATTGTTTTTTGCCTCAGCCTGAAATTTCCACTTGAGACTGAATTTTTTTTTGTTTTGTTTGTTTGCTGAAAATATAATCAGTATTTCATAGAGAAGACTTCTAAATCAGCTTCTGTTAGGTTCTCTCACAGAAAAGACAGATTTAATTTTTTTTTAAAAGGTGTGTTTGGCTGAAAGTTAGGTATGATTGACCATTAGCAGGAGTCTGAGCATGGGAAGGGGAATGCCTACCAAACAGGAGCAAGTCTAGGGAGTGAATTTCTGCCAATCAGAAGTGAGAACGGAGTTGATAAGCACTGAGAAGGAACTGGTTGCTTACCTAATCTTCGGGCATTCAAGAAATTCTTCCTATAAGTAAAAACTTAATTTATCTGGCTTTAATTTTTTTAATGGGTGTTCTTCATGTTTGCCTACCAATAACCACCTGAAACTTGTTTCCCTTATAGTGGCAAAAAGGAAAAAGTTAATTACAATTATTTCTGTTTGTAAACAGAAACAGTTTACGTTCTCCTAAAGGCTCTGTTGGGTTTTGCATGTGTAAGTAATTCTGTGCTTGCTTGTCCAGTAAAAGAAAATAGAATCTGTGGATGGAAGGTGTTTTGTTGTAGCTAAGCATTATTGCTGTCTGGTTTTAATCCTTCAAATATACTTGCATTCTTCAGTTCCACTGAATTTACTGAAATAACTTGCAATAATAGAGGTGAGCATACTTAAGAGCCTTTGTAAGGCTGAATAAAACCACTGGGATCATACTGTTTCCAGTTCTATTACTTCCATTTCAACTTGGTGTTACTGTTGAAATTTCAACATAGGGCCCCAAAAATTGATCCAATAACAGAATTGCAGAGTGAACCTTAAGGAGACCAATACCCATGGTGTAGTAGAAAAAAGGCCAAACTTGTATAGACGTTGGCACATGGAGAAGATACTAGATAGTGGAGAGAGGGGCTTTTTCCAGTTATTGGTAAAGATGCAATAAGCAGCTGATGGCAACTGTAGTTAGACAAATTAATCCTGTTGAAAAGAGGGATGGTTTCTGAAAGGTAAAAACAGTTAAACATGAGGGCAACAGCTTGGGGCAGATGATGGACTCGCTAGCCTTTAATTCATAAAGGGAAATTACATATGCAGTTTAGTTTGACTTCAGAGTAGGTGGTCGTGGTGTTTTGTTCTGATCTTGCAGTTGAGGAAGTTGTAGACCACTGCACTTTTCTCCACCTTTCACAGGCCCTTGGCAGAGGGGAACAGAATGGCTTGCTTTGCACAGAACTTGCTCTAGCAGCTCGTCATCAAGATGGTGATCGTGTCGGCTGCTCCCTGGTTTCTTCTGGTCATGAGCAGGGCAGGAAAATTATTTTCTTAGTGAGTAACTGGTCAGGTGTGTGTTGGGATTTTAGACTGCCTTCATCTGAATCCAGACACCAGCAGCAGACAAGACTTGAGACAAGGTGGAGCAGTACCCTGATGTGATGATGCAAAGGATCATTTTTGTTACGTGAGTGGCTGGTGTTTCTTGTTCATGTCTCGGTCCAGGCAGGGCACGAGATTTGAGATTTGGTTGGGGAAAGATTCCGCTCC
>NW_008796218.1:2843374-2864365 GCF_000699145.1 Aptenodytes forsteri
GATATGAGGATCTGGGTCTGTATTATTAAATACACTGCTTGCCTTTCCAGAGGCCTTGCAGGTTGCTGATTTTTATTGGCCTGTGGCATTGATGCTTTTGGCTTCTGAGAGTTGAAATGCTTTAGTTAAATTATGGTCCTTGGGATCAATACAGCAATGTCTGGGTAGCGCTTGAGAGCCTATGGTATGTTAATGATCTAACTAGATATTACAGAAATTCTTTCTGGCTTTGAATTTCATAAAACTCAGCTTCAGTTCCTGTATTGATACAAAATAAAGCAGCCTGCCTGTCCTTTTCCAGTCCATTAATAGGGTTCTGGATAGGTACAGTAACCTGCTCTGATGTAAAAGCCTAAAGCTTAGTCTACATTTAAATTTGCTACGTAACATACTGATGTAGGAGACTTCTTGCAACATTTTTGTAGCTGCAGATGTTTTTAGCAGAGATCTATACAAATTGCAAAGTAAATATATTACCTCCAGAATAAGCGTGTTTTTTAAACTGCAAACTGTTTTCCTAATCTCTGTAAGGTATACTGGAAGTTCTCTTAATGAAACTTGTTTTAATGCTTTAGTCTAAAAAAAATGAAGCTACTATATTGAACGACCTCACTTGTATCAAAAGTAGTATGTGACTAGTTTCAACTTTTTCCTGAACTGCTAGGAAGCTCCAAAGGAAGAAAGTATTTGTGCCCTTGAGAGAAAAGGACAACTAATTTCAGCACTTAATTATTTCAGAGGAAGCATTATCAGTGAACTGAGACAATACATCTGAAAAACTGTTGCAAGGATTGGAGTAGAAGATACCACTGCTAGCAGATTTCCGAGGAAAATGCATATACTTCTTGTCTGTTTAAATATACGAAGTTAGAGGTTTCCAGTTTATTTACGAGATACATTATCAGCTCAAACTCCACAAACCAGCAGTGCCCACCTGTGTCTCCTTCAAGACAGTTTAGCAGCACCCAAAGGAAAACGGAGGTGTTTAGGTTTCCGAAGGTTTATGTTATGGCATGCGTTAAGAAAACAGTTGTCATCTTTGGGTGGTATGACCGCTACCCCCTGCTCCTGACCCCTCTGTGGGATCTGTCTGTACTGACTGACAAGGGGAGAAGTGTGTGTGTTGAAGCTGACTTGCTTGACTTCTTCATATTTTCCTCAAATCCACATCATTTGGCTTATGACTTGGTGACTTGAGTTCAATTCTGGAGAGGAGTTTGAGGCTTGGCTGAAGTGTGTACGCAACTCAGGGTCATTGCAGGCTTCCTTCTGGGCTGGAATGCGGATTGCTGCTTCTAGTCAAAACCGAGTTGAGAACATACTGTTTATGCTCTGCGTATATAACTTTTTTTAATTGGAAGCCTCGAAGGGACAGCTTTTCATGACTTACCTGCAGAGATCTAGTTACTTTATTAAGAAAATAAAGCTATTGCTTAGTACGATTGTGGTTTGGTGTTGGTTTTTTTTTTTTTTTTTAATATTGGGAATCGAAGGTAAAAAGAATTGCTTTATGGATGTTATCCATACTGGAGAATGGACTTTTGGGTGTCAGTCCCACAGCAGTGAACTGTGTTCAATATAATATGTGGAGAGAAGGGTGATCCATATAGTGCTGATTTCATTTAAAGTTCTCTTTCTGTGGCCAATGTGTGATTCCTGTGAAGACAAACCAGTGCATTTCCAATGCTTAATGACAGCTGTGGTGGTGTTCCTGACTAACCAGTTGCTGTCCTGAGGGCTGTTACTCTGCTAACAGAAGTTGTGACAGAAGGTAACTTCTATCAGGTAACCATAAACTGTATGTTAAACACAGGACATGTGATGGATGTCTCTATGGCAAAGACTGGGAATAGACAAGAATCTTTTATGTTTCAGAATAAGCTGTTTTGTGTATGCTTCTGTTAAGATAAAAATATGTCCTTTGTATAACCAAAGTATATAGAATCATAGAATCATTAAGGTTGGAAGAGACCTCTAAGATCGAGTCCAACTGTCAACCCCACACCACCATGCCCACTAAACCATGTCCCTAAGCGCCTCATCTACACGTCTTTTAAATACCTCCAGGGATGGGGACTCAACCACTTCCCTGGGCAGCCTCTTCCAACGTTTAACCACTCTTTCAGTAAAGAAATTTTTCCTCACATCCAATGATGTATACGTATATATTGTATGCAGAATGTCCAGGTTATGCAGCTTTATTGACATGGTTTCATTTATAGCCCAGGCCATCCTACAGATGTTATTCTGCTAAAAAACAGGTTAATGAAGTTTGAGTAACTGCATAGAAGTACATCATAATATGTCTTTAGCTAGTTTTAGTATTTTTTCTTCTGCTCCCAAAAGTAAGTTTTCACTAGGTTTTTGAAGCTTTAGATAAGATGCATTAAGAAGTGTTGTTCTAGTTTTGAATTGGTATCCAGATGTTCCAGGAACCTAGTGAATAAGTAATCTTGAAATGTGTTTTGTGTTTAGAAACTGGCAAGGTATTCACCTGGGGCAGAGCGGACTATGGGCAACTTGGAAGGCACGCAGTGGTTCCCGATGGGCAGGAGGCGTGCATAGCATCTGAACAATGCTTGGAGCTGTTGTGTAACATCCCTATTTCAGTGCCTTGCCTAAATGGAGCATCTCAGGTAAAGAAGAAAATTAGCATTTTTTTCCCCAGGTTTGGTTTTTTTTTTTTGGGGGTGCATTAAAATAATCAGAACAATTTCCTAATAGAACCTTTTCAAATGCTGCAGCACAAGCCCTTGCTGCTCTTCCTGTAAGCGCAGAAGTTAATACGATTCAATTATTTAAAATGTCTTAAAAGGCTTTTGTATTCAGAAACTGATTTTTCCTTGGTGGAACCAGAGTTACCATTAGCAGAAGATGCCAAGTTCTCTCAGATATCAATGTGTGCAGGAGACAGTTGCACCTGCAATACAGCCTAGCAGATGAGCTGGGACCCTCTGCAGTTGCAGTGCTGCTTTTGTCTGAAACCCTCTGTAACAGTTTAGCCAATGGCCTTTCTTTGGCTGATAAATAATAATGGTGCAGCTTCTAGAATCTTTCTCTACCTTATAACATCCTTGAGTTGTACTGGAGGCTTTCTTTTCATATGGCTAATTTGATACAAAATGATTTATCCTCAAGCATAAAGATGATCGGAAAGAAAACTACTCAAGTTTTTTTTCTGTAGTCTGACACAACATGCAACCTGTACTGCCTACAAACCATTTTCTTGGCTTTTTAATAGCTGAGAGGCAGCATATGGCAATTGGCCTGTTGGCAGGCAATGTGCAGGTCTCATCTGGGCAGATAACCAGTCAAAAGTTACGCATCTCCCTGTGGGGTAGCTGGCAGTCAAAATGCAAGGGGGGTAAGTACAGGTTGACAGCTTCAGCTGCAATGTGCGTACTGCATCTCTGCCTCCTGGTAGTCTCCCATGGTGAGACTTTGGTTAGAAGAGTCAGCCTCTGCCCTTTCCCATCATCAGTGTTCTGTGAATGTGTGCACTCACAGATGGGAAGTGGAGCTTCAGAGCCCAGGATACTGCAGTAATGAATAATTTGTTTAGTCAGTGTTGACACCACTGAGTCTCAAACATCTCAAAAAGAGAGATGGGTGTCCCTGCTTTTGTCACTAAATATCCATAGAGAACACCATTGTTGAATCTGTTTCATGCTGTTTTTCATTTGTGCTTTGGGCAATGCTTCAAGCATGTAGTTCTGTTGGTTCTCGTACTCTCAAACAGCTTTCTTACTCTTTTTGAGATGGGTGTCCCTGCTTTTGTCACTAAATATCCATAGAGAACACCATTGTTGAATCTGTTTCATGCTGTTTTTCATTTGTGCTTTGGGCAATGCCTCAAGCATGTAGTTCTGTTGGTTCTCGTACAATGCAAAGCCAAGGCAGCCATAGCTTTTGCGCAGGGGAACTTATGCTTGACAGGATGAGTGATCCATGAAGGTGAAGGAAAGGGATGTGTTCAGATATATTCCTTGAAAAGGAAGAGAAAAACAATCTCACCTTCATTCTGCTGCCCTCAGCACTCTTCCTTCTTATAGACCTATAAGAGACCTGATTTGAGTGATTAGCAATGGCAGTGTTCTGGAGCAGGCATCATTCTTTGCAGAGCTAACAGCACGAAGATGATTTAAGAAGAGCGTGATCAAGAGCTAGCCTCATTTGTACCCTAAGAGGAGCTGTGTTGATGAGAAAAGGAAAAAGCAGATAATAGCCTAAATTGCTTCACTTCAAGATTACAAAATAATGCCAGAGCTAGAATTTATACTTAAAAATAAATTAAATTGCAGTATGTAGGCTATGTAGAGTTTGAGCTGGTTTTCGTTTACATACAAGCTACTCCTTTTTCCATTTGTTGTATGGAGATGAGGTTTGATTTGAGCGCTGAATTAAAAGGAGTACAGAGAAGATGAGTTCTTTTCCATGTTTACCTTGAATTAACAATTCCAATTTGCATGTTTAATGCAGAGAGCCAGTTTAACAGCTGAGGATTGCAACCAATGATTTTTATCCACTGTCTATTGTTATAAATCACTTTTAATGATTCAACTGAATTTTTGGCAACGTTGTGGTCTGCTGATGGCCTCTGCACTTCAGTTAATATTGTTAAAACCAAAATGGAGAAACTAATCTAAGGATTAGAGGACGGTATAAAAGGCATGCTAGTTTACCTCAAGGACAGTGCAGTAGATTTAACCTCCTGTGCTGCTCCTTGTCTCCATGCCCATGGTTTACCTGCTTTCTCCACCAAAGACCAGGGATTCTCCTTTCTTTGTGCTGAAATTGATATAATTTCTGTGTCTGTCTACCACTCCAAAACCTGATTTTTGAAGTGTTGTGACCTATTC
Organism: Aptenodytes forsteri; assembly: GCF_000699145.1. Classification (NCBI taxonomy): domain Eukaryota; kingdom Metazoa; phylum Chordata; class Aves; order Sphenisciformes; family Spheniscidae; genus Aptenodytes; species Aptenodytes forsteri. The sequence continues at coordinate 2,848,234 of NW_008796218.1, forward strand.
CATTGTGAGTTTGACTTCATTTGACAAACTCTTCTGGAAGCATTGACCTTGAGATGTACGAGCACTTTTAATCTTTCAACTGAAACAATGGAAGAACAAAAGCCCGAGTTTTAGATAATTATCTACTAATCTGAGTATGTCTTCCTGGCAGCTTTAAAAGGGTGTGTGGACATCAGGTTCCTGGAGTCTCATGTGTTTAAACTTTTTGAATTATGTGACTGCAGGTCTACTTACTATTTTCTTCTCAGTGCCACCATGGAATGGGATGAGGTGCTGAAAAGAAACTTCAGGCTATAGCCAAAGTCAGTTGTGCGAGACATTATGCATGCAGTGCTCTTGCGTTGTGGGGTGTCCTTGATTGGACCTCTTCAGAACATCTGACTCATCTGCTGCCTGATGTGCATTCATATCCACTGCTCTTCAGATGAAAGCACAATTAAATACAAATGGCCTGAAATATGATGAGCCTCTGTATTTAGCAAATGCTACGAAGACCTAGTTTAATGTTTCCTCCTTGTCAAAATGCTTTTCCAGTCCGTTTTGATATTTTTGGTTTTAATAGCTATCGTTTTATTGGTTTTGGTATGTTCAGCATGTCATTCACATTGCAGCAAACATTTGCTGCAGCAATAAACAAGTGAGAAGTCATTGTGCAGGGCTGAACGTTCTTGCTAAACTGGGTGGAAGGAAGGGCTACAGTCAATTTGGATATGCAGCGCTGTTCACATAGAGCCATGTTTTCATCATATCCTTTCTCTAATTAAGCAAGCTGTGCTAGATTACAGTTTTCTGAGGAGGGAGATCTGAAATTTCAGTTAAGAAATTAGAAAAAATTCTGTGTCACACTGTCACTTTTGGGTATGTGTTTTCTTGGGCTTAATACCCTCCTCAGTTTTACCATCACCCGACTTATATCTTGATGGTGGATGTAGGGGCCAGTTGTGTCAGGGAATGAAAATAACCGATGGACTTGTGGCAACCTGTACCTGCTGTGTTTATCTTGATCCTACTATGGTCCATAATTCCAGTGTGTATGTTTGTCCCAGTGTGTGTACGTTTGTCCTGTGCAATACAGATTGGTTTGAATCCTCTGTATGGTTCCTTTCTTCAGGGAATGCCGTCATGAATACAGACATTCTCGTGGTTCTTTGCAGTCAAAGTTTATTGCCACTCTTTTCAGTGGCAGTTGCAGTAATGAGTCATTTTTGTTTAATTTAAGTATTTGAAAGATAGCTTTGTCTTTAGTATATTCTTGTTTTTTCCCTTTTTCCCCCATTCATGTTGCAAAATATTAAGCATCTACCTACAACACAATTCTAAGATATCTGCTATGATGGTAATTCATTAGTTGATTATTATATGACGGATAGGTTAATGTATAAACATTGTTACTACCTTAACATATGGACACAATAATATTGAAAATGGAACCTTTTGGTTTACAAAAAATGACAACTGTTTTTGTATTTTTTGACTTCTTGGGAAAACTGTTAGAGGCCTCTCTAAGTAAAGCTGTAGTTGAGACTTTAAAGGGTATTAAATAACCTGATAGTGTTACATATGCATCATCTCTGTGCTGTGTGCATGGCTTTTTTATACTTAGTTGTTTGAGTACTGTAAATATTTGTGGCTATGTTCTTTATTTTGAATGGTTAAAACAAGAGGTTTATATTTTTGTGGGAGAGACAACAAATTGAACTTTCCTAAACCAGATTTTACTGCTCAGAGTTTGAGAATATATGTGTAGTAACTGATCCAATAAACTGCTTAAAAAAAACCACTTTGGGTATTAGGGAAGGAGGTAAATGCAAAAAAGTCTCTCTAGTTTTTCAAGCTCATTAACTTTTAGATAATCCAAGGATATAGTTCGATAGAAGTGTTGTGAAAAATGGTTTCAGTAAACTCTGTTCCTTGTTCTTTGATTTGCCAGCTTGCCTCAAAGCTCCTAACTGTGCCACAGAAACAGATGTGGGCCCTGGAAAAATTCATAGTAAAAGGTGGTTCTTACTTGGCAATACTCATAGCTAATAATGAAAACAAGCAGGGGATGGGAGTGGAAATAGAGAAATGACTCAAGGGCAAGTCAGCTGGAAAGCTGAGAAGAGAACCTAGGTGGTACATATTCCACTCCAGCCCTTTACTCATTAAGCTTTCTCTCTTGTGATACCACTAGAAGGGAAAGTTAGTTGATATCTGCGTCCTCCAGACAGGTCAGATTACTACTTGTGTTATATTTCAGTTAGTGTGTGTTACTTTCCCTGGATGTTTGTTTCATGCTGTTAGATCTGTCCACCTAGTGATTCTTCATGAGGAGAGACCCCCATAGAAGGCAAGGTAAAGGCCAGCTCGTCTTTTACTGTGGGGTTTGTGAAGTCCTTCTGGACCAATTGATTAAATTATCCTCATTCTTAAGTTGAAGTGATGTGGATTTTCTCACTTGCTAAGCAAGTAGTGCAGTGGGGGTTTTTTTGGTCACGAATTGGTGTCTTTTACAAGTTGGTTTTGATCTATGTCTTTTGAGAAATGGCATTGTTGAATTTTCCTTGATTGGTGCAGGTTGGTTTTGTTATGCTGTTTTAGAGATGCAATGATAAAAATTATGATGTAGAGATGGTCCCTTTAATACTCTTGCAAGAGTAGAAATCAAGTTCTTGGCTTATTAATTCATTTTAAGTGACAATAAAGGAAAATAAAGGCCATGGAGAAGTGGGTTCTAAGTACAACTCACTGTGCAAATGAGAAGTTGCAATTAAGGACGGAAATAGAGACCAAATTGTTGAAATTATCCTTAGGGGAAAAAACCCCAAACAGGATGTATCAAAAGAATAAAACTGCAGTCTGCATACAAAATACAAAGTCTGTGTTAGATTAGGTGTGTTTGTGTGATCTGCATGCCCTGTGCAGGAGAATAACACTAATCTTGGCAACACTGCAAGAAGATTGAGAGGAGTTTACAGTTGTATCATAGGAAATGAGGAAACGGGATTTACTTCTTAGGTCAGTTGGTTCTCCCTGTCGTTCTCCTAGCAGGAAATTGAAGGCAGTAACAAACTGCTGAAAATCAAATGAAACTTTTTGGCTAGGTAGCCATGCTATTTATTCTGTGCTTTTCTTATCCCATTAAGACATGACCGTGGTTTGCAAAGAATATCTTATGGCCTGGGTAGAGAGACATTTAACACTCATAGCAAAGTCATTTCTGGAAGTTAGGAATACCAGTGTGTTAGGCAACAGAGGTTACTCTGGAAATACTAGTCTACTCCATGAAAACCGTAACCTAGTCGCAGTTTTATCGTAAATAATTTGGTGAAGTGAAGCTCAGCTATTTAACACTAGGTAAGAGGATGGGGAGCTTTGCTTTCCTCTTCTCCTTGTGGTTATAAGCAGAGCCTAGATCACCAACTCTAGGTGTGTAATTTTTGGAAAGCAAAGAGGAGGTGATTGTTCCCAGCACTGTGCTTCCCATCACCCATACCAATTTCTCTGCAGCTGGCATTGTAGAAAGGGAGATGGGAAATCAAATTCACCCCAAGTGAATGGCAAAGGAAAGCTCCCATACTGCCTTTGCATGCCAGAGAGCATATGCTGTGTGAGTACAAACTAGAGGTTTTCCAGTTATCGCTTTTGCAGGTGAGGGTTGGTTTAAAATGACCAGAATTGCTCTGCTGGGGTTGTACTGTAGCACTGAGGTGGCAGCCAGAGGTCAGGCTGCTTTGTAATCTGTATGGGAGACCACGAAGTGTTGATTTGCCTACGGTTTGGGTGAAGTAGGAGAGGGCTGACATGGGATGAAGTCAAGAGTTGGAGACCCACCCAGCATGTGATGACTGAGGTGTTATAAATGTGAGTGTGGGCGAAGCCTTAATTTCGTAATTCATAAATTCATTTTCCATTTGATAGCGTGTTGCAGTTAGAATTCCAAATGAATACCTCACTTGGAGGTATCAGGGAAGTGGAAAGAGACTAAAACTACTTGCAGCAGTAGCCATGGCTTCTGCAGACATGCATGAGCTGTCAGTAGTGTAGCCCTGACAATGAGACCAAATTAGCAGCTGTATTTAATAAGCTAATTAATAGCAAAATGGCTAATCTAAGTTGTCTTGTTTGTAACTCTGTGACCTGCATATGCTCATACTATATTCCTTAAATTAAAAATACTGACTGGGTCCCATCCTTCTGCATGGATTATTCTAATAACAGTGCACCATGACTGCGACTCACTCTGAGTTCAGAGACAACTTGTGATCCAGCTCATTGCTCCTCTGAAGTATTTCTTTGCACCAACAAATGCCATGAACGTTCACTAGTGCCATTCACGTGCATGATGCAGTTAATGCCTGCTAATTGACCACAGGGAGTGCTGCAAAATTGCTTAAAAAATGTACTTGGTGTTAAGACAAAGCCTCTGTGAGCAGCAACCTTGGAAGGTGACAACTGTTAGTGCAGAAGTCCAGTTCTGCCTCACTGATGTTGTTTCAGTTGCCTTGTTCATCCATGAGGAGCCTAAACAGAAAGGTTTCAATGTAAATAGCATCCGTCCTAGTCTGAGGTGAGTCAGGTCTAACCCAGGGTATGTGCATGGACATGTTCCAAATCCAAGTGAAAATATGGTTTGAAGCAAGAGTTTGGTGGAAAAGGCCCTAAAGCGTGCAGTTTTTCATTCTTAATTTTTCATTAGAACTGTTACAGAGAAGGGATTAACAAATCGATGCAGGCTAAAATGAGAGAAAATCAATAAGAAACTGTAGTGAACTGGAACAAAGCTATCAATTTACAGTGTTCTCTGCAAAGAAATCTCATCCATACCTCCTTTTATGGATGGAAAAATAGTGCAGAAATGATGATTTGGGGTTAGATTAATTCTTTTTTACCTGGCTGACCCCAGAACTTTAGGTCAAGAAACTTCTGGTGTAAATGCTACTTATATTTCCTTTTTCTGTTGTGTTGGTAAATTTTATTGACAGGTTCTGTAAAAAAGGGGGGGGCGCAGGGGAAATAGTCAAGGAGAAATATATCATTTAGGTTACCCTCATAGGAATTTCATGGAATACTCTCTTTAATTGGTTACTTTTTTGTATTAGTAGAAGTGACTTCATTAGTTCTTCATTGTTCTTCTGACTCCTTTTCTTAAGAATGTTAGTTCTGAAAAGTTACTCCTTAATAGGTAGTATGCGTTATGTAGCTCGAAAATATGCTGGGCTACTGGGTAGTGTACTACAGATGAATGAGACAGGAGATATCTTAGTGATTCCAACTCTACCTGTTTATTGAGTTGTTCCGTTGGTCCTTTCAAACTCATTTGTCACTGTGGGGCCATAACCTCACCGAGGCAGTGCTGTTCTGGCCAGCACACAGACTGCTTCTCCCTGCTTTTAATTTAAGGATTTTGGATTTGGTTTGAACTTGGGTTATGCTTGTACTTTTACGCTGGTGATGGTATTTGTTTTTCAATTGTCTGATGGTTTCCAGCTTTCATTTATCAATGAGTCATTTAAGCTGTGAGTCCTGCCAGTCTTTCTGGCCTTTGTGCTTACATTGTAAGTCATTGTAAAGCTACTGTTTAAGGAAAGATTCAGAAAAGAGAGAAACTCGTGTTTCTGCTGTGATGCTTAAAGTTGTTGCTATGCCATGGCACACAGCAAGTTTCAAAGACTGGTTTACTGGGTAGCCTGCTAAATGACGGGTACCTGTTTGTGCTTCCACCTGGTGGTGCATCTCCTTTGCCTGTTGGCTGTCTTGCCTCTGATTTAAACTGAAGTTGTCAAAGGTAGAAGCTATCTCTGAACTCTGCATGTGTTTTTTACGTGGTCTAATATAACCCGTGCCTTTGCCCCAGCATTCAACCAACAGAACTTGTTCGTGAAAGGAGGAGGAAGAAGGAGAAGAAAAAGTAAAAATGATGCATCTAATCCTGTGAGGACAAAAATGCTAAACTGTCTCCTGTTTTAAAACCTGCCTAAGGGTTTATTCTTAGTCTCCTGGCAGTTGATTGCTGAGGTCTCTATAAATTCAGTGGATATCACATGTAATCGGATACCAGCAAAGATTACTAAGACCTATGCTCCTGTTGATGCCTTGCAGTTTTTTTTATCATAGCAAAAGCAAATAAAAACATTATAAAGACCCTTTTTTATTTCATTATCAGGGAGAAAAAAAATTGATAGTTCCTTAGAGGTATGGTTCCGAAAATGCCACCTCTACATTTTGCCACTTTAGCTCCCATTTTCCCATTCTTCCTTCTCTTCCCAGGTGTAGAGCTAATGTAAACAATTCCTTCCTTGGTAACAAGTGCTTAGGGAGCCAGTAAGGAGTTCTTACGATGTGTTTTGTTTTTCCAGAACATTGTTTGGCATAATGTTTGTGTTCTTAAGTGTTAAATTAACAAGCATTAAATAGCCAGTTTTCCTACTGGTAATTGCTTCAGTGGAAATCCCTTCTGTCCAGCTTTTTTAAGTTGCTAAGGTTTACATGCAGCCTCCACTGTTAGTTGGTTTCACACTTTGAAAGTGTGAACCCATTCAAAGCCTTGAAAATCTGAGACCTTGGTTTATTTCTTCAGAAAGAAAAAGAAGGGGAGATTAAAACTTCATCTACAGACTTTGGCCACTTTAATCCAGACGAAATATTATGGTGTCTAACATTTGATTAAGTGCTAGGATAAGATACATTTCAGGTATATATAACTATGTAATTCCTTTACTGCTTTTGTGTATGCCAAGATGTAGTACTTTGTAAGTTCTTTGTTCTCTGTACAGATGTAAGCATAGGATATGATTTTTAGGTCTTGAATCTTATTCCCTTCTCATGTCTTCTCTGTTTCGTCCCCTATTTTGATTTCTTGTGGGTTGTGTGTGGTTTGGGTTTTTTTGGTTTTTTTAATGTGTGGATGGAGGAAAACCCTTTTTCTTCGGTAGTTTTGGGAAAGGGTTTATGACTTAACGCACAGAAGTAGATTCCAGAAATAGCAAACAGTTAATTGATTTTTTTTTTCTTTGACTTCTTGATCTGCTACTGCTCCCTTTTTAGGATTTAACCACTACAAAGAAAAGATGAAGGCATCCTGATTTTCCTAAAGATGCATTACTCACTGTGGTAATGCAGTTAAAATGAAAAAGCAGCAACCACTTTTAGAGCAAATAGCTGTGTATTTATAAAAATTTAGACAATAATTGGCTTACAGTTATCAAAAAAACTGTGACTTTTGGGAGCACAGTTACAAGAATTTTTCAGAATTTTGTGAGGAAATAAGAACAGGAAGTGAGATAGAAAGCATTACAAGGTTTTTAATTATTGTGGATGTTTCAAATTCTCATTTTAAATGTATTTCTTCCTTACCATAAAAACCATATGGGGAGAGGCTCTTCTCCTGCAGTGTACGTCACTGAAGTCTTTCCAGTTTGCTCAGTGGATTGGATCATTGAGGCTGCTGCGATACCATGCAAGCAGAAGTTTTTCACCTGGCTGCATACAAGCCTAATGAGATCAAGCTATGTTTATGGCATTATGTGAGCCTATAAGTCCTGCTATTAGCCCTTTCCCGGGGGGAAAAATAATAGTTTGGGCTCAGCTGTTGTACCTGGGGTGGTAAGTTCAACACATCAGACCGGCAGCTTGGTCAAATACACAGGTTTCATGCACTGTATCATTGGTTTCATGCACTGTATCATTGGTTGCTCTGATACCACCTTGCTTAATACAGTACATGATATATAAGGGATTCTGCTGTGGATTTGTGCGGCAAATCTGTTTCTCAGCATCTTATATTTAGAGAAGTTGGCAAAAGGCAATCTTTCCACCTTAAGTGATCTGTCTTGAATACTGGTATGAAGAACTGATTCAGGTCTGAAGCCTTTATTTGATCCTACCCTTTGTTTCATGTTCTTGAGTGGATTGTTGGACAAGGAGAACACTTATTAAAACAATTCTTATTTCCAACACTGATATGGGTTTTTGAGAGCATAAGTCTTACTATTAGTGACCTTATCTTGAGCTAGTAGGTGTCAGCTTGTCAAAAAGAAAAACTAAATTTTCATGTTTGAAAGGATTACTTTGAAACTGCATGCCAGTTTCTTAAGAACACGCAGATTGATTTTTGCTTCACGGTGAATCTAATGTTTTCATTGGGAATGCAAGTCACAGGTTGTGGTGGGAGGGGATGTTGTCAGTCTTCAGAAAACAAAAATTCACAATCTTCTCTTTTGCTGTTTCATGGCACCTGTTGTGGTTTGATTCTTAATTCTGTTTTAAAAGAATACAAAATATTATTTCATGGTTATTGTATCATGTGGAAATAGAAGTAACCTTAAACAAATGATAAAATGGAAATCTGATGACAGTCGCTTTTTAAGTTTCATTGCATATCTCTAAGACTTCTTCCTCTTTGATACTGCTGATTCTACTCGGTATTTGTATCTGGGACCTACATTACACAGAACTGAGGCTAAAAAAATGTAGAGACTTGTAGAAATGCGTTTACATGGTCAGGTGTAAAACTTTCCATGGAGTTTTTTTGTGTTCAGTTTAGATGTTAGACTGAAATATCCTAAACAGAACATAATGTTGAGATTTACAGCTTCAGAAAATGAGAGAATACTTGGAACAGAGTAATAGAAGGCTCTCTTTGGTTCAGCAGTTTGCATTAGGTCTTACAAGATTAATTTACTTCCTCTGGTTTTTCTTGCCACAGCAAGTCTGAAATACAGACTGCTTGGAGGGGCATTGTCATGGTTTAACCTCAGTCGGCAACTGAGCACCACGCAGCCGCTCGCTCACTCCCCCCACAGGAGATGGGGGAGAGAATCGGAAGGGTAAAAGTGAGAAAGCTCATGGGTTGAGATAAAGACAGTTTAATAGGTAAAGCAAAAGCCGCGCATGCAAGCAAAGCCAAACAAGGAATTCATTGACTACTTCCCATCGGCAGGCAGGTGTTCAGCCATCTCCAGGAAAGCAGGGCTCCATCACGCCTAACGGTTACTTGGGAAGACAAATGCCATCACTCCAAACGTCCCCCTCCCCTCCTTCTTCTTCCCCCCAGCTTTTATATACTGAGCATGACGTCACATGGTGTGGAATATCCCTTTGGCCAGTTTGGGTCAGCTGTCCTGGCTGTGCCCCCTTCCAGCTTCTTGTGCACCTCCAGCCTTCTCAGTCGGTAGAGCATGGGAAGCTGAAAAGTCCTTGGCTAGTGCAAGCACTACCTAGCAACGACTAAAACATCGGTGTGTTATCAACATTGTTCTCATCCTAAATCCAAAACACAGCACTGTACCAGCTACTAGGAAGAAAATTAGCTCTATCCCTGCCGAAACCAGGACAGGCGTGAAAAGCAAAATGCTTGTGTCTTTTCACTTAAAAAGATTAAGATGGTATTTGTGAATTACGGTGATGCTATTTAATAATCTTAAGATACAGTTGTTTTAGCTTAGTTGAGGAGCTGTTCAGAAATATGAAATAGGATATTATGTGAATTTAATGCCTTTCATGTTTGAGAGATAATGTGTTCCACCCCCACCTCTTCAACAAATGAGGACAGTATAGTATCCTGTTTTTCTGCATGGTACATGGAGACACCTACAGTGTCTTGTGGCCAAATGAGTTAGGAGTACACTAAGACTGACAGTATTCACAGTCTTCAAGGATGACTGGTTTTGTGTGCGAGGCTTCCGTTTGCAGTCAGATTGGCAGAAAGCCAGTGAGAAAAGAGCGTTTATTCACTTATGTTGAGTTTGTGCTCAGCATGCCATGCCAGAGAGAATTCTAATAGTCATTTTATCTGAGGACTTAAAATTTAGTAATGCTAAGTACGTGAGGGACTACTGATGTACCACTGCTGAAATTAAATATACATTCCAGGTTGCTCTTTCAACCTTTTTTTGCCTGTACTCTCCCCCTACACTTTACTTACTGACAGCTTCTTTTAGATACCTGTGTTACTACAGGGATATCAAATTATGCTGCTGCTTATTATCTTTTTGGCAACAGGTGACATGCTTCAGAAACATCTCTTCCCATTCAGTGAGACTGCATGTGTTTTCTCTTTGAGTCCTGTGACTGAAAGAGAAACATTTTGCTTTCTCTTCTTTTGTTATTACGGGGCTAAACATTCAATTTTGATAATTTGAGAAATCAGGACCAAATTCTGAAATCCTTTTATTCATGTTAGATAAATGTCATTCATTGTGATGCACTTGTATGCTTATACATTTATTGAGAGAAATGTATAATATACCAAATAATACTCATGCTTGGATTCCATCTACCTTTCTTATTTTCTTTTGTATTCAATACTATATGTTGGCTGATATTCAGACAGAAATATAAGAAATTTTTGCTATGAATCAAAAACATTAAAACACTTGGAATGATGATGCTAAATTAGTTTTGTGTTTGAGCCAAGAAAAATGAATCTATGAATTCTAGATTTGCTCTTCAATGAGGCTATTTTAATGTCATTCATGTAGTAATTTTTAATTAAGTTCATGGTAAGACAGTGATGTCAGAAGTAGTAAAAATACAGGTGGTGTGCTTGTGTTGTTACGTGTAATTTAGATATACCTAGGTATAATTGAAGAGGAATACTTTGATTTTAGAGAACTGGTATTAGAAAACCCATGGTTGTTGCATTTGTCTGAGTTGCGCCTCCAAACAGTTCAGGTAATTTTCTTTCACTCGTAATTTATGTAACAAAGATCTCTCATGCAGGACCATAATCATTTCACATGCCTTAGCTGAAGCTTCCTCATGAGATATTTTGCTTCTGTGTTTTTTTTCCCATTTCTTTCTCTTGCCCAGGAGAGTTGTTCTTGTGTAGACCTACTGAGAGCCATCTGGTGTGGCTGCTGGGAAGCCAGCGCTGCACACCTAAACAAGCCTGTCACACTGTTCACATTTGTCTTAGTGCTGGACCTGCACCTGTGAGAGATGGTCTGCAGAGACAGCTTTGTTACCTTTTTTGAAAATGTGTGTTTGGTCATAAACTTTTGGATACTTCAGTGCATTATTTCTCAGAGAAAATACTTTCTCCAGACTTTGGGGAAAAGGAGAGTTCAAGTGGCTATAAGCAGGTGTCCTTGGCATTTGAAAATTCTTTAAGGTCTACAGTCTGTCTGGTCCTTCTGGGGGATAGCATTCAGGCCTGCCAGTCACTATCTCAAGGATGCTTTTTCTCTATATACTATACATCCTCCTGCTTTTGGAGAGAAGAAACTTCTATACTGCAGAAACCTGAAGTTATGGCTTTTTATTCATCCTTTTTTCAGCTAAGGGCAATACCTCAAGGTGAGATGCAGTAGCGCTTTATTTCCCCTGGATCAGTGTCAAACTTTTCAGCTGAGTTTTAGAGCTGACCTGCCTGATCTTTAAATAATCTTTTCCTTCCTCTGGCAATGTAGCAGCACGTTTCCCGCACTCCCTCCAGGCAGATTCTGCTACCAGAGTTGATGAAATGAATAATAGACTTAGTCGTCAATAGTTGCATTCTGCACCTCTTTCTCAAAGCATAAGCTCTGCTACATGTAGAAAAATACCCAAATGTTTCTCTCCTGTCTTTCTGTCTTTGTAAGGCACTTCAGGCCTGGCATTACTGGATGGAGATGTGTGAAGAATTGAAGACTGGCATGTTGCCAATCATAGCAAGGCAAACTGCATGATCCTGGGAGAGCAGAAGGAATGTACCAGTGGTTTTAGATGACTATACAAAATTATTTTATTAGCTGAGTGTGCAGTAAGCCCAACTGCATCTTCCCATCTAGAAGTTGCAAAGAATCTGTTGTTCATACTGCTGCTCTTGTCTCATTGCCACACTAAAATCGGAAAGCATTATGCACCTGCCTTCTGCCCTGGGTCATGTCCCAGTAGGCAGGGTTTTCAAATGATCTTTTCAGGTGAGCTGTCTTGGAACAGCGGTATAGTTTAAAGCATGTCTTAAGAAAACAGCTGAGAAAAGAAAGAGGGCTAAACCCCACGTGGTTAAATAGAAGCAAGCGGCAATGCTTAGGTCTCTGATGGACAGAGTAGAATAAAAGGGATAAGGAAAAAAACAGCAAGCGTTCCTATGTATAGTATAACTCTTCATAGTAAATCTCCTGTATGGAATCCTTTTGATATTTGTTTGCAGACAACACAGCTCTATAGTGCTCTTGCCTGGAGACCTGAAATGCAGCGGGAGTTTCTGGGTCAAGTCCAGTGTTGATGTAGAGAGGTGCACTTAAGTCAGTGAAGCTCTACAATAGCCAATGGGGCTGTCCACCATGTTGTAAAGCCATATGATCGTTCGGTTTCTGGTGGCTGTCACAAACTAATAATATAAAAGGTATATATCTGAGATTCATTTAAGGTAGTGATGATAGTGATCATCTATGAGAGGCTGAGTGCATGTGTTAAGGCAAGCTTTTCTTGAAAGTCTTGTGATAATTATTTGTTTTTCTTTAAAATATATCTTGAAATCTTGAAAACCCTAAACTTCAGGTTTTAATACCAAAGTGAAATATCAAGATTGCAGCCCTATGTTGTCTATTAAAAAACCCTCTTGTTTTTAAGCTAACTTCACAATACTGTTGTAGCTTCAACTGAGTTTCTAAAATGTTTTTGGATAACAATATTCTAGTTGTCATTTGACAAACATCCAGTTTTACATTCAGCTGTGCAGAGTATGCTTGATTAGGCCTATTGATTTGAGAAGTAAGGTAAAGCTGAAGATGATTAAGTGTAACAGAATTTTGTTCAATGCAAATGTTTTTAAGGAATTGAACATTTACTTATGAGCAAGAATAAGCATACTGGCTTTGTCTCTTAGGGACAAGTGAATGAATTGGCTAATAATGTGGTCAATGAAATCGTGCGAGAAGTAAATGTTTGTCAAGTCTTTTTTTTTTTAATGTAATTGAAGAGCACAAAAAAATGAAGACAGCTTTAAAATGTACTGCCGTATGTGTCTTGTTGCAGCTTACAGTTCGTGTGATATGGTCTAGGTTATTAGTGGCTGCTCAGGCTGACATGAACTTTTTTGTATTGGATTTGAGAAATCTTCTGGAATTGGGCCAGTGTTATGTGTTCCAGTAAATGACTAAAAGTGAAATTGTGTCTAAGTGACTCTTTTACTGATATCTAAGCCACTGGAGTATGTGTTATCATAGTGACTGAAAAATTACTTAATCATTTCAGAGAGCTTTATTTTAGTTAATGTAACCCTCTTTGTTCTCATACTGATTTGGTCTCTGATCTATTGGATTCAGTAAGTATTTGAAGTTTGAATTTCCCATGACCTATGTCATGTTAATGTGTCTTTAAAGCTTGGAAAGTGTAATTTATTCTTGTGAAGTTTTGCAGAGCAATAGCACATAGCTCCTTAGAGAAGAGCAAACTTCACCAGCAATGTTATGAACCTAACCCAGTATATTTTAAAGTTGCTGTAGCTGCTGTGTATGAAGGCAGCATAGCATTTTCTGTTCTAGCTTTCTGTTTGGTTGCCCAAATTTATTAAACTAATTTGCCACTCAGGAGAGAAACGTCCATGTTTGCCCTCTCTTCTGAATTGGCTTTATTTTGAAACAGTGACCAAACCCAACCCATTCATCCTTAAATTGTAGGAGACTTGTTCTGCCCTTGAGTAGTACTGATGATGTTGGAAACAAGATGGGTTGTTCTGAGTAAATACTTACAGAAAAGGGAACTTACGTCAGAAAAATCAGAGTTCGAAAGTCTACTCACATGAGATGATTACAGTTTCTCTGAAGACCACATATTTGTTTTAAGAGCTGAAAGTTTTGGGGTTTTGGGGTTTTTTTTGAGGAGGTAACTTTCTCATACCTTGTTTACCGTTAACTGAAACTGATAGATGAAAATCTCACAATTAAGGTCTTACTAGGCTTATTCAGCATGGAGAAGAGAAGGTTTCGAGGGCACATGGTAGCAGCCTGCCAGTACCTACAAGGAGGTTCATCAAGAAGATGGAGTTGGGCAGGAGGAGGAGAAACAAAGGACACAAATTAAAATGTGAGGTTCAGACTTAATATAAGGAAACCTTTTTCACCATGAGGACAATCAAGCAGTGGAACAGGCTGCCCAGGGAGGTTGTACCATTTCCATTATTTACAGAATGGAAAAGACTCATCTGGATAAAGCCTAAGCAATGTGGTCAGATCTCATAGCTGACTTGGCTGTGAGCAGGAGGTTGGACTAGAAACCTCCTGAGGTCCCATCAAACCTGAATTATCCAGTGATCCTAAGATCTTGTTTCTGTCCTCAAAACTGTTTCCACACATGCTCAAAATTCAGAATTATGAAGCTTCAGTCCAGTGCTGTAATATAACAAGCTGTCAGAGGGATGAGTTTTCAGATTATTTGTTAAAATGCACTGGGCAAGGCTCAAATCAAGTTCAGTTTGCATAAGCGATGCTTCTCATCAGGAAGGCAATCATGAGAGAGAAGGAAATAAAAGAAATCATGCTATTTTTTCCTGTCAGCTATAATATGCATTTTGGGTGCAGCAAAATGTATAGAAGCATTGTGTAAGCAGCTCAGAGCTCTTAATGTGCCCCTCTGGATAAAATAAGGTGCTTGTATTACTCTGATAGGGTAGAAGCTGGCATCTTCTTTCCAGTTCTGGCTTGTGGAGAGGAAGACTGTAACTGAAATAGCAACCTGGAAAAAAATGCTTCATGGTTCAGTGGTTCTTTGTTGTTGTTTTGTTTTAGCCCAGAAGCTCTAAAATTAGCTGTCCTCTCCTCTTTGTTTTTATTTTCTTTATACTCAAAGCTCACAAAATAGAAAATGTGTTGAGAAGCTACTCTGCAGTTTATCCATACATTGAAAATTGGAGCCCTTGATCTGGATGCTTAAAATGATCATTTGTTTTTCAGGGTTTGTTCTGCTGTTTCTCTAGTTATGTGCCATTTCCTAGCATAAATTGCTCTTTGGTCATATAAAATTAAGTCATATTCGTTTACGCTGACAGTTTTGCTCTAAATTTATAAGAATAATTTTAATTCTATGCCCTTCTCGCTGTCCTCTGTTTTCTTTTGAGTAGTAATAGATGCACAGTCTGTGTGACAGATATGCTATTGAAATTAGTTCACTAAACCCAGCCTCTGCTCTTCAGAAAATTAAAAACCCGATGTCTGCAACATTGTGTTCTTCTGCAAGGGTAAACAGAAAACTGAAAGGAGAGAGAGTTGTTTAGAGGTGACACAGGTGTGACTGTCATCATTAAAATGTTTCTTGGAAAAGACTGTCCTGATTCATGAGAATTATTTTTATTTGAGTGTTTCTTCTGAGTTACAGTATTAGTCATCTAGAATCATGTATGCTGTCTGCGGTTCTTTTTAAAGATCTTTGCTTGTCTGAAGAAGTTCCCTTTATTTTATTCTTTCTCAGAGTGGTATATGTGAACCTTTAAACACAAAGCTAACTTTTTCACCTCAGTTACTCTTGACATGTTAGGTCAGCTTGATCCACAAATAACTGTGCTAGAAATAAGGCTTTTGTTTTTCATTTATTTCTTTTCTACTTATGCCTGGACTTTCTACTTTGGATTTGAATTAAAGGCCTCGCAATCAATTTTGTGGAAAACCAGCATATAGCCCAAGATTTTACTTTTCTTTGAAATCTGCAAGCCAGCTACAAGGAACCTTTTCCATTCTTTGTAAGAGCAGCAATGCTGCTGTTCTTATAAACCATGTTGCTTGTGGGTCTGGTTTTGGCATGATGAAATCTCTGGGGTTTGAAGAGCTGTGTATTTGCAAATCACCTAAAGCACCAGTCTTTTGCTACAAGCTGCCTTGGCTTTTCAAGGCTTAATGCATGGTGTATAGCTGTGTCGTGGTTTAACCTCAGTCAGCAACTGAGCACCACAAAACCGCTCGCTCACTCTCCCCCCACCCCCCAGTGGGGGAGAGAATTGGAAGAGTAAAAGTGAGAAAACTCGTGGGTTGAGATAAGAACAGTTTAATAATTGAAATAAAATTAAATAGTAATAATAATAATAATAAAAGAATATACAAAGCAAGTGATGCACAATGCAATTGCTTACCACCTGCCGACCGATGCCCAGCCAGTCCCCGAGCAGTGGACGCCCCCTGGCCAGCTTTCCCCCAGTTTATATACTGAGCATGACGTCACATGGTATGGAATATCC
>NW_008796218.1:2864568-2910649 GCF_000699145.1 Aptenodytes forsteri
AGCTTCTTGTGCACCTCCAGCCTTCTCAGTCAGTAGAGCATGGGAAGCTGAAAAGTCCTTGACTAGTGTAAGTGCTACTTAGCAACAGCTAAATCATCAGTGTGTTATCAACTTTGTTCTCATCCTAAATCCAAAACACAGCACTGTACCAGCTAATAGGAAGAAAATTAACTCTATTCCAGCTGAAACCAGGACAAGCTGACATTTACTTCCCTTGTAGTTTCCACCTGCAGAAGAAGATAAGGAATGGAAGTGCACTTGATAGTTTTTCATGGCAGGTAAAGCACTTTTGTGGGGGTGCTTGGATACCTTCTGCAAATGGTGGTATGAAAGTCTGACTGGAATAGAATTAGTGCTGTGGAAGGTTACAAAATAAAGCCCAAGGAGCCCAAGTCTGATAAATGACACAGGTCATTGGTGTTGAACAGAAGAATCTCATTTTCTTGGAGTTTTCAGTCTGTAACAATTCAAAATAAGTTGTCTTTTTTATTTGTGTTCTCCCAGTGGTTTGGGAGCTCTACAGTAGGATCTTCTTAGACTTGGTAGCGCAAAGATGCAAACAAAAATACTACTTCTTAGGGTCTTTACAGGCTAAGTATATAGAGATGCTTGCAGGTAGGACACAGGAAGGAAACAATACTATTGTCATTTAGCATGGTTAGCAGTTGACATGAAGCGTGCGTTGTTGCCAATTTTTTTTCCCCGTTTGTAGATATCGTAACAGTGGCAAAACTTTACGAGAAGGATTTTGATGTTTGAGTCTATATAGAAGGCTTTAAAAAAAAAAAAGGAAAGTCAGGTAGTATTTTGGTTGAAACATGGGTGGGTAGAAGAAGGGACTAACTACTCTGTGTGTAGAGCAAGTGGCAAAGTATTGAGGTGGGTGGCTCACTGCTGGTGAAGATACCATCCTGTGGTTTTGACTAGGGAGACTGCTGTATTGAAGACTTTCCGGGAGTGACATAGTAGGGTCAGCACTACTTACAGGTGTGGAAAGTCCTATTTGTTGATTCTTTCAGTGCTGGTAGCACAGATGGTGACTGCTGGTGTTGCGTGCTCTGAAGCCAGTTAGAAATCTGAACAGCTCTAAGCACTAAATTGATACATCCTACACATGTAGCTGAAAAGGTACCGTATCAGTTTAGTTGAAGGCAGTGAAAGGGTGCCACAGTGGAGTGAGACTGAAGTGTTTGAAAAAGTTTGAGATTGTTAAAAGACAAGACAGTGTAAAAGGACTTTTATGAATGCAGCTTGCCATTGGACCTATAATTCCTCATGATACCTATTAATTTGAATTTCTGTATAACAACAATACACAAGTTTGGGGTGAAGTGAGAAAGTGCAAAATTGCTATCTTTTCATACATAAAATCTAGCACTACAAAGTGCAGGTTTTTCAGGGTTTGCAAACTTTCCAGAATTCTCTGTAGCTGTTGGAGCTCCAGAGGGTTAATGCAGTTAGTAGTATCATTGTGTGTGTAAGAACTGTGGGATGGGCAAAGAAGAAACATTTAAAAAAAAAAAAAAGTTTAACTTTAACATGTAAAAAGTACATTAGAAATCACACTAGTTATTAAAAAGCTTTAAAACCAATAATTACTCATGTAGAGATGGTAAGTCTTGGTGGCTACCAACATGACCTGATTTCACATTGAGTTCAAAGTATGCCTATTTCTGTAATGCTGAATGAACTTTACAGAGAGTTGTGGATATCTCTGCAGTATATGTAAGGTACTTTTGAAGTACATATTGATACATTTGGCAGGATTTATAGACTTTTTTGGTGCTCGCAAAACAGTCATTCTTTCCTGTTCCAAGGTGAAGTCCAAAAATAAGCATCTCAATTTATGATAAATAGCCTGTGCATTAGATGTTGTCAAGGGCTCTTGAGTTAAACATGCTTGAAATTTTTACATCAGGCTGGTTTTGAGATATGATGTGTCAAAATAGAGTTGGAAAATTTTGACAATGGTATTGCATTTTTTCATTCTTTCAGTCACAGAACTGAACAGACCTGTATTCTCTTATCCCCCCGGCCACTCTTTGAACCTACTGCCTGATTAAGTGTAGATATAGAAGGGGAAAAAAGATTGTTGAAAGAACTGTTTTGTATCCTGTCCCCCTAAATGCTTGCATGTCTTACTTAATTTTTCTCATGTTGTAACAGTAGTACTGCAGCTCTGTAGGAGCATGCTGTGGCTGGGAGCCTCTCTGGCAGCTTGCTTTCATGCCTGCAGCTTGGCATGTTCAATGCACATAAAATTCTGCTGAAAATGATCTGGACACAAGGGTGTAGGCATTTTTGTTGTTGCTGTTCCAGAAAAGGAGCCACAAGCTGGGAAAAGGAAAAGTTTTCCAGTGGCGGCTTTATTAGATGCTATGGCTATAAAGAAACCCCCAAACTTCTCCAGAGGGATGTCTTTGGAAACCTGCAGAACTTTTCTGCTGAGTTGCATGCTAAGTATCTGTTTTTATTAGGGAGTACTGGATGACAAACTTTCACTCTTACGGTTTGATTGTCAGTGAGTTGGACTCACCTTTGTATATGGCTGACAGGGTAATAAAATTAGACAGTGTTTCACCACGCTGTCCTCAACGAGAAACTGAGAAATGAAACTGAAATGAAGCTCTAAGAATAAGGCACCTTCACTTCTCGGTAAGTGATTTTACACCCAAAGTCAGTGTTCAGAATTCTGGCATCCCTGATCAGGGGTAGCTCTGTTGTATTGCACAAATATGCTACAAGTCTGTTCCTGGAGGGCAGCAAATTTATTCTGTTATAGGAAGGCGGGTTTATAGCACTGCAGTTCTGAAATCAGAAGTATGATGTAAGTCTGGGAGTCATCTTGAAGGCAGAGCATCAAGTCCTTCCTGAAAAGTC
Source organism: Aptenodytes forsteri (assembly GCF_000699145.1). NCBI lineage: Eukaryota > Metazoa > Chordata > Aves > Sphenisciformes > Spheniscidae > Aptenodytes > Aptenodytes forsteri. Next base: position 2,867,449 of record NW_008796218.1, read on the forward strand.
ATAAACTCATCCACTGAGTGAAATAAAAAGGCATATTTGAATAGGCAGCTTTTGTTTTGCAAAACTAACATGGATATCAAGTAACTTTTTGTGGTTTGTGTTGTATCAAGTGGTATTGGTTATACAAGTAACATTCTAGTGCTCTGCTGTCCCTAGAAGAAAGAAAATCAGAGTTTAAGGTGTGTGAGAACTTTCCTGCCTCACTGCCGGTTCTCCTCACTTCCTAAAAGAGAGGATGACTCAGCAAGCTACAAAAGCCCTTATTAAGGACTTGGATTTTTGAACTGTGTTCTTCTAAAGATACTATCACCTGTTCTCTGAAGTTTGAAACTAGTGCACACTGCTCAAATCAGTAGCTAAACTGTCTGGGTGACATCCTCAGCTGTGCTGCAGTCCCCTTTGAATTGTTTGAGAGACCTGGCACAGTTTAGAGCAGCCCAAAAAGCCCTGGGTCTGACTGCAGGCTGCAGGGGACTCATGTGGTGCAAGCACTGGCTTCTGGGGGACCCCTGACAGCCCCAGGGTCTGGGGTACAGAGGTCAGTGCTGCCATTGGGAAGGCATGCAAAAGCTCAGGGGACTGTAAGGCTGCTCTGGGGTATGTCTATGTGCGCTGTGATCCTAGGAAAAGGATGGGGAGAAGTGGCACAAATCAGTTTGTGCTGAGGTCCATACTGCCAGAGCAAAGGATGTGCTGATGTGTGAACTAGCTGGAGGTAAGTCAGGGCTCTGCAAGGCTCCGAGGGCTCCTGAGCTCCAGTACAGAGCTGCACTAATGCAGTACAAATTTCCAGGCTGGGTTTGGCCGGGGTGTGATCTCAGTGTGTGGGCAGGGGAGCGTGGGTCAGTCTGCACCTCTCTGTGCAGGCCTGCTCCGTGACTGCAGCTAGCACCCACACTAGTTGGTTTAAAAACAGCCTGGCTATTCTGCACTATGCAGTCACCCCTGTGACTGCAGTGCAGATATTTGCAGGGTTATACTCTGGGGTTTGGCCTCTGTATCCAGGATTTGGAGGGTGCAGAAGTTGAATAAAGTTGTGCTTGGGCTGCAGTTTTTGCTCTGCACCTCTGAGAGCGCCAAAATAAAATCCCTTCTCCTTGTATCCACAAAAAGCTATGGAGAACCAAAATTGGATGAGAAACAGAGCAACCTAATGCATTCTGAGAAAGCAGATATTAAGACAACTGTTAGAAATAGTGTTTTATGTCTCTAAACTATTTATAGTGTAGTCATGATGTCTCCAAAGAGAGCAATACTATATCACCAACATTTGATAGTGGTGCTCTGAATAGAGAACAGAATGCAAGACAGTACAGATGGCTGACAGACTGCAGCAAATTCCAGCTAATGAAGAAATGCAGTATGTTTGTTTACATGCGAGTTGAAACAGTTGGCTGTTAAAATTGGTTTTAAATCCAACTCTGAGCTGTGTAAACATAGATCACCCTTATGCAACTAATAATAATAATAATAATAATAAAATACATTTTTGCATTTTAAAAAAAATGTTTCCCTTTCAACAGTATTGCTGCAGTTTGATAACTTGACTGTTCTGTATCAATGATCTTCAGTCCATGTGCAAATTAATGCTGCAAGAAACAAAACCAGTTTACTGAGTGAATTTATGTATAGCTTCAGATAGTGAATCTATATCCATGAGGTGTAGGTTTTATGATTAGGTTCTGGAAAAGAGATACGGTTTTGGCAAATTTTGCAATGCCCTGGACACATAATTCAAACAGAGGAAACAATGAAGAGCCAGGCATTCTGCTGAACTACTTCATCCGGTGGATCAGGTTATAATTTTGCTAGCAGTTTACATTGTGAACCACTGGGGGAGGGGGGAAAGGCTGATTTCTGAATTTTAACAGTGAATTTCTGATCATAGTAGTTGTCCTCCTGCCTCCTTTAAAAAGTGGCATTTTTGAGACAGCAAATCTGTTGTTATTTAATATTAGCACAGTGATGCCGTACAATAAGAATACTGCAATCTCTTGTGTATCAGGGAGAGAGACAGACACAGAAAGAATAAAATGAGGAATTATTAGTACATGCTTTTCTGTAATATATTTCCAAAGTGCATGATTTGCTTGTCAGAGTATTTCTGAGAATAAGTTCATTTTACTAGGGCAGCATTCATCTCATTTGCTATCATGTTTAGAAGTGTTATCTGTATTATAGAGAGCTGTTAAAATTCTGGAGCATGTTTCAGGAAGATGTTTCAAATGTAGCTTATTTGCTTCTTGTTTTCCTTGCTGATGGGTGTTTAGAATGCATTTGCTGGTAAGCATTATCTGAAAATGCAAATGTAGCTTGCTTTTCAGCAGCAGGCAGTCAGTTGTTCTATAGTTGACCACAGTGGGGTCGGTACCTGGAGTTGCCCGTTGACGGGGAGAAAGCAGTAAATAAGATGGGTTGATGTTTTTGTTCTTTACCATAACATTTACAATCTTACAGTGCAAATAATGTGCTGCGTTATCAAAGCATTGTATGACTGCAGAAGGTGAGAGAAGTCACTTCGTTGTGTGGTTGGCTTTAAGGAGTATGTATGTGCTTGTCTGTGCAGATAGCAATCCTCACATGTGGGCTATATGTATAGAGACCAAAAAGTCCTCTCTGATGTATACACACATACATGCATATAGTTTATGCTGATGAGGTGGGTTTTTCACTTCACAGATTGTAGTGTGATGGACAGTTGCTGATTCATGGAGAAAAACAACCCTCCTGCCAAGAACTGGAAATCTGCCATGATGCTAAATGATCTGAGATCCCACTCCCATGGGCATGTGTGGATTTGCAAATCAACCAAGAGTCAGCCTACTAAACACAGCAACGTTGAAAGTAACCATTGAAACCAATGTTTCTTTTTGTGGTTTTTCTCTTTGACTCCATACTCTGGGACTAAGAGGCAATTTAATGATTGCATCTTAGATTATATCCCCTGAAGTGCTTTCTTGATTTGCCAGCTATCTATTAGTTATGTAGTTTTCCGTGTAAACCAGAATCCATTCTACTTTTACAGCCAGAATTTTTTTAACAGATGTTCAAGCAGTAACAATTCAGATTAGAGCCTTGGATTCCTGGAGAGCTTTTGTTTGATTAAAAACCAAACCCAACAGTAACAAATGCTTTTGAGAGGGAAATGTGTCATAGCAGGGCTCAATGAATGTTTGGATGCTAGTATTGAGAATTTCCAAGTTGACATAGAAAAAGCAAACAAATCTCTGTAGTCTCTTGAAAGGATATAAACTTCTATGGACCCTAAAAATAGACTTTGTAGGTTATTCTGTAACTGTCTAGTGAGGATTTCTGTTACGTGCCTGTGAAACACCTGTCACTGGAGTGGGCTGATCCAGTATACTAATTCATTTGCTCTTCCTAAACTCCCAGGCCTCACTATGTATTCTTTACTTGAATTGAGTAGACATAAGGTTAGAGAAGTGACTTGCGAAACTAGGTTTAGTTTTGTAGTCCATGGCTCAGTAAGCTAAAATTGAATGAGATGTAAAATTTAATCCTAGGGAAAAACTGTCAAGAGGATCTCTGCTTTGCCAGACTCTTTGCCCTGGGACTGCTCTGGGGGTGATCCTATGATCTCCTTAATAAATAATAAGGCAGCAAAATAATCTTAGTTTTGTTGTTGAGGCTTGTCCATAGGTAGCAACAAAGCAGCTGCGTACCTCTAAAATGCCTTCTTTGTTTGCCAGGTGTCTGTGAGTTATGGTAGATCTGTCACTAACAACTGTCCTAACTGTGTCCATCCTGAAGAGTCCTGTTTGAATTCTGTCTGCTTGTCTGGGGTTTAAATGTGAAATACGTGGTGTGAGCAAAGAGTACGTTATCTAGTCCAAGGTTGAGGATTCTAGTCTAAGAGATAGGCTGCTTATTGTTTGTGGCGGTATAGGCCACTGGCAGGTAAAAGGTGAAGTCTACATTACATTTACAATGTTGAGTTTCTTCTGTGTCTACACAGCTGCTAGTCTAAGGGTGCTGCTTTATGTAAGCTATGCTTCTCGCAGGGTTCCTTGGTCATAAAAATACAAGTCTGGATTGCATCTTCCATCTGAAGATGAGAGGTCTTCCTCGGGTCAAGGTAATGAGTGATGAAATATAATTACCTTGTACATTATTATAATGACTCATATATTTATAGGTGCCTGTGATATGAAATTTGGATGAATTGCACATTCTGATGGATGTTTAATTTTGTTTTCTCTTACTGTTGGCTGGTATCACCCCCTTTAATGGATAATCAGACTACTTGTTGCAGAGATTTTACATAAGCACTTTGGGGTCTGTTTTTTGGGAATCTTTAGTTGATTCAGTAAATTAGTGTGATTATGATAGTGCAAGTGCAAAAAACTGTCAGTTTGTGCAGCATGTGCCAAGCTACAAGAATTTTTTAGTAATAGTTCTTGCTCCCCAGCAAAACTGGCCATATTGCACATGAATAAACTCCTGCAAAGGATCGAATTTGTGGTTGTCCATAGTGTACACTGGGACTGCTTTGTGAGTAATTGTTCCTCGTGCTCCCTCCCTTATGTAATATTCTCTGTAAATGATCTGCACCTGTAAGGCATTCGTTGCCCCAAAGTGTCTGTCTCTTAGGAGATTTGGTGTTGCCATACTTAATTTTCTGCTGCTGCTTTTCTTTTATTTGTTGTCAACGCTAAACATAAGTTTGTGCTGTTTTTAGAATGTTTCAAATTCAGTGTTTCTAATCTTAAGATGAGTAATTTAAAATGTTTTGGTGTAATGATTCTGATTAACTCTCAAAACTTGTTTTTGATAAGGACCTGAGTTTTGCAAGTACGAAAATATTCCACTGAATAGAAACAGTGTCTTGCCAAACAGAGAGTTGGTAAGACCCTTACATATTTCATATTTCAGTGGTTTCTACATGCAAAATACTAGCAACACACTTCACGTGCATATGGTACGCCTGCATTGGCTATATTCACCGCAGAACTCTACAGTTAACTTAAGTGCCCAGGAAGGAAGTATAGATTTGTAGTATGGTGAATTACTACCATATAACCTATGGGCTTGGCAATTGGATTTTTTAAGAGGCCTGGGTTATGGCCATTTGTTACAGCATTTCCCTGTAAAGGAAGGGAGATGACTGGTCTTTTTGCAGATAAATGGAATATGATCAACGTCCAATTACTTGGTCTCAGATATCTCCACATATTAGATCTTAACTTTGGAGCCAGAACAGTCCTAGCTGTCTGGTATAACGGTGAATGTCCCAAAACAAATTTTACCCTCACATGTGTATGTGCAAGTAAAATCTGAAGTTAATTGCAGGTGGCTGTGTCTGAGGGAGGAATTTGGTTCTAGTGCATGTAAGAAGATAATTTTAATAGCTGTAGTGAGATTAAGTTTACAGTTTCACTGGACATTAAGGTGTGGAGCCCTTCTCTAGTGAGAAATAAATGACAGTGGGGAGGAATTGTGGCAGGCTTTAAGTGGCACAAGTTATAAGATTGATTAGGTAATCCAGAGAAAAGGTACTAGCTCTCATAGCTTTTTCCTTTCGCAGCCCTTGAGTAGAAAAGATCTTTTGGATTTACTTTATGCCTGGCAGATTTAGTAGATTTAAAATAAAAAGGCATCTTTTAAATCTCTTGAACACTTTGTTGTTGTTGCATTTGACGTAAGTTTATGAAAATGACTTCCGTTTAATTAGGCTTCGTTGACACAGTACTTTTCCACTGAACTTACTAGGAGCTTGCGAATGTGTTGTAACGAACTGCACTGCAGCCTGCAGTATCTGATTGTCATGCCAGGAGCATCACTAGCGTAGAGCTAAGTAGAGATTGGTGAGGAAAGTGGGTCAGGAAACAGGCCTACTGTACCTGCAGAGACTGCAGAGTGCAGTAGCAACGGAGCAGAGTGTCCACAGCATGGCACTGTCTTACAAAACATAGGAGAGTGGCTGAGGATGTGGTTAGGAGAGTGGGCATGTCTGGGAGCTAAAGATGCCGCTGCTTTTATTCTTCCTTCTCTCCCCCACTATACACATTTGTTTTGCTGGGTGATTTTAGCAGTGCCCATTTTGCTTTTTCTTTCTCTGCACAAAAATGTCCACAAAAACATTCTTTCACCTTCAGAGGTCAAAACCATCCTGTCCTGTAAGATAGACTGCTAGCGACATGCTTGCTGTTTCGTGTCAGATGGTGTTAAATGTTGCTAAGGAGTCTTTCATACACTTTTCAGATGTAGGAGAGAAAAATGCATGTAGTATGCTGCTCTGTAGACCTTGGCGTGGTTGTTTAAAAAGGCTTTTCCAAGTGTATCTTGCTTCACTTGCAAATCTAGTCTTGCTGGAGGTGACATTCAGAATAAAATTACAATACAAACAGAAAAGGAGCAATAAAAACCGAAGCATCTCTAAGCAACCAGTAGGACCTCCCAAAATTACCCGAAAAGTGGAAACTACGTAGATTGAATGATAAACACAGAAGGGAGAAAAAAAATCCCAAAAGAACAGTTATAAGAGTTTTTGCTCAAGTGTAAGAGGGAATGGTGAAATGAACCAAAAAAGGTAATTTTAAAGTTCTTCTGTTTTCTCTGCTGCCTGCCTTTGTCTCTGTTGGGCTTAATTACTGTGGCTCAAAATAACCCGTTTTATAAGTCTTTTGGTATACTGTATGCTCATCTATGTCCTGACCATAAGAGGAGATCTAGAGCAGGGGACGTTAATTGAATAGAAAAAACATATGTGTATTTTATCCTTAGGCATGATTGTTTTGATTATATTTGGTTTATGAGGGAAGGAATATCTTTCATTTTGTTTTATTCTTGAGATTTACTTGAGATTTAAGACCTAAGGGAAGGAAGGAAAGGAGAAAAGTAGTTGTCTATTTTTCAATTGGGAAAGGTTTATATTAAAAAGGAATGTTTTTCAGGAATCTTTTGGAGTATGAATTCATTATTAATACAGAAAAAGGAAGAGGATTGGGTTCAGAGAAAAAGGAAGAGGATTGGGTTCAGAGGCCTTCAGGCTTTAGATGCCAAAGCCTGCAAGGTTCTTACATTCTCAGCTTCCCCTGAAGCTTCCACTGCATTGGTGAAGGGTGTATATCCAAACATTTGTTGACTTAAGTGGAAGGATTGCCATTGATTAGGTTAAAATAAAAAAAACGGAGGAGAAAGAAGGTAGCTTATGACTTACTACCCTGTCTGTCTTAAGCTTTGGATCTCTGAGACATGATGAAAGAGGGAGATGGGACACTTGCAGCCATTCTGTGCTAAGAAAAGTAGAGCAATGCAGAGGGCATGATCATATATCTTCAATCTACTTTCATTAATCTTGGCTTGAATTGTTATGCAGAAGTAATACATTCACATTGCTACAGCATGAAGACAGGGCAAATGACTATTCTGCCAATAACTCTTTCTCATTGTGACTGTAGGCAAATCAGTTGTGTGGAGTGCTGAGACCACTGAAGAGTCTGTGTTTTTTTTGAGATGTACATAGAATCCTATTGAAAAATGCTTTTGAAAACAAGGCTTTGGTTTGTAAGCAACTTGGATACTCAAAAAAAGAGTCATCCTCAGTGCCATAATTTCCAGTCTGTGTAATACATGAATGATAACGTTAATAGCATTTCAAAGGCAGCAGAATAAATGCCTCAGACTGAGACACCTTCAGTTAACTGTAGTGGCACAGACAGTTTAGGGAACTAAATATATCAAAAATCAGGGACTCTAGCAGTGTTAGTTTTGTTTAAATCTGAAGCAGTTCTACTCTACTGATTTCAGCAGAGTAATCAAAATAAAAAAGAACTCCCTTCCCAACTATGGTCATTGCAGATAAATCCTGTGAATTTCCCAGTGCAGATTACTGAAACAGGCAATGCTCTGTGTCACTGCTGCTTTTCAGAATCAGCTGCTCTGGGAATTGATTAAACATCTCATGGTTCATGTTCTGCCCTGCTTTCACATATTGCATTAAACAGATTTTTCTAACCTATCCAATTCTGCATTTATACAGTGCTGTAAACTAATCCAGCTTACAAGCCTGGAAACAGTGAGCATAAACACAGAGGGGTAAGCAAGCGCGTGCTGACTGTAGCAATGACAGCATTCCCTGGCTTTCACTCCAAAGGGAAATGACTTCAGCTCAAGAAGACAATTTACAGCGTATACCACAGGCTGTGGACAAGATCACATAGTGCCTCACGTGCTATTTATGCTTAAGTACCAAGGAAAGGTGTTGCGAAGCCCTCAAGGCTTTTCCTCTTAGTTCCTGTTTTGTTTTGCTTTTAATCGTGGATATGGAGCTAATGTGGTAACCAAAGGAGAAGGTGAGACTGCATGTGGTCTTTACCCACTTTCTGGACTTCAGCTGCTTGCTCTGTCTTGTTCCCGAGGCCTGCAGTTGTGTCACTTGTTAAGTAAAGTTTCTCCTGAGTGGCATTTTGCTGATTACGATTACTAGCTCGGTCAAACTCTTCTGACCAGTTTTGTCTTAAAATAGCACTATTATAATGAAAGACACCCAAACCCCATCACATTTGTGCAGTGTGTTGTGGCAGTCTGGATAGGAATGAGCAGGTAGTAGCCCAAATTTTTAAAACTGGCATAAATCATACTCCATTGCACTGTTTCAGACACCTGAAGAAGCTGATTTTTAAAGATGCTGCTTGTCTTGCAATTTCCACTTACCATCATTTTTAAAAGTAGGCTATTTGAGCTCTTAGATATGTTATTTAACTGTGTTAAATTTTAATCAGACCTCATTTAAAAAAAAAAAAAAAATCTTATTCTCTGGCTCTCCCTCTGGAAGGACTAGATCCCTTGACAATATTGCAGGCAGACCTGTAGAGGTGTTCTTCAGAAGTCTGCACCTTGTGAGGAGGTATGGGGTTTTTTGTGTGTGTTTTTTGTGTGATTTTTTTTTTTTTTTTAAATTAACCTCTCCAGGCTTGCTGTGGAGGTGAACAGTGTGCTTGTCCTGTTCAGTCCTGACAGCTGGTGAACGTCGCCTGTAAGGAGAGAGACTGACCTATTCTCTGGCTTTCCTTTTGGCAACCTGCAGCAGGGTTGTACTTCCTGAGCTGAAGCTTGAGGCTGCATGGCATGCCTCAGTCACTGCAACTGGGACTTCTGAGTCCCAGCCACCAGCCCTTATGAAAAGTCTGTCTGAAATGTGCTGTCTGGAACTGGGGTGACACAGATTGCATAATATACATGTGAATGTAAGAATGAATGTGTGGATGTGCCCCTCTGATTGCTGAGAGAAGTGCTCTCAATATTCTTTCATGCATTAGAGTGCCACAAGTAGTTCTTCGAGAGCTTGCCTCTGAAAATAAATTTTCAGGTTCATTTCATCTTAAAAAAAAAAAAAAAGGTACTTTTAATGTCTTTTTTTTGAAATCCCTCTGCTAAATCCCTGAGTTTACAACTGGCTTGTTGTTTAAGATTGTGCTTGCATGCTGCATTATGCAAATTCCTCCCTTGTTTTTCTTATTGTAGTAAAAAATGGTGTGTTTCACAAAATTTATCTTTTTTTATCTCTTGAAAAAAAAAAAAATCAGCTTACTGACTGTTGTCTTTAAGTCACCAATACTGTATTTTTAATCTGAAAGACCACCACTCAAAAACGTGAAAAATCCATATTGAAACCAAGAATTTCCTCAAGAAACTTTGTATCAGTTTGAATTCAGAGACGCAAACCCTTGTTCTCAGCAAAAACTTGTTGTAGGAACACTTACCATAACACTCTGTTGGCCAAGAATATCTTAAATTATTCTAACTTAGTTACTAATGGAGATGATGGTGTTCCCAGTGCTTCAGATGTTCAGTACTTGGTGTTTCTGACCTTGCAACTAAAACAGTCTGTTTGAAAAGTTGTATGGCCAATCACAAATTTTTCTAATGTAATTCCTAATTTCAAGCCGTATGGACTTGGAATTTCTCCCATACCTAACGTACAACCCTTTCTCCTCCGATTTTGGATGTGAACTCGTACTCTTCAAAACTGCTGTATTAAGCTGTAATGGCAGTACTTGGTCATCATTTTGTTTGGACACTTTATTAACACGTAGATGGCTTTTACAGATAGTGGGATAGTTGCATTGTTAGACTATATTTTTCCTTGTGCCTAGTATGCTACCACTTCTGATTACTTGACTTCAGAGTCCTTAATATCCTTATCGTTATTTTAAATTCTACTACCCTTGTGCTCAACCCTGCTGCTATAAATATGTGAGTAGGAGTGGCAGACTTCTGTTTTAAGCTAACATTTCTCTTCCTTGTATTTTGCTTTTAGGATGTGTGTTTGAGTGATGAGGAACACTGTCTTATTTAGGCTAGAGGCAAAAGACTTCCGGACAGCCCTAAACCTTGGTCAGAAGTTCAGTGAGGAGAAGGGGAATCAACTACTTGTTCTCTTCTCTAAGAAGAAAAGAATTTCTAATATATCCAGATTGAAATGCAGTAGATAATGTAATATGCAAATCCCTGGTTTCATGATTTTGCATTTACTGTTAATATTCTACAGTATTTGAAATAAGGTAAGGCTATTCCTGTTCTCCTAATTGGAAATCACAACAGTCCGCCTTTCAAATTGAGTTTGTTCTGCAGAGGTGCTGATGATAAGAGATGATGAGATTTATTTTTTTCTCCCCCACAAATCTCATTTATATTTTTCTCATGCTCCTGATGTTAAGGCCACTGTAAATGTATATAACAAAAGGCTACCTTCTTCCCCTTCTCCCAGCCTTGCCAAGAGTTAGCTTCTGCCTACATAGTTTTTGCTTTGTCTCCTTCCAGTTTTATTCATTAAAGATATCTTCCATTGTAAGAGGTAGGTTATCTTTTCCATAGTAAGCCTTAATTCAAAGTCTCAGTGCCTGTGATTTTAAAAACAGCAACAGAAACAACCCAAACTTAGTACTTAGTTGTGTTATGCTTCTTTAACATCAGTTTCCTCTGGGACCTTTTGCTACCCTTTTGCTAACCTTTGTATTTGATTTCATACTGAGCTCATTTTTGATGATGCAGAAAACCTTTCAGATGAGCAGAGAAGCGGAAACATAAAAATGGTCCTTTAACAAAGGGTTGTTAATAACCACGTTTCAATTTTTGATGTTGCAGATAGCTCACTTAAAATTTGTTCAGCAGCTTATGGGTTGATTTTGGTTGGTTTTGTTTTTTCCTGGGTGGAACATCTTCGGTTGGGAGTAGCTTGTGAGGTGGGTGAAGGTGCTGATCATGAGAAGGCACTTTGGAAAGAGGGACCCGGGAAGTTGCTGCCCTTGATGTAGACTGGAACTGCAAGTGAATTGTAAGGCCTTGATCAAAACAGTTGGCAGTTTTGAAAGTAGGCATTATTTTAGCATTATTTTCTTAAATGGTAATGAAGGAGCCTTAAACTTTATCACCTCTATCTCTCTGTAAATGAGTGGCTGAAAACATAAAAAATGTTTGGTTCTTTAAAAAAGAAAAAAACAACCCCGCTGTTATTAAGCAATTTATTAGGTCCTTCCAAATGCATGTTTAGGAATTAATTACTCCTGATCTGTATAGGGTCTCCTTCGGTGATCTCAGTGACACTGCCCAGCTGCCTTGGATGGAAACACTGAGGAAGCAGTGCTACTGGCATTCCACAACCATGGAGCGGAGGCACCAGATCGGTTGGTTTGCCTGAGCTAACGCTGGGACTGTGGCTGATCTGGGACTGGAGCTAGGTTCTTCAAACACCAGTCCCAGGTGTTTTTTGTTAGATAATCCTTCCCTTTTGCATGAAGTTCTGCTCCTTCGATTTGGAGCATCCCAAGAAAGCTGGTTTGAAATAAGAAATTATCTTTACAGTATGTGGACACCTGTCTGATTTACCCCAGGAGAGTCTTGAATAGTTAGTCTTGTTATGCAGCTCTGAGGGCTGGGAATCCTTTGCAGAATCCACTTCGAAGGACAGCAGGAAAAGCGAAAAGCTACATCTCTCAAAAGAAAAAGATAATAGCAGTTCTTTCCCGAATTCCCTAGAAAGCCCCCTCCAACTAGGTGAAGAGAGGCTTCTTAAAGCAGTTGTTTTGTGTGTCCTTTCCTAGTGTTGCTTCTGAGATTTGGTTCTATCTTATGCTGTAGTATATGTGAAGTTTTTAAGAGCGTGGGCCCAAGTGTGATTATGTAGTCATATTTCAATTCAGGCTGGAGACCTTTACCCAAATTATTCCTGCAACAGGAATAGCTTTTTTTTTTTTTTTGAGTGATGGCATCTCCCTTAGGATACTCAGTCATGACTTTATATGGTGGAGGATTCAGCTTGGTCCTGTTTAAATTGTCACAGTAGCTCCTTTTGTCTTATGTTTGCCTGTTCTTCCAGAGGTAAAGTTAATACCTATTTTGCAATATCGTTTATTAACAGAAGGCTAAGAAATCTGAAGGTTTTCTACAACTCATCAGAGCTAACATGATTCTTTTCCCCAAACTGTCAAGATTTGGATGTATAATTGGGTCTCTGCAGCTCTCAGTACCAGACAGTTTCTGAACCTGAAGCGTTCTTTTCTAATGAAGCTATCTGGTATGGTGTGACAGCCATTTGGTTGGAACTATATATACACAATTGATGCTGAAATTATCTATTGTTTGTCATAACAGTATGTTCTTGAAATACATCTTTTGTCTTTATAGATGGCAAGACATAAATTTAGAAACAGTCCTATTTAATTTGATTAGTTTTGATTCTTTGCCAAGTTCTTCTCTTTTTGGATGTTTGTATCCTGTGAGCAAGTTGCGAAACAGTTCTGTCTCGCCGTTTGATTATGCAGGGGGTTACTTTTGCAGCTTGCCACTCAAAAGAGATTGTGTGCCAAAAACTTGAAAAGGCCAAAGTTTAAAACTTGTTCCTCCTTTAAGTAGAAAGAGCTGATGAGGAAGTGTTTTCTTGAGTGGTGTTTGTTTTATGTTTTGAACAAGTCCTTTATTTTTTATTTAGGAGTGACGATTGATCACAGCTTGAATGTTTGTGTGAGAAAAAAATTCTTGCATCTGGGGGGGGGGAAATTAATGTGTTTTTCTTTATCTGAAAAACTAGGGGGGTGGCAAATGAAACAACGTAAACTAACTCACTGGTGTAGTTTAAGCTTGCAAATTATTCAAGTGACTTTTTTTTGTGTGTGACCAAATTTTTTTCAAGACACATGCTGCACCACATACTTTCACTGCCTTTTGATGGTGTTAGTGAAAGGATAAAAGCATGTGTAAAAAATAAGCAGCTTAGATGTTTTCTGGTTTTATTTTTTATTTTCTACTTGGGATATTTTTTGAGGTGGTGATCAGTATTAGAAACTTAAGTCTCTTGTTGCAGAGAAAAATTGTGGCAGAAACATGCTGTAGATCTTTATTTAAAGCTAGCAATTTTTAAGAAAACAAACGAAAGATTAAAGAACATTTGATTACAACAGATCAGAGTTTTATTCTGTTGCGAGGTGACAATACATTAGCTTGCAAGCTGTTGCTGTCAGATGGTGTGCTGGGTGGTTTAAGAGCCCAGTTCCCTGGTAAACTTGTGGAGTGCCTTATTCTTCCCTGTGGTGTGGCCATCACATCATTTCATGCAGGCATGTTCAAGACAGATGCAAAATGTTGTCTGATCCATACAGAACTCTGTGCTAAGTGGTAATCTGAAAGTAACCTTGGTAGAAAACGAGAAGCTTTACTGAAAAATTTCCCTGCGATGCTGTTGCTAGGGCAACTGTGTCTATTGTGTGTATGCTGTGTGTGTTTAGCCGAGTCTGGCTCCTAGATACTGCAGAGTGGAAAAGCATTGCCTTTAAAAGTGCCTTCCTTCCCCCATTTTTGGTAGGTTTGAAGGCAGCAAAGGCTGATAAGACCTCCCTTATCAAACTCATCCTTCCTATTTTGCTTTTAGTTTGCTACTAGTTCAGGCATATTGCTTAATAAAACAGAACCATGCTGAAAATGGAAGGGAAGCTGATGTCTTGCTGCAGCTCAGTCTCTCTGCTCCATAGTGATAATCCAGGATGGTTTGCAGAGGCAGGCAGCAACATAACAGTAGGGCAGGGTATGTCCTGTTTCTTGCTCTGCAGAGGGAGAGGAGCCTTTTTTCTGTGACAGTGAGGCGGCAGTGATGAGCAGTGGAAGACTGGAAAAGATGTGTGCTGCACAGTGGAGGAGTGCTCAGAAAGGAGCATGCAAGGGATGCCAGAAAGGTGGGCTGAAAAGACTGTTCATCAGCAGGAGCCCTTCATCCATGTCTCTGGACAGTGAGCTGGCTATTCCTGATTTGTAACCATAAAATGTCAGCATTCTCTTAAACCAAAATAATAATCCCATCTGCTTGATGGTGCTGTTTCTGCTACTTTGAGAGGGTGCTGGGGGGGCTTCCATTAACCAGAATCCCCTTCTGCAATTTTACCTGGATAAGGTTATTTTTTTTTCTTTCCTCATATATATTCTGTAAAGCAGTTTGTGGTGTGTGCACTCCTCTTCTGTGCTGGGTGTGTTTTAGTGGCAGATGACCAAGGGGGACCAGCATTGTGCATTAAAGAGACCTGAGAAGCAAAAAATTTCATTGATGTGGAAGTGAAGTGGGAAATAATTTTCTGTAATTAATCTAAAATGTATTAGGCTAATGAAATGAATTTCAGATTCAGCATTCCCTTTCCTCCGTTGCACCTTCCTCCTGTGGGAACATGTAAACGCAGTAGTCTGGTAAGCCCCTCTTACTACAAATAACAAACGCATCCTGCTTTGTAAGAGGACCTGAAGGAGTCATATGCCTCAGTTTGATGTGAGCTTTCACCCTCCCTATGCTCTGTAGTTCACAGGGGCTATAAAAATTCTTTATGAATCAAGAAGGCCCCAGTTTTTGCTACTGGGTTAATATTGCTGAATCCTAGAATAGGGCTCCGTATATTTTTATCTGTAGGTTATCTGAGTGAGAGAATGAAGGTGATGTGAGGAGATGCAAGCGACATGCGAAACAATGAAGCTGTGCTTGGACAGCATCTGAATGGAAGCCAGGGAAATAATTTTAATGCATTGCCTAGCTACTCATTTTTTTTTCCCCAAAAAAGAGTCTTTTGTTATCCAAGTATATTTTAGTCTTTTTTTTTCAATCCAGTCAACATTTCATTCATGTTTGTGTTGAATACATCCAGGGAAATTTTTAATGCATTGCCTAGCTACTCATTTTTTTTTCCCCAAAAAAGAGTCTTTTGTTATCCAAGTATATTTTAGTCTTTTTTTTTCAATCCAGTCAACATTTCATTCATGTTTGTGTTGAATACATTGTGCATTCAGTTTTCAAGAGACTGATGCCTGTAGAGATGGAAACAATTTCCTTAATTGCTGAGGCTGAGGTGAATGTTATTACCCTTCATGCTAACCTGAAAGAACCTTTTTCTTCAGGCAGTCTCATGAACAATTTAGCCTTTGATGTTTCTTAGCTCCCTTTTACTCAAGAGGGAGCCTGTGTAGAAAATCATGCCCTTAAAAATGATTTTAAGAAGCATAATTTGTGCACTCTGTAGATCAGTCATATACTAAATTTATTCTTTTTAAAGGTGCAACATAGTTCTGAACTTGTTCGTATTTCTGTTTGTTTTAAAATTAGCAGTGTCTTCTGTACTCAGGAAGGTCCAAAATAGAAACTTAGCTTCTAAGTTAAGTATGGGCTTATATATGTTCCTAATAATGATAAATTCAGGGATATGCTAAATATGTTCCTCTGTATGGGTTGTAGTCTGGTTTCTTCTGCATACGAGATCTGTTGGTCTTTAATGAGGAATCGGGAGGGGGAAGGAAAAAGTAGGGAAACAATGTATGCGGAGTTTTAAAAAGCCTGATAATTTTCAAAGGAGGGGAAAAGAGATACTTTGCACTCCCCTTTACTTTCAGTCCTTGCTCCTTTTTAGTTTTAGGACATCTCTTTATCCATGCAGACCACAGAGTAAAGTCAACCAGGAAAACCTGCAGAATATTTTACTGCCTTGTTTTCACTTACAGGTGATCTCAAATATACACACACACCATTTGCTTGTTTATTAGATCTTTTTTCCCCAGTAGCTTAGCTTAGTACTTCTTCTACTTGTGGGCTGCAGTACTTGCCAAGGAATGGAAGATGCCCTTTATGTCAGAATGCCTATATGTGCACACAGAAAGAAAAGTAGGAGACTGCAGAGGTGAAGGGAGAGAATGAATGCAAAAAGGAAAAATAGTCCAGAAAAAGAAGAAAATACATGAATGTGTGTGGTAAAGATGATTTTGTCTTTGTGGCATTTGCAGATGCTTTGCTTCACCTCACACAAGTGATGTGAAGAATTTAACAATGAATGAATGGCCAGAATCTTCCTGCATGTATGTTGAGTGATGCTCAGCAGTTGAGTTACAGAATATTTTGATCCTCTGAGCTCAAAAACGGGTTACTTCCATCTCCAGCAGTAGTCCTGCAAAATACTCTTTTGAGAAACTGGAAAGAGAGGCAAGCTCTTGGAGGGGGGGAAAAAAAGTTTCCAGGCTTTCTGTAATAAAAATGGTTGCATACTGTATGCAAAGATGACAAAAGTGTAGTGATTTGAAAAGAAATGAATTTATTAAAATGTAACAGGAATTTACTCACAGGTAGAAAGTGTTTTCTTGGATAATATAACACTCAAAATAAGAGTAAGCTATTTAATCCAAATATTTTTCAGGTTCTAATGGTATCATGACTAGCCAAGCTCTTCCTTATCCAGTAAGTACCACAGTATTTCAGCATTAGGTTGAAAAGGCAAGTTGCTTAAAACTGCCATTCCAGGGTTTTTTTTGGCCAGGTAGTTGGGAGTGAAGTGATACTGTATACTTTGGAACACCAGATATTTTTGAGGTGAAATCCCACAGAAGATGATATTCCAATATATTGAAATAGTTGGAAAATCAGATATTGTTCTTTTTATTTGCTCCCTGAGTGCAGTGGTTAAATGGGTCTGGAGTCATTGGAAGTGACATGCTTCAATTCCCATTATTATTTGAAGTTGTAATAGCAGGGCAGCCATGCTGTACAGATGCCATCTCCATTAAGGGGATGTACCTTATATTTAGAGCAGATATTGGAGAGGCTGTGCAAAGGAGTGAATGTTAAAGCCTGTGTGCATCGGTGGACGTTGAAGAGAATATGATCTCAAGCTAGTGCTCTATGTCCAGGAATGGTATATTGGCCAGAGAGCTCTCAAGTCAGAATGGCAAAAACTTTGGCTACTGGCAAACTGCGACACTCATGGTATTTGCCAATGTGTAAGCATCGTGTATAGGCATGAGTATGTACACTTCATCTCCTTCACAGGACGCTTGAGCAGTAGTTCTCAATCTTTCGCACACAATGACCTTCATTGTGAGAGTAAAGCACTGTTGAAGTTGGTGGCCTGAGAACTCGGGGCAGGTGAGGTGCGTTTTAGCTGTCATGCAGTGATGCTTCAGTTTTATCAGGTTTGAGAATATCCAAGAAGGGGTTTCCTTATTGTTATTCTTGTTCTTAGGTGGGCCACATATGTCACTTTAGGTTAAATGAGTTCACCAGATTTCTGAAAGGTTCTGAAATAGGGAGAGGTGCTGCCTCTTGACATCCCTCTAAAGAGGGATGCCACTTTGAATTACAAATGCATGAGGTGGGTGTGTTTTGTAGTTAGTGGTGAAGTCTGGTGGGCTGCTGACTTTAATATAACCTGTAGTACTTTTCTTCTGTTGCAAAAATGCTGCTACTTTAATAAAAGATTATTCTCCAGAGTTTCTATAATTTTGTATTCTATCTAGCAGCATAGACCGTTGTATCAGATGAAGCTGGAATTTTAAAACCGCATACTAATTAAGCAGTAGTTTATAAATTGAAAGGAAAACAGGTCTTGTAAAGGGATTTCCAGTCACGGTATTTCACAGTGACTTCCAAGATGTATTAATAAAGAATGTGTTCCTGTCTTCAGGAGTTATTTTAAAGTATTGATTCTTTTTTATAATGAGTATATAGCATTGCTCATAAAATGTTATTTGAAAAATTGTCTTGTCTGTCTTGATGATTCCTGTGCGCTGTTACAGAGACACCCTGTGAGAACTAAAGGAAAAACGTGATTTAACAGTAGGAGGATGGGAACCTGACTTCTGTGCATGTGGGAATGTTGTAATCTTACCGAGTAGCAGTTAGACAGATGAATTAATGCAGGAAGTCACCGGCAGTATCTCTGCACTCCCCACCTTGTTCCGGTTAGCCAACTCCCTTGTAGTCTGTATCAAAGAATAAAACACTCTCCTTTAAGCCATGATTCAACAAAATATTTCGGTATAAAAACTTATGGAAAAAGTTGTGTGAGTGCAATGTCAATGTCTATGCTTACAATTTATTTAGGAAGAATCAAGTAGACGCATAGGAGTGAAAGGGGCATTTTATATTAAAAACCACATTACCTGTTCCTCAGTCGTTAACAAGTTGGAAATAAGAGGTCTTGTATCCTTAAGGGGTGTCCAACAAGTGGGAAATCCTTTCTACTCCCCTGAAACAAAACATAAGGCACTGACTGCAGCCTGCTATGAGCCACCACGTCACAGGATGACCAGCTCCATCTAATAGGGATAGGAAAAGAGCTGCGATAATGTGGGTGAGTTTGCTCTCAAAGATAAATACAGGAGACTATGCACTGTCAATACTAAAACATCTTAAATATGTCTACTGGCAAAACATCAAACCCTGGCAAGGCAAATTTTACATTAGTAATAATTTCTATTTTGCATTTGGGGAAAAAGCAGAAGTATCATGCAGTGATGAGATTCCCTTCTCGGTACCAGCATTTACTCAGCCTCTAGAGGTGGAATTTTAAAAATCAAGGCTGAAACATTTCCATTTCAGGGTTTTGAGAGATGGCAAAGCGCTCTCTAGGTTGTTCATGTTGATAATTTTTTCCAGAATATCATGGAAGTTTCAGAAGACTGGTTGAAAGATAATGCCCTGCAAATATTTTAAAAGGTTGAACAAGATGACTCAAATAATTATAGGCCTGTCAGCCTGGTATTTGCCTTGGCCAAAATAATGGCGTGGCTGACATGAATTTTGATCAATAAAGGTTTAAAGAATGATAATATAGTTGCTTGCAGTGAGTATGTGGCTATGGAAAATATATCTTGTCAAACTAATGTGATACCTCTTTTTTTTATGAGATGAAAGTTTGATAAATGTATCAGTGTCAGGTGCAGATGTAACATACTTAGATTTTCAAATGCTGATGTAATATACTTGGATTTCTGTCAGGCAGTTGGCTAGACAGTGTATGACATTCTGATTAGGAAGTTATGAAGATACAAAATGACAATAACCACTAAAAAATGAAAAAGCCATTAAAAACTACAAACTGGCTGTGATAAGTTCTAGAAATATCACTAGAAATTGACATCTTCATCAAATATGTGTTTCTAGTGGAGTTACTAGTATTAAAAAAAAAAAAAATCTGGACTGCTTGTCTGCTTCGGGAGGGCAGACGCTAGGCAGATCAGCTTTGCCAAGTGTAGGGTCATACAAATTAGGAGCAAGAATGCAGGTCATAGTAACAGGAGGGATTTGCCTCTCATCAGGCAGGAGCATCTTTGAAAGATGTGGGGTCTGGGGTGGACATCATCCGAGTTTGGTTTGTGGTGTTATAGTGTGGCCCAAAAGGGTTAATTCAGTTAATTCTTTTCTCAAGTGTCTGAACATCAAGGTGAGTGCTTGTTGGGAAGGTGTGCTGGGCATTAGCCTCTGCTGCTTTCATACTGTGTCCAGTATGGGATTGATTTGAACAAGCTTGAAACCTACAAAAAAGATTAAAACATTGGAGAAAAATCAAAACCTTAGGCTGAAATACGGAAGGAATGTAATCTAGCCTCAGGAAGATGAGGCCTATCTTGATTTCTACTGATAAGTAATTAAAGGAGGAATAGATATGATGGATTCACAACATGAGTGAGTGAGAAGATGAAGATACAGAAGGGGGAGCTCATACATACAATGAGAGTAATCAAAATCATGGGAAGATGTTCTGGGGTGCTTAAAGGTTGTTTCCCCTGTCCCCCCCCCCCCTTTTTTTTTTTTAAAACCAGAAAATACAAAAAAAAAAAAGAAGGGGGAGCTCATACATACAATGAGAGTAATCAAAATCATGGGAAGATGTTCTGGGGTGCTTAAAGGTTGTTTCCCCTGTCCCCCCCCCCTTTTTTTTTTTTAAAAAGCTGGAAATACCTAAAACAAAATATCCAGTATAAAAACAGTGTCTCTCCTAGATGAGACAGATGTTTTCTTCACATTAGAAAACCAACAGGCCTGCAACTATCTCCTCTTCATTTGATGTCATGGTAGATTTTAAGTTAACATTTCAGTAAGACCCTTAATGCTTTTGGTGCAAAGCAAATCAGCTCTTGTATCCTTCCTTTGGCAAGGTAGGATATCTTATTATGAAAGCGGTGAGTTTTGCTTTAAAAAAAAAAAAAAAGACGTCATCCCCTTGTTGCTTATGCTGTTCCAAAATACTCTTCTTTTGGGAACAGCATTGATTCAGTCTGTCATAGTGCTGTGGAGCATTCTTAGCAGAATCTCTTTGGTCCTAGTAGTATGGAAACAGCATGGGCATGGCAGAATTAGGCTGCTAGATAGGGTTGTAGTGAGTTGAATTGAAGTTGTCTCCCTGAAATGAAGAGGTGTCATTTTGCTACTACTAGGAGTAGTCATATAAGCTACTCCTAACTAGGATTTTGTATAAGGCTTGGTTCTGAAATATTGGTGTTCTGCTATTAGTTTCCTCTGTTTTGAGGAATAAATGACTTGGTCTTCAGCAGGATTGGCACTCGTTTTTATGTTCCTATTGCTTTTGTTAGGTCAGGACATTTGGACTTTCTTTTTATGGGTACTCGTCCCTTTTTCCTGACAGTATCAGAATGAAACTGTAAAATGTAATTGGTCTGCATGAAAAGATCACAATACTGTCTTCCTCTCTAAACCAGTCTAATTTCTTGCTTTTTGGGTTGCTGTTACACATTGAACAGATATTTCTGGTGAGTTGTCCGTGGTGATGCTAGATAGTTCCCCTGAGAGGTTCCAAGTAATTTAGAATCCATCTGTATATGTGAACAGTCTAAATGATTCTTTTTGGTATCCAGAAAGATTTATTACGTACCTGTACGTAACCTGTACCTGACCACACTAAATTTTATCTGTCTCAGTTTTGCCCATTTATTGGGTTTTATTAGCTGCTTCTGGAAGTTTTCCTTCTTCTAGGAGTTTTGGTTCATTCACCACCCCTTAATTTCAAGAACTCTAAATGAATTCATGTTGCAGGATGTTCACTGTCCATCCTGTTTCCTTTGTAGGCAGTTTTCAGTAATGTGTGTGATGTCTTTAACAAAGATGGAGCAAGGGATTCCACTAGGTTGAAAATAGGACCCATCCACAAAAAACAAACAAGGATTGCCACATCGTAAATCACATGTATTTCCAGTCAGTGTGCAAGTGGATGTGAGCAATGAAGGCTTTTCAAAGTTTGTTCTATGAAAGCTGTTTTTATTTTTTATTCCAGAAGGTATAGCTCTATCTGTGGCAGTATCTGGAAAGAAGAGAGAGAAGTAATTATTGAGCATAAATCTCTTGCAGTCAAATGCCATCCATCTATAACTGTAGTAGGGAGACCAGAATAAGATTCTGGTGAGCCGTAGTTCACAAATGAAGGTATTTACTATGGTTCGTGCCAATCTGGCACTGTTGTGCAATACTGCTATAATAGGATTATTCACTTAAAGAAAAGGTAAAAATATGGATATTATGTGGACTTAAACTAAGCTTAAATTTGTGAGAACTTGTTGCCTTGTGAGTTTTGTTAGAGTCCCATACCGACCAGTCCTTTTTGCCAAAATGCCATATTTGAATTTGGCTGTCATAACCACAGTTCTTCAGAAATTTGGCTTCATGTTTCTCAGACTGTTTGTGGGGTTTTATCCCTGTTAATTCCTTATGTCGTAGTGGAAATCTGACTTGTGGGAGCGGGCTCACTGGAGCAAGTGCATTCTCAATTTTTTATGGTTCCAAGGCTATAGTCTGTTTGTACTGTAACTGGTTAAAACCTTTACACTTAAGTTCTACAGCTATACCTCATCTGCTGGCTTCTTAATCACGAAGTGTTTGCTCCTGAGACAGACAGACCTGTTTTTCAGCCTATGGAGGCATCAAAAAATTGCTAGTGAGTGCTTAGTGCTTCTCTGGCATCAACTGCAGATGATTGGTGTTGGATGATATCCATTCCCAGTAATGGATTACTGAGCAGAGAGTGTTATTGCATGAGATTTTGGGGAGAAAAGGTTGTTTTCTTTTGTTTTCCTGTAGGCACTGGTCACAACGTATACAAGCAAATTCTGTGGATAAATTAGCATGCATTTAGTTGGTCTTGTGAAGCCATTCTTTTCACAATTAGACTTGAATGGTATTGTAGTGGTTATATTATCTGCTTCATTCTTTCAAGTTGCAAAAATGCTGTCATGTTTAGAAATGGGTCGTAAGAAAAACTGTTCCATAATGTGAATTAAATGACCAGTCAGTGCATCCTTTGGCTTGTGAGGTGGGACACACATCTTGGCTTACTCTGCCCCTGCAGCATTTGGTCCCCTGGCAAGACTGGGAGCCTTCGAAGTTGAGCAGGCTGACGTGTTCCCTGAGAAAACAAGAGAAGAAAAGGTTGTTTGAAACTGATGTGCTAGTGCTGGTGTGAAAGAATCATGCCTCAAAGGTAGCAAAGACTAAAAGAGAGAGAAAGGAGTGGATATTGTGCAAGAGAGGTGGTGCATAATAGAAATGTCTTGTAATTAGGCAGCTGCTAGGTCAAAATAAACTGGGATGAATGTGTGGTTTTAGAGAACACCACAGCTGAGGTGGATAAGTGGTTCTCCTGAATATGAATAGCTGGAGGTCCTTTGGTGAGCTGCCCGGCTCCCCTGGTGTTGGCCAGCTGCAGTGCATTTTCTAGCCCTGGAAAGAGCAGATGTGTTCTGACCCCACTCCAGTGGAGCAACAGCAAAGGTCTGTGACTTCTTCTCTCTACTCTTGTCCTACAGCTGTTTTCTTGAGCTAATGGATGGTTTTCTGACAGAATATGCTCTGGCTATAGTCTTATTCAAAAAAGTTCAAGTTAGAACTTTGAAGGCTTTATGATAATTCAGCTTTTTAATAAAAATGCCTTTTTATCAGCTGTGTAGAGTCACTTCAGACATGTGTTTTTCCTAATTCTCCCTTTGTGACTAGCATTAAGGCTCGGTCTCTATTTGAGTCCTTACAAATGGTATCCTTATTTAACCAGAAGAGCTTTTCTATTCATCTTTGCACTGGAGTCTTAGCAAGTTTACATTTTATTTATTTCCAGCAAACTTGCTGCAGGGAACTGTACTGTTACTAAGTGCTGCAGAAACAGAGAATCCAGCATTGAAGAGCAGAGTTACATGACACCCTAAAGGCATAAACACCATTTATTTGGAGAGGTGAAGGAGCGGACAGTCAGCAAAATTCATGGCTTGATGTTTTTATACAAGGCTAACCCTTATGGAAGCTGCATGCCTGCAGCTCTGCTGGAAAGTAAATGAACCAAGAAAATTCTGTCCTCAAGTTGAGGCAGTTGGTGTATGAAAAACTTTTTTTTTCCCCCCCTCTGATGTTTATTTTGTCATATTTTAGGAGGAGTTCTTAACGTGCTAGTGTCTTTTTGACTATAAATTAAGTTGGTAACATTTTTGGTTTTATGTGCATATATGTGGGAGAGGGAGAGACAGTGAGGGTTGTGCTGGAAATGAGGCAAAGATTTGCATTCTTCAACAGCTGATACTTAATCTTAAATAATATTTCCCAAAGGCATTGGGTCCGATGAGGGACACTTTGAATGATATTTACCCAGTACTGGTTCTGTGCTTCCAGTAACCTGCTCATTTCTTTCAAAGGACATAAAATGTTCTGGAGATTAAGTAGGTTTTTTTATTCTCTTCCGTGACAGTGTGTTTTTGTACTGCCAGTTTATGCAAGCATCAGTGCTCACTGAGATCAACAGGGCTATGCAAAATGAAAGGTGAGTCCAACTATGCACGAGAGCTTCCTTGAACATTTAGTAATTTCACTGAAAATTAGTCTTCCCACATCCTGATGCTGGGTGTTGAAGAACTGAGACATTCAAAATTCTATCATAAATTTGGATTTATTTCTGGAAGAAGCAAAAAAGCCTCTGCGCTTTAAAATAAGAGTAGTATTCCTTAATGACATCATTGATAATATTCTTTTGATAATACTGCCAGGTGTTTTGGAAGCAATTTTTAATGAAGGATAGTGTAGGTGAAAAGCACATAAAAGAAGAAAATACTGTAAGGAGGTTCCAAAAAAACCACATGCTAGAAAAAGAAGGGTTGTAGAGATTCAACAAAGTCAGACCTCACATCGGTGGGGCCAGTTCCCTCTGGGCAGTATGGTTGGACAGGGATGGCTGTTTTGAGGCAGTATGGCCCCTGCCATGGCCACGCTATCAGCACTTATCTCCTTTAAGAGGGTCTTTTAGGGACAGTGTCTGCCTGTTCACAATATTCAAATAGAATACCCAGACAGTCAATTGTTTGAGGGTATGAACTTTATAAGAAGTGCTATTTTTCCTTTCAGTTCTACAAAAATGCAAGGCTTTGCGCTACTGTGTAATTGCGCAGGCTGTGTATTCTGAGTTCTCTGCATTATTTTTTTATGTAGAAGAATTGTAGTGAGATTGTTTGCAATAACAGCACAGTTAGGGGAGAGCTGAGTTCCCACGATATGTACATTTGATTGGTCTGTGATTCTCTCCAGCTTCACTGAATATTCCAGAATATATTCCAAATGGATTAAAAATGATGGACTGTTTTGCCACAAGGAAAGAGATGTGAAGCCCAGATTCTTTTGAAAAACTTAAAACTGCAGTTATACATCCACAAAAGGACCTTGGAAATAGTTGTTTAAGTAGAATTTGATGTTTTGTTGCCAAATAATACTTGCTGTCATGACAAGCCTGTAAAATGTTGGATAATGATATGTACTTCGACAGAATGTTTGACTGCAATCATTGTTTAATAGAACCATTCATTTCATTAAGTTCACAGTACTAGAAATTAGCACATTCAGATAGGTAATGATGACATTTATATGCTATAATGAACATTTTTCTTTTTGCTGTTTGCATGTAAAATAGGAAGAAAAGACAGACACCTAAGGTTTTTTGGCATGCTACAAGCTACAATTCTTGACCTGAAAACATCAGAATAATCTGATGTTAAGGATGTGTGTGTTGATGGTACAGTCAGATCAGCGTATAAAGAGGTTTTGAAACTCTTTGTTTCTGTAGTCTTGGTTTCTTTCATTTCTCCTGTCAAAGTGGTGTTTGTGGCCTCAAATAAAGAGCAAACTAGTAGTCCCCAAAGCAAGCCCAAATAGACTGTAAGGTATTCATCTTAGTGCCTTTCATTTAACTGAGGGGAGAGAGGCACCGAGACTGGAAGGAGCTGGGAATTGTGGATGAAACAATCTAAATCAAAATCACTTTGAGAAAAATGGTGAAGAAGTTCCCTTGGGTAAAACTGTGCATCTGCTGAAGACCCTGTTCCTCTAGTTCATATTTGGATGTGGATAGAGATGTCTGTAATGTTAGTGAGGATTTTGGCCTTGTGGGATTTGTACTGCACAGACATAGGTTTGGGAGTATGTACACATTAAGTCAGGGCTGATGTGATTGACTATTTCTTTATCCATCAGAAGGGATACTTTAGTCTTAATTTTCACAAAATAATGAAGACTGAATGGGGATCTTGTTACAGGAAACAAACTGGGATTGAATGACCGTGACTTGGTTAATTTTAAAAATGATGAAAGGATAAACAAAAATCAGTTTGTGGCTCAGGTCTTGATTGCAAAAATGGAAAACTTTGACAGACTAGTGAGGCTGAGGGATGTGAAAGTGATAGAGCTTGATTTTCCTGGAGTGAAAGATGATAATGCTTTCTGAACCCCAAGGAAGGAAGGGGGACTGCCTGGAGAAGGATACAAGAACTAATTGGAAAATCTTCAGGCAATGGAGACGAGCCAGCTGACCTTGCTGACTTGTAAAGATTTTTATCACACTTGCCTTGGCTAGCGTGATAAAAAGAACAGATTTAATTCTTGTCATTCTACTCAAACCTAATCCCACTGGATGTTCTTACTGGGATCTCAGCAACTTTTGTATTATCCTAGAGTCATCTGATGACGAGTTTTTTTTTTTTGTTGGCGCACATGGATCTTACTTTGTCTTGACATCTCAATCCATCCGTGCTCAATTTGAGGCA
The DNA here is from genome assembly GCF_000699145.1 of Aptenodytes forsteri. Lineage (NCBI taxonomy): Eukaryota > Metazoa > Chordata > Aves > Sphenisciformes > Spheniscidae > Aptenodytes > Aptenodytes forsteri. The sequence continues at coordinate 2,893,783 of NW_008796218.1, forward strand.
AACAGTACATATCTAAGTTTTTCAATATGACCACACTTGCCTTGCAAGTAGACTTTGTGGGTGCACATGTGTTGCTGTGATGTAAACCTTCTGTGGAAATGCTGACTGCTTTAACAATTAGCTTTTCTTTCCTCCTTTTATTTTCATCCCCTGTGCCTGATCTCTTTAATGATAGCTTTATGTGGTTGTGGTGTTACCTACCTGATATTAAAGATTGGTTGTTTTTTGGTATGTGTTGTGGTTTTTTTTTTGTGGGGTGTGTGTGTATGGGGTTTTGTTTGTTTGTGTGGGATTTTTTTTTAGTTGGTGTTTTGTTTGGGTTTTTTTTTTGCTTTGGAATTACAACTGTTTCCACCTCCTTCAAGCACTTGAGACCCAAGCTGCACTGACTGAATCGGAGAAGTGCAACTGCACCCTGTTACCTGCAGAAAGCTGTTCCTGGAAGTGTGGTGTTCAGTGAGTCGGTGGATAGCATAGCAGTTTATCATGTATGGTTAGTGTCACAGAGAGGTAATGTGTGCAGGGAGTTATATATATATGTCACTTATGGCATGGAGGTTGGCCAGCTGGCTTTTTTTGTGACTGTAAGACAATTGGCAGGGCAGGATATTGAATGATTGGAGATGGGACTCTCAAACGGTGGGTGGAGAAGCAAGGGAAATGCTGCATGGGGAAAGAGCATTTTGTGTCTTGTGCTTCAAGTGTGGCAGGCTTGGGATTAGTTTCAGGCAGGGAGGGCATAGATCATAACTCTGGAAGCTATAGAGAGCTATAAAATCTTTCTTTTGAAAGCTCACTGCATTCTGCCAATGTCTTAATGCTTCCTCTCTTCCTCCATGCTTGCAAAGGTCCACTTACATGGCACATTAGCTTTTGATCAGGAGCATCTCGAGGAGGAATGTTTTCTTTTAGACCTTAGTACATAAGCTTCAGTTCAAATTCTGTTGTGAATTTTCTCGCTGTAGTGGAAAGTAAAACTACATACAAACTAAAAAGCCAATCACACAGCAACAAAAAATCGACAAGTAGAAGATGAGATTATTAGATTGATGAAAAATAGAAAGTGTCTCTTGAGTTACAGGACACTGGGCCTCTCACTTTTCAATTCATACAGCCGACAGCTAGGAACAGATTTAATGTGCTTTTCTTGGTGAGGTTGTACTGGTTTGCTGCTAACGTGTTGCATTAAACTGCGCTTAGTCTTGTGCTCGCCAAGGAATGTGACTAGGTTAGCAAGCTGCTTTCTTATCAATCAGGAGTCAAATAATCCAGAAGAGGAACACAGAGTTCCTAGTGAAGCATCATTGGAAGCAGGACAGCTTTGCTAATTAGATTCCTTTTATTTTATTTTTTCACATCAGTGTAGAATTCTGCATACAAATGTAGTTGGGCAGTGTGTGTCAAACAGTACAAATCACTGTTATGATACATTAATCAAGGGCATGGAAGAACAGCTCTGGGAGAGAAGATTCCCCTGTCTTGCATAAGCTTTGATCTGCAGTCTCTCGGTCACCTCATCTCCTTCCCCTGATCCCAGAAGGAATAAAATTTGCTGTCTTCTGGCCCTGGCAATTTCCTTACAGTGAGATTTGTCAAAAGACATGAGATGCCATGGCTAAAGGCAGATACGAAGTCCTGGGTAAAAGTACTTATGTGCACACCCTTTTTAAGGCTGTGCCTGCCCCCCCCGGCTTTCATGCAATTAAAAAGTTAGAAATGGTAGTGAGTAGAGTCTGGATCCAACTACTGAAACATCATATGTTCATTCATCCTTAGAAACCTATTCTGTACGTTATGCTCTTATCTGAGAAGCGATGGAAGCCTCTGTATCCTTGAATGTTTTGGGAAATAATTGCACTGTAGGGAATTAACCTGCACTCGTAGGGCAGCAAACGAAAAATAAATGGCGTTGAGGTCCTTTTGTTCGAGCTAAGCACCCTGATGTTCAGATGCTTGTGGATTTTCATTCTGCAGTCCCCCTTGTGAGTCCAGCTCCCCATGCCTCTTCCTTGCAACGCCCCGTACTGTCCCTTCCCCTCTGCTGCAGCACTAGGCTGACTTTGCCTGCAGCTCTGACTCGATCGTTTTCCTGACCACAACAGATCCTCGGTCGGAGCCCTGGGAGTACAGAAAGAAAAGAAAGAATAGCCTTGTGGTCAAGGTACTAGCCTGAAACTTGGATTTTTATAGGCCTTGTCAGACTTGTTTTGTTATAGTGCTTGGAAGTCCCTTAGGGGATGGTTGACAAAAGGTATTTTGTCTCTTAATTACCTTTTGAAATCAATGGGAGATTGTATGTCTAAATACCCGCATGAATTTTATCCTGTATGTGTTTGTTTACTGTCTACAAAGGAGAGAACAATACTTTCGTACCTCACAGGACTGTGGGGGGAGCAAAAGGAGGGATAGCTATTCTTCAGAAAGATCTCTGTCCTGGAGGGAGGCGCTCTGCATTTACCCTAACCTCTCCTCTGAACCTTCTTCCCTGAGAACATCTTCTTGAGCAGATGACCTTCTCTTCCTAATATGCATAAATACATTATGTATGCACACATTTTCTTATATATCTACACATATATATGTTAAAGATGTTATTTTTATGCTTCATATAGTATTTAAAATATATAGAATATTTTAATCTTAAGTGAAATACTTTATTTTGTGTAACCCACTGCTTTTACATTCAATCAATTAATTTTTGTTAGGGCTGGGCCATAGGCATATCTGCAGGCTGCAGAAAGATGTTGGTGTTTTGTCCAGAGTTAGTGGTTGCTGTGCTAAGGTCTTTCCTCACCATCCATGCAGCTTATGTCCTGACTATTTACGATTAATAAAATGCTGGGCCCTTGGCTGCTTCTCACCACGTGTGTTAATGTGCATGGATGGATGGATCTGAACTGCAGCCATTGCTAGGTAGAAAACAGCTTGCTAACACACAATTTAAGGGAAGAAACAAACAATTTATGTATGGTTGAAAGGGCACGGATAATAAGGTAAATGAGTTCTGAGCAAAATGGTCCCTAAGCATTCTTTTCCTGCCTCACAGGCGTTTGTAAAGTGCTTTGAGATCTTTTGCATAGAGATCACAATATACTTGCACAACTCTTCTCAAATTTTCCTCCAAACAGAGAAGAAGCTTTACTATGAATTCTTTCTGTGTAGGGGGTCATGTTTCTTTAGGCTCACAGAATGCTTCACTCACTAACAGTCACTCTGATTTGTCTTTAAGATTAGTGATTTTTTTTTCCCAGTTAAAACAGAATGTAAAAATATTGCCCAATTAGAAAGCATTATTGAGTGTTTATAAGTACCCTTGAATGTACTTATCCACTGGGAGCACACAGATGTCTGTTGGAATTTAATTTCTCTGCAGCATGTTGGGGGTGGGGACAGAAGAGAAGTAGCCAGAAAATTATGGTTGCTGCAGTAAATACCAGGCTTCTCCCAGTGACCTGCACTGACTGCAGAGCTTATTACATCTAATGTGAGCATAAAACATCTGTTCAGCAATGCCGTTTTCTGGCTGGTCCGTATTTGTACCAGCAAATTACATGTTCTTGGCTGATTGTTGCCTGTTGTGGGGAGTCATGAAGAAAAGGGGGTGTCACATTTTGAAGCTTATTGTAAAAAAGATGTTATGAAGTACCTGCAAGGCAGCACTTCTCATTAAGCAGTGGCAACCTTGCTTCACCTCTGTGGTGTGGTCCCTTTTGAGCTCCAGAGTCATAGGTGTGCAGGCCAGCAGGAATCCTGTGGGTGGATGGTGTAGCCCGTAGCGAGCAGCATGGGCGGTGAATAAGGCTGTTGTTTTACAAAGCTAACTTTAGAGTCCTCTAGGGGTATTTTTCATATGAGGGCTCCTACAAAGTCAGTCTGTGCTGTCAGGTGCTGACACCCTGCGATAAGGCAGAGGTGGTGAACCTTGTGTTCTCAATCTAGCAAATTCTTCTTTGGAGTACAGTACTGCTGTACGTGGTGTGTGCTGTCCTTGCTCTGGGCCATCGAAGGTTAAGCTAGGGTACTGCCTTCAGCAGCTTGTGATTTTTGCTTGATTTCAGTCATTGTTGGCAAAGCTGGCACTTCCATCTGAGGTGGCTTTTACCTGACCGAAAGGGGTGCAGCAGCACTTGTCACTTGTGCTTTGCAGTAGCTTTTACCCCATCAGGCTACAGAGCTGCAGTGAATGCATCTGCACAGCGTGTTGGCCGTGACTGGCCGTCATGGGGGCAACTCCCCAGAGCTGGCGGGTCTGTATAATATAGCAGTTCCTGGTCTGGTTGTACCCAGTGCGGTTTGACTGACTCCCTTACAGCCTGATAAGCTGGCTAGCGGGTGGCTCTAGAAAGGTGGGTGGAGTAACAGTTATATGAGTAGAGTACAAAGCTTTATGAGGTCACCAGCGTTCTTTTATCTGGTTTGCAGGCTCTGTAGCTGCTGCTATTAGATATAGGAAGAAAATGCTTCTTTGTCAGGGGATGTTTTACATTCTAAACAACATTTTGTTTGGGTGGTGGTGGGGTTTTTTTTGTTTTGTTTTTTTTTTAATGTAGTGTTTCTGAAAAGGGATCCTGGCAGTAAATATAAGCCACCAGCTTGAGCAGTTCTTTTGTACTGACACTTTTGGATCGGTGCCTGTGTTAGCGTATTTCCTAGGGAAGTAGCAGAGAGAGAATTATTCACTCCTCAGAAAAAGTTTGTTTATTTTATTAGCAGCAGCTTCAATATCTCCAATTTTCAGCACTTGGTGAAGATGCAGACTTTGCTTTTTGCTAGAAAGCCTTCGTGTGTGTTTGCATGTGTGGATCTTGTTTCCATGGCACCAACCTTTAAGCTCGAGAAGCATTGATGGGAGCATTAGCCAGTGAATAGGCCTTAGGAACCAGCCCTGCTCCCGTGTAGGGCTCTGACATGTGGCGAGGATAATGATATGGGATATGGCAATGATTTATGCATTTTAACAGTCAGGGGTTAAAGCTTTGCCTGCCTGCAGTGTTGTGGAATAGAAGACTTGATGCAGCCCTGCTAGTGCTCTTGCAAAGGTGTTGCTTTTCCTGCTGCTTTGTCTGAAGCTTAAGCTAGTCTGTGTGTCAGTCTTGGGTATCTCTTTTCCAGTAAATGCTTAAGCACAGTGGGCTGAGTACAAGGACTGTTTTGTTAACTTCTATGGTTTTATGTTATGCAGACATTGAGGCGATTGCAGAAGTTTCTCTGGCCATAAAAACTATAAAGTTTTGCACGCACAAAACCATATAAAATGTCTTTCTGAAGATGAGTCCATCCTGGAGTGCGCAGTGACTTGAATTATTTTTCTTGTCCCATTTTCCTGAATGCTTTAATGTCTTGGCTAAGCACCTCTATCCTAAAGAGTCTGTTTTGTCTTCCTTGCCATTGTTGTCTTAGGATGGTGTTGACCAAATGTTTTCATGTCACAGCTGTGGTGCGGGTACATTGTGAGTAGTAGTGATTGCAGTGTTTATTTGTAACACAATCGCTTAAGCTAGTCTGTGTGTCAGTCTTGGGTATCTCTTTTCCAGTAAACGCTCAAGCACAGTGGGCTGAGTACAAGGACTGTTTTGTTAACTTCTATGGTTTTATGTTATGCAGACATTGAGGCGATTGCAGAAGTTTCTCTGGCCATAAAAACTATAAAGTTTTGCACGCACAAAACCATATAAAATTTTGATGGTATGGACTTCTATCTTTTTAATATACTTCTGTTTTATGTTTTATCATTGCAAATGTACTTTTAAGAAGTAGAAGAATGTGCTTATTCATTTTATTCAGCTCAGTAGTACGTGTAATTGGCAGCTAGGTGTAAGACAATGAACCGGGTACAGGATTTTGAGGGGATTGCTCGTGTTTTAAATTAAAACTTAAGGGCACTCAGCAGGGTAACCTTGTGTAAGATTATGTCTGTATTATGTCAGACAATTACGCCAGCAGTGACATTGCAGAAGAATTCAATGGGAGAGACAAGCCCTTGCAGTAGGCAGCAGGCTGCTGTCGGTGCTTGTGTTACCATCATTTCTGAAGAACTTATGAAAGCTTAGTGAGTGATATTATGTGGTATATTATGCTAAAGCAACTTAAACATCTGACATGTTCACAGCAGCTGCAAAGAAGAAAGAAAAATACACTGAACTATGAGTTTGCTTTGAAAAGAAATTTATAACTGATTTCTGTCACTAATGAGCTTGGGAGAAAATGTTTGCATTGGTTTCTTTCTTTTTTTCTGCAGCTTATAAAAATTACACCAGCCTGCTGCTAATAGAAGAGTTGAGTTCTGTTGTATTTTTTCTCCATTCTAGACAAATGACCATAGAGATCATATCACTTCAGGTTTATCACACTGAGCCTCTATGCTTTGTGCAGTTCTACAGGGATCATCTGGAAAAACAGTATAGATAAGAGAAATGGAGATTGTCATCGCCCTTTTGATTCCAGCTGTCTCTGGATGGCTCTGGTCTTGCAAAGGCTTAATCTGTGTTTGCTCTATGCCCGTGAATAGTCTTGTTGGATCCAGTGGATGTTGTCCAGGGTGTGATGTTTTTGCAGAATTGTGGCCAGTCTTACTCCTAAAGATTGAAATGTCAGTGGTGACTGCATTTTGAAAAGAAAATGCCTGTTTATTAACAAAACAAACAAACGTATCCCCCTGCCACCAAGCCCCTAAGTGAGACTACAAATGAAATTTCGTTTAAAAGTGAGAGCACTTCAACTTTGATTTTGCATCCTACAAACTGTAGTTGTTTGCTTCAGGTTAATTTTTAATTTCCTCTCATAATTGTGGTTGTCTTCCTACTGGTAAGCGGGTTCTCTTTTATTCATTCATACTTCTTTTTCAGATCGCATGTGGCTCAGAGCATAATCTGGCAGTAGTTGGTAAGTAGCTTAATTTTATATCAAATCCTCTCACCTTTTTTTCATTTTTAAGTAGCACAAGATGAAAGAAGAATGAGCACATCAAACATACTGAGTGATTAAGGGCATTGTGTGCAGCTGAAAGGAGGAAAGTAACATATAGATGTGGAGGAAAGAAGAGGAGAAGCTGGTAGCCTAAGTGGCGATGATGAAAATGTACCCTTGTTGACCAGTCCCTGTAGGGAGAGAGGGGTTGATGGATGTAACAGCAAAATACATTTGCAAAGTGCTACAGCCTGTTTTAGAATGGAGTCATTGCAACAATTCAAGCTGCAGGTTCAGAATAGCATCTAAGCTTGAAACTGGTCAAAAGTATCTTTGTTTAACATGGAAATTTTGGATGAAAAAAAATCCTGGGTCTTTTGTTGTTCAAAGCTTGGAAGATCTTCAAAATGTCAGTTAATGTAGTCAGGTTCTTTAGTGCATCTTAGTATAATGCAGCTGTTGTAATAATGATGAAAGTACTAGGAAGCTAATGTCGGTGGAAAAATTGAATTTTGTGTACTAATTCCAGGAACAATCAGATTCTTGCTTTCATGCGATGAGTTGATAACTGAAGTTTGATACATGATTGCTATTACTTATAATTACATGTTTAAGAACATTTTTAACTGTAGATTTTCAGGTGCTTTATAAAGGAGGTCAGCATAATTATCCCCATTAATAGGCAGGGTGAGAGAGATGAAGAAAGGAATTCTATACTCATCAGAGCTGGAAATGAAGCAGTCTTCTAAGTTTCAGTCCAGCACTCCATCCACATAGACATTTTTGATTGCCATGACTGATGCGTTGAGATGTTAAGTGAAGAATTTCCTTGATTTTCTTGTGTGGTATGACAGGTGTGGACAAACCAGCTACTAGGTATCCAACCTGCATAACATGTCCTAATTTTTACGGTATTTTTTTTAGCTTGGTGTCTTGTCTTAGTTTCATTAAGTGGCCACAGAGGTGGTGTTCTGTATATGTAGTATATTTCCATATATATTCTTGTATATATTTTCTAATTATCCTTCTACAATTAAACTTTGTAGTGAACTTGTTAAGTTCTACTTAGTTTATGGCTGGCTTTAAGAAAAGATTTTCCCTTTACCTTCTCCCTACTCGTTCAGCATCACATGCCTGTATTAATTGTCAGGCTGGTGCTTCTGAATGTCAACTGAAGAGCAATCTGAAGAATCACATTGTGTTTCTTGCTGAATTGATGAAGTGAAAGTGTACTGCTAGCAAATTCCTCCAGTGTGCATGAAAGCAAAGCATTGAGTTTGAACAACCTTCTCTCTCCTTGTGTCCTTTTAAGTTTTCTGCCTTCTAGGCAGAAATCTCTGGAAAAAATGGGTAGGGGAAAGAAATTCTGTAAGTAAGTTATAATAAACTAAGAACTTTGCATATGTAAAGAACATCATATGCCTGTCTAAGCTGTGTGCTACGCTCATTGAATTAAATGGGAAAATTATCAATGCTGGAAGCTAGTCGATTTTATTTTAAGGACAACAGAGATGTGATGCTACTATTTTTTTGAACTAAAGAACTATGATACATTTTATTCCTGAAATTAATTTTTACATGTGCTTTTAAAACGTTGACTTTTTAGAACATTTTGTGGTAGGATTTCTCTGATCACTTGTCACTCAGTTTAAAGCTGTCAACTGTTATATTCCTTAAGATATCACACAGATTTCTGTAAATATGTCTACTTGATTGTACAATTTTCTAATAACTTATCATTCAAACAGTTTATTTAGGACAACTATATCATCAGTTTCTTAATTAGTAAATTCTTGTGAATGATTGACTTTTAGACTGAAATAACTCAAGTTCGACAGGAAAGGTAAACTGAAAAGCAAGCCTTTAACAGTATAATATTCAAGTCACTATTTCTGGTTGTAGATACAAATGTGTTTGCTTTTTTTGTTGCATCATCTTTTAAATAGAAACATTTTTAAGACAGGCTAGATTTATGATTCATTTCACAAATGCTGAAGTTGTGTTGCAGCCATCTTGCTGATGATACAAACTGCTTTATTTGTAGGGCTAGCAAGCGGTTAGTTTTTTCATGTTACTTTATATAGTCTGCATCCATTTGTATGGTTCAGTTATTTGAATTAACTCTTCTTACTTTCTTCTACTGAAGTCAGTGCAAAATTTGGCTATTCTCTTCATTGTGACGGCACTGACTCCTTTTTCATGGGTAAATGGGAAGAAATTCAGTTTTCATTTGATCATGAGGTAAATGTTGGCTATAAATGAGAAGGAGGTGTGGGATGTCTCCAAATATACCTACATTTCTAAACTTAGTGAGTTAAAAGTAATAATTAGTACATGAAAAAGTGTAAACATCTTTACTTCTAGTTCTTGGTGAAAACACATTTTTGTTTTGGTTTGGGGTTGTTCTGTGATACTAATTCTAAAATTTGCAAGTATTGTAATATTTTTCATGTTCGTATGACCTTTCACTTGAAAACAAAAATCCCTGCCTAATAAGAAAAAACCTTGCGCTTTTCAACTCAATCAAGGATTAATCATCGTGGGAGCCAGCCTATTTTTGATTGAAAAAAATGAATAGTTATTTAATAAATGTTGTATAACATCTCACATCTGAAAAACATCTTCCAACACTGAAAACTGTGTATGTACTTACTGAGCACAACAAAGGCTGGCTTTTCAACCTGAGTACGATAGCTGCACTGTGTAGCACTGAACTTCATGGTATTAAGACAGAACCTTTGAACGACTGAAATACATAATGAAACTAAATCACTGTGACAAAGTTGAGCTTTTCCAGGTTTGGGAGTTTATAGTGTTTTCAACACTGAAAAAGTGAGGAGGTTTGATTCTTACCCTAAAAAGCATGTGATTAAAAATGGTGTTTATGGAGAAGGCTCTTATGAGGTTCCTACCCACTCCCCACTAAGACTTTGATCCTCCTTTTTTTTAAAAGACAATAGTTATCCTTTAAGAGAACACTTAGCATGCCATATGCAGCTCATACAATGCTACAACTTAAATAATCAAGCAATATTAACTATGCAAAAGTAGGGTTGCTATAAAACATGCATGCCTTGACTGTACTGCAACCGCAGGGCACAGGACCCTGTGTCCTGAAGAGCCTCCAAATGCAAATGTCTTATTTTAATAAAAATTAAACACAGAAATTCTATTCAAGCCTCCTTGAAGTAGTTAAAAAAAATCATTACAAGGATAACACTTCTATAATCTGGCTCCCCAAAACCTTGGTAAAGCATAATATCCCTTTTTGGTCTTGCTTTTAGTCATTTTCTCAACCTGTATAAACCAATAAAAATGTTCTAAAAGAAAGATACTAGAGGATGTGTAGGGAGAGGTGCTTGTTTTAAAAAGTTTTAAAAGATTAGCTTCAGTTGAAGTTCATCTTTAAAGCAGCCTTCAAAGGGGATTACAAGGAACACTTCTATAATCTGGCTCCCCAAAACCTTGGTAAAGCATAATATCCCTTTTTGGTCTTGCTTTTAGTCATTTTCTCAACCTGTATAAACCAATAAAAATGTTCTAAAAGAAAGATACTAGAGGATGTGTAGGGAGAGGTGCTTGTTTTAAAAAGTTTTAAAAGATTAGCTTCAGTTGAAGTTCATCTTTAAAGCAGCCTTCAAAGGGGAATCTGGCTCCCCAAAACCTTGGTAAAGCATAATATCCCTTTTTGGTCTTGCTTTTAGTCATTTTCTCAACCTGTATAAACCAATAAAAATGTTCTAAAAGAAAGATACTAGAGGATGTGTAGGGAGAGGTGCTTGTTTTAAAAAGTTTTAAAAGATTAGCTTCAGTTGAAGTTCATCTTTAAAGCAGCCTTCAAAGGGGAATTTGGGTCCCCTTGACTGTATGTTTGTAAGCAGTTATTTCTTACCTGGTCTGTGCATGCCTACAGTAGTGCAGTGGCTGATACCAAATATGATTGGTGATTTTTCTGCTAATGTAACGGGTAACTTGGACACTTTAAATATTTTTGTGTGTTTGGAAGAGAAAGGCATGGACCTTTCAAGTAAACATTTTCTGGTATGGTGCTTTGAAGGGGAAAAGTGTTTGGACATGTGGCTATTTCAAATAGTGCAAATGGCTTTTCCTTGCACTTGCTCATAGTCAGCATGGTGAATTCTGACTTCTGCTCAGGGCTATATAATTTTCTTGCATGGATGATTTATAACCTCCTTCAGTGAGATAGTCCACAAATCCTGGCTTTGATACTGCTGCGTAGCGACCCACACCGCAGCAGGGGCACTGTCAGTGCAGTGACGGTGGTGCAGCAGTGTTCACAAGAAGAAACTGGGCTTTGTAATTACTGTTGTTGTGCAGTTACTCCGTTGATACTTATCTCCGTCTCCTCTGGACTTTTTTCTTTTCAGGTTAACTACTTAGCACTGCCTTTTCCCCGTGAGTAATGGTAGTGGAGAGGGTACCATGTAATTAATGTTACAACAACAACAAAAAAACCTGAAATGCCCAAGCTGGCCACCCAACCATAAGTGTGTTTTGCACACGGAGGCACAAGTGACGTACGAGGAGACAAGTCCCTGTCTGATCACACTGAGCCCCATTTCAGTGTGTTCAATGCAACAGCGTTTTCATACAACATTTTTAAAACCACTTCTCAAGTTTCTGCTAAATAATAGGCCCCTCCAGAAAAGGGACAGATTTGTCTCCCATAGCCTTTTTTGTTTGCTGTATTTTAGAACGTGTGATCTGTTTCAAGATTCTGTCTTCTCTGTGGCTTGTGTGCAACCACTGCTGTAAATATCATGACATGGGTATTCATGTCCCTCTGAAGCTGCAATTCATCCAGTTGGAGAGTAAACAGTAAGACTAAATTTAATGGAAGAATAGTCTTTGTGGATGAAATTCGGATAAAACATCCCTCCTCTCAAATGGCAGGTCATGCATCGAATGCTGTGAACTAAAGTGTGCAGTAGTGTTAGGGGGCAGTAAAAGAATCATTATTCCATGATCTGTTAAAATTTGCTCTTCATGTTCTTATGCTGGAAGAACATAGCAGTTATGAGCTGGAAAACAAATATGATCAAAGTGATCCCAAACTTAGGGAGCTGGTGATACACATCCTAAAATGGTGGTGGTGTTAATGGCATCCCAAACACTTTGATTCCACATTTTGTAATAAGGAAAGCTGAAGGGTTCTTACATGGGAGCCACTACCTCTTAATTAATGGGGTCACATTCTTTTAGTGAAGTTCCATGATTCCAACTAAATTATTGTATAAAGCATCAGTTGAGGAAGGTACCGTAACAGGTTATGAAAGGCATATTTCTATGGCAGAGTGAGCACCAATAGGGAGAGGAGATTGTGCAGTCTGATGGATGGATCTCTGCGTTATGCTGACAGTATTATTTAGATGTTCGCAGCAGCCCTATGAAGCGGCAGATGTAGTCATGTGTCTGACATTCGGTCTCAGGGAACTCAGCAGTCTGTCATAAAGAGAAAATCATAAATTCTCTCTCTTGTTTTTCATTTTGCTGTACTATTTAGAGGAGTCTTCAGCATGCGCAGTGGAGGGCACTGGTGTTCAGCAAGGAGCCTCAGCCTGCTAGTCTATTACTTTATTTATTATGCATGAAAAATCCCAGTGCAGCTGGGGTCTCTATTGTAAAGGTTTCCTGGCAGACCAGCATGGAGTCATGTTGCAGCACGCTGTCTCTTTGCATTGCAGCACTAATCACATTCTCTGCTTATTAAAGGGCACCTGGCAGGACTTTGAGTAACCATCACTGTTGGCATTTTCATGGGGGTTATATGTTGGCCTTCTAAATTTGTTCTCTGGCAGAGCCGTTTTGTATGTCATTTAGCTCTTAATGTGGCTTTGACTGTTAAAATAGCTCTTCGAAATATAAACTGCTTGGTTATATTCATTATAAAAAAGCAGCCCTGCTCATATCATTAACTTGAGCACCTGCCCGAGTGCTTTCCACAGAGCTAGATACAGATCTGACATCAGTTTTCCTGTCATGTTTAGATACAGTGAGCCCTAACCGTGCTGTTCAAATGTCTTTTCGCTTTGTGTTAGTTTTCCATAGATTGTTTCATGCTCCAGGCAAACTAATTGTTCCTCTGTTAAGATAGAAGCTGAAAATGAATTTCAAATGTCTGATTTTTTTGTTATTTTCAGCAAGTTAGCCTCACAAAATCTGATCCTCTGATCTCTTTGAGCTTCTTTTCCAAAGGCTAATGGAAAGCCAAGCTGCCAACTATTTTATGAATTTGTGGGTGTGAGGTGATGAGGAGAGAAATGAGGAAATGCTAATTTGAGCATTTGGAAAAGCCGCCTGATGGGGCTAAGAAAAGTTTTGTATCAACCAAATTTTCTAAAGTCAGTGGCCACTGGTTATAGGAAAGGGAGGATATTTTGCTGTGAAAAGCTAATTAGATCCACCAGAAAAAATGGGATTGCGTTGACGCCCTAGAAAGAAACTCCAGACTTTAGGAAAAGATCTGGCTGTACTGCATCTTCTATAACTGAAACGAAGTCTAGGCTTTACAGCTACCTTCTCTTCCAGGCTTTGTCACTGTATTGATGCGTGTTTTGGGTGATTTGACTTTGCAGAATGCTTTCTTCATCTTCCTCTTTTCTCTGTGTGGCTTGTCAATTTAGACTGTGAAATCTTTCGAATAAGAACTGCCTCTTAGTGTATTTTAGCACTGCCTAGCATAATGGGACCTGATTTTTTTTTTTTAATAATGCATTACAACTAATAATAGTTGCAATCACTTGCCTTCCCCTCAGAGAGGCAATATTAAAATATAATTAATCTTGGTGTGTGTGTCTCTAGCTTAATTTATATAATTTAGCACATAAACAGGTAATAATGCAGTGCTTGTCATACTGTTTACAATGTGGTTTCCTGTCTTTACCAGATACAGAGCTGCTTAGGCTCTGAAGATAAAAGCTATTATTTTTCTATATAAAAAGCTCATGGTTCTTGTAAAATTTTTAATTGAACTTTACTTATCACCATGATATTAGCTTATAGTTTGTCTAGAGTTGAGCTCTTATTCACTAACTGTCATTGTTTCCTGCGAGACACCATATCACATCTACAGGGGTAATTTCTGCTGCGTCAAGAACCCTACAAAAGATGGGTAAGAGGCAAGCATACAATATTAACCTCTGGTGACAGCTAAAACCATCAATCTGGAACTATGAGTGGCAGTTAGAGGAGATAATTGTCACAGGAAGCTAGCAAACAACCAGCAAATGCTACCAAGCAAGAATTTAACTTGAAGCAGAATGAGTAGAGAGCTCTTGCTTGCAGGTATTGGTGAAAAGGAAAAGTCATTCCACCTGGTTTTAGAAAATTATGGGGGGTGCAAGACTCTTAAGAGTAGGAGCTGCAGTACAGATGCATGCAATCCTTTGTCAGAGTGTTCACTGGATGGATACTAAGTATTTAGGAAACAAATTAGATTTTATTGTATTTGTTTACTTGCAGGCTTTAAGTGGAGCAATTACTTTAAAGTAGAAGAAAAATATATCCAATGTATCTAAGGCATATTTATCTTAATTTTCAGGGAAGCAAACAGGAGTAACAAAAATAATCACCCTTGCTCACCAAAGAAAGATTAAGCGTTTGTTGGCTATAAAATGAAATAAAAGGAAGGACAAATGTCTGGCTTCAGGGAGTCATCTAGAGCATGTAGGAGAGATGCTCGCTGAAGTAAAAGCACGAGGCCAGCAAAGTGGCTGAAAGCACCTGGAAGTGCAACAAATTAAGGCTTCAGTACTATCCTCCTGAGCAACGCCTAAGTAAGCTGTGCTGATAATTCTGGGTTCTGTACATGTAACAACCTCAACACTTAAACTTCTGAGTGTATCGTTGAGTAGAAGTTTTGCAACTTAAGGGTTGACAGGAGGGAAAGGTGGTTTATATTTAGAAAGCTGGCGTGAAGAGTGCCCTTACCGTTCTGTGGGATTTGTGACTCTCCAGGAGTGATTATCTTGCTGTACAGCCTTGGGTTGACACCCACATGTTTGTGTGTACTCACTGTCCAGCTCCTTTATAGATCACTAAGAAATTCATCTGTCAGTGCACAAATATGTGTGACCTAGCTTAGTTAGTTACACACTAGAAATGAATAATCTCTGAAGCTTTTTTCTTCTGATATTTTTTTGTATGTGTGTGTCTTACTAACACCATCTTAAATACTCTAGGTAGTTTTCTGCTTAATAAAAACATCTGAAGTTGGGATTTTTTTGAATTTTTGAGATTGGCTTGAACATGAATTGGGGTTTTTCACAAACGCACATTTCAAAGTCATCTTTGCCCAGTTTTTGGATTTTACAATGCATTTTGGTCACATTCTCCAACTGCTCTTTTAGTTACGAAGGTCAGAAAAATATTTTAAAAAGTTACGCTGAAGGCAGAGATGCTGACAGTGACGTAGGTCTCGGACATGATGCTGTAAGGATACATATGAAATATTGCAAGGCTGATGATGAAACAGGGACACTTCTGGAACAATACAAGTATCCCTTGCATGGCTGTAATTGCACAGGACTAAATGCATGCATCAAAGCAGGCTTCTTGAAGCTTTTGTAAACGAAGGTGGATGGTGAATTGTTCCTCCAGCTTTCCATAAGGGCAGATCCTCTTCCCCCACTTTAGGAATTAGGACTTTGAACTTGAAGGTAGTGGAAATTGTAGTGGAGAAAATCTGGAGGTATTAGCTGGCAAGCAAGATTGTTTTACTTACTATTAACAAAGAAGCCGCTATTCAAGCTTGCAAGCCTGGAGCAAGCTTTCAGGGTAAAAATAAAGCATTTTGATTAAAAACCATTGGCTGTAGAGAGGTGAGTATTAAAAAAAAAAATATTAGGGCAAAAAAGTCAAACCAGGGATGAAAAGTTGGCTTATTTGTGAAAATTACCCTTTACTTGTCTTTTGCTTTTTGAACTTGTTTCACTCAAACAGTTCTTCATGGAAGGGAGGTAACAAAGTAATTAAAATAAAAAATGCTTTTGAGACTCATTTCACTATTGTGCTTTTTCCTGTGCTTTTTGCAGAGTCTCTGAGGAGCAACCAGGCTAAACCGGGACTTTTATTATTTCTGAGAAATGTCTTTGCCTCATTTTATTTTTAGATTGTTGGGCTTGTTTGAACAGTGAGAAAGTGAGAAGGACTGAAAGCTATACTGAACAGGGCTTTAAGAGACATTTAACATAGCACATTTAACATTTCTTGTGGAGCAGTGAGAAGGGTTGATATATTCATGCTGATCAAGTAAATCAAGCAGGAATTGTTTATGGCATGGCTTCAAACATAACTGTAGTTAGCAGGAAGCTGAATGAAGTGGGAGACTACTGCTACATATAAAGGTGTTGGTGCCCATCGGTCTTTGATGAGCAAAATGCCTGTATTACCTATGTATTTGATCATGATAGCTCTACACTTGCTAAAGATGGTAGCACACCTGTTGGTGTTCTTAAAAACAAAGAAACCCAACCAACAACTGCAACAAAACCCCCCAAAACTGTAGTGATTTTAAAAAACAGTATGCTGAGTCCTCCTTCATAGTTTTTTTTTTTTTCTCCTTCTTCTTCTTCAGATGAGATAGTGACATTTTCCCTAGCTTAATAAGTGTTCTGGCCTAAATACTCCCCCCCTCTACAAATGTAATGGAATAATTACCTTGAGAAGATAATATATGATGTATTGATTCTGGCTTAAACATTGCTTGTATATATTATAGCACTGATTTGCTAAATTAAATGTTTTCTAGGAAGGCCTCCACATGATCAACACGTGGCTCAGGGGCTGGTGCCATCGAAGGAATTTCGGCTTTTTTGATCACGGGGAGGTTTACACGGGGCCGGGCCTGCTGGCGGCAGATGGAGTCCAGCTGTCTCACAGGGGGAAAAGGATCATTGCTCATGAATTGGCAGGGCTCATTGAGAGGGCTTTAAACTAGGTT
>NW_008796218.1:2913408-2958833 GCF_000699145.1 Aptenodytes forsteri
GGTGTTGGGTCAACGGTTGGACTTGATGATCTTAGAGGTCTTTTCCAACCTTAATGATTCTATGATTCTGCGATGCCAGGAATTCACGTTCTAGGCTTAGCTCTCTTCTCTCTCCCTTTTGTGCAGATTTAACATCTTACTATATCCCTGCTCTGTAGCCTTGTATTGGAACAAATTACTAGATTGCTATAAAGTGATTATGATGGGGAGCACTAGCCCAAGGCAATAGGTGGAAGAGGTGAAACTGTTGGGCTGTTCTGTGAGTGTGAGGTTACAGCCACTGTACACCTCTTCTTGAAATACCTTCAGCTAGCTCATGTCATGCTGTACCACAGTGAAATTGCTGATGCTTATATCAGCTGTGAGAGTGACTGCCAATGTTCTCTATGGTCCTTCCTTTGGCCTTCCCAGACCTGGGTTCCTCTGGGGAACTTTGCAAAATGTAGCAGATTCTCAGAGTTTTGATATTATGTGACCTGCAGTACTAGTGACTTAAAAAAATCTATAAGCTGTTCTCAAATTTCCTCTTACCTTGTAAAAGAGAATCAGGCTGTTCTGCATCCCCCAGAGTACCACTGCCAATGAGACGTTCTGTAATGCAAGATACAATCCTTTTCTGATGAGTGAAGGACATACATGGCTAGAAGATTTCAGTTTCCATTTTTCTCTGTAGGAAAGAATTTCTGTCACTCAAGAACTTTGAATGGAAAGGATTCTGAACCTGATGAGCTTTCTTTTTTTTCCTTGTGTATGATGCTCAGAACAGGAACTTAATAAAATGTGGGGAAATTCTTCTATTAGGGTACATAATGAATCACCTCCCCTTCCCTTCCTTAGGCATTTTGCTATTATTTTTTAAAAATATTTAACCCATCATGACCTTGGTGACAAATCTGAGTTGCCAAGAGATTGAACAAGTAAGCAGATGCTTTGCTGTAAATGTTGAAGATGATAAACTGGAGGTTGTCTTCTCTGTGCCTTTGATTTTTAGTGACACCAGCTGCTATCTTGCTGAGTTGAGACATCTCAGATAATCAGCAGGATGACAAGCAACACAAATCCATATAATAGTTTAATTCTGAGTAGGGAGCTCACTTGGCTTGAAAGTGCTTTGGCTTACAAACTTCCTATTTATGTCCCCTGAACTGCTTCCTCCCATGTGCTTTCTCTTGTACTGTTTTTACAGTTCTGAACATTTCAAGGTCTTTTTAAATTGAATGAGATGAAAGGTGTATCTCTTAAAGCCCTGAAATATGTTGTACTTCTAAATGAACATATGGGACACTTGGTGTGTGATGTGTCAATGGTGAAATATGTATGTATGCTCAAGGGGTAGGGACTGTTTTGCAGTGTAGCCTGCTGAATTTCACTGTATTAACAGAATCTTGGTAGCTGTTACATTTGCCAAGATGTGTATTTTTTTTGATATTGATTTAATAAATGCTTACTTGCAACTCCTGTAAAATAAATTGCTCCCTAGTTTTGATAGGAATAATTCATAATTTGTTACTGTTCCCTGCTGATGTAATACAGTAGATCAAATCTGTGACCTTTACTTCAAGGGGAGTTCTGTAACTGACCCCTCCAAATGGGATTATTTCAGAAATCACAGTTGCATATGAATTCATCACGTTAACGTGTGCTTCACATTGAACATGCAGGATGATGTGTTATGTATGACAGATTTGTAGCACTCATGGGTTCTCTATGATGTAGACCCAGTGACTGGGTTACATTCTGGTAGTTACCTGCCAGAATTACCTTCTGGCCTTTTCCTAGAAGTAGCTGTTTGCTTAGGAAAGAAAAGTATGTACTTTATTTATGTTACTTTTGTACAGAGGAGAGGAAAAGTCTCACTAGTCTTTATGCCCTACCATGAGTTGTTGGATGGCCCTCTCACTGTCTGATTTGTGGTCACTGAACATGACTTTAGTCTCCTCTATTACAGGACTTTTTGGTGGGTAATGAAAGGATCCATACTGGAGGCAACTTTTAGACATGCTTATTTAACCTGGAGTCTTCCTTTAGTCCCAGTAGTGCGGTTCTCCTGTTCTTCTCCTGTAGAGGAATGCTGGGCAGGAAGAAGGCAGCTGCAAGTCTCCCTGTCTCCCTATGCCAGAATGGAGACGTAATCAGGGATGTCTGTCTATGCTGCTTTTTTGCGTGCATCTAGCCAGTCATAACCTTAATGCTCATGTGAATTTTTTCTGTAGGCCCAAAAAAGAAAAAGCATTAAAGGTATCGGGATTTGATATCCTTGCTGTTCTAAGACCACTCAACCTATTTTTAAGTTGGTTTTGGTTTTTTTGGCCCTGAGACTCTTTTTGCCACCTACTAATGAAAGGAGGCAGGAATCCAAATGTATTCTGCTTACAACCAAGCCTTGCGTTGCCTGCCATTTACAGCAGGAGTAGTATGATGGTTTGCTGTCACTCAGATTCCTTCAGTCTCGATAGTACGCTGTTGATAGAATTAACTGCAAGGCAAGATTCTTCCTAGGTAAATTCTGGATACCCTAAAATAAAAAAAGCCTGAATGCTACTGTATAGCCCTTGTAGATATGTTGAATAAAGAAGCAGCCACTTTAATTTTTTTTAAGCACTGTAGTAAAGAAATCTTGTTCTGTTGACAAGTTCAGCCTGAGTCTTGTGCAATACTTCTCTGTCTGCTTGGATCCTCCTCCTTCTCCCATCTGCCACCTTCTCACTCTAAGAAAAGGAAACTCCATTCTGTCAAAGCAAAGTGCCAGTGAAAAACAGGGAACAACTTTTAAGAGCAGCTTTTGGATGAGACCATTCACTGAAATCAAAACAAATATAAGCACAGATCACTATAGTTTTGCCCTGAATACCTAGCAAAAGGTTAAGCCAAACACATAGTAAGATGCAGCCCCTCCAGTGAAAGATGCACAGTTCAAAAAGGCAGAAGAAAAAGAGGGAAGCAGAAAGGCAGAATCACTTACTAATGCTCATGATCAGTGCTCCATGGCAACATGTTCCTTGCAAAGAAAATAGCATAAATACCTATTAAGCAAAGGGATTCCCCAGCAAGCAAATTAAATGCCAGAAATTGAACAAGAGTTTTGTTGGTTCCCCTCCCCCCCCAGGTAATTAGGGTAGCTACCATTAAAGTATCATAATTGAAACAGATGCCCTATAACTCTTTTGAAGTATGAGATGTACCTCATTTTTGAAGTATCATGCTTCAGAGGCTGTGTATTTCTGTATGTTTACAGTTATTAGCTTTATTATGCTTTGTGAAGCTATTGCTTTCTAACTTTGAGGATTGTTTCCCACTGCAAAGACCTTTTGGTTGCTTCTGCCTGATGCTGTCTTGCAAATTCAGTGTGAGCAAGTTAAAGCCTAAGAATGATGAACTTGTGTTATTACAGGGACTTTGTGCATTCATTTAAGTCCCCAGGGCTGGAGCTCAAATCTGGTAATTGTCTTGGCTAGAAGTGCTGAGTTTTACCCTAATCTGTAGGAAGCGTATGTCCACAACTGGTGATCTCTGCCTATAAGAGTTAAGGATTAGAGAATTTCAGGACTGTTTTTGATAGTTCAGCTTGAGATACCAAAGTAAGGCAGTGTAGTTGCCTACAAAATTGTCCTGGTTTCGGCAGGGATAGAGTTAATTTCCTTCCTAGTAGCTGGTACAGTGCTGTGTTTTGGATTTAGGATGAGAACAAAGTTGATAATGCACCGATGTTTTAGTTGTTGCTAGAGAATGTTTAAACTAGCCAAGGACTTTTCAGCTTCCCAAGCTCTACTGACTGAGAAGGCTGGAGGTGCACAAGAAGCTGGGAGGGGGCACAGCCAGGACAGCTGACCCAAACTGGCCAAAGGGACATTCCATACCATGTGACGTCATGCTCAGTACATAAACTGGGGAAAGCTGGCCGGGGGGGCCGCTGCTCGGGGGCTGGCTGGGCATCGGTTGGCGGGTGGTGAGCAATTGCACTGTGCCATCGCTTGCTTTGTGTATTATTATTATTACATTATTATTATTATTGCTATTATTTTATTTCAATTATTAAACTGTTTTTATCTCAACCCACGAGTTTTTTCTCACTTGTGCTCTTCCAATTCTCTCCCCCGTCCCACCGGGGCTTGGGGGGGGAGGAGTGAGTGAGTGGCTGTGTGGTACTCAGTTGCCGACTGAGGTTAAATCACAACAAAAATAATGATAGTAAATATGCTTATGCTTTCTTTATGCCTGGAATTCAATTGGAAGATACTCAGTTGGATATTTGGGGCAAGGGCAGCAGAAATCAACAGGACTTTGTCTGCTGGAGATGCTGAGAGTGCTGAATGAACTGTGTGGTGGGCCTGAGGGAGCTAGAACCGTGAGGTCCTGCTTGAATCAGCGTGCCACACTCCCTGCTGCTGTGGGCACTCCATCTTACCCTCATCACACATTTGTTGGAGTCCTTGTGGCCATGAATTACATGGCTTTTTCATTTCCTAGATCCATACTCCTTGGCTGGCTGAAAGCTTGTTTTACTGTCCAGTGTGAAGTCTTAGGATACGTGCTCCTCCCCCCAACCCTAAAACCCAAGCAAAAATTCTAAGTCAAAATTCTGTGACCTCCTTACAAAAGTGTAGGACAGGTATGGAAGGGATTATATAGGCGAGAACTCTGTACATACAACTTGTCTGAAGTCCAGTTTCTTTGCTTTATCTAGTGGGATGACTTTCTCATGTACTGGCTCCACAGAAGAAAAGCCAGGCAGAAAGCAAGTCTTTTATCCTGTGAGGAGCTGGTTTCCAGTCTGTTATATAGCACTGTAAAATAGTTTACTGAGCTGCACCAGTGCTGGATAGAAGAATCAAGCTTGAAGTCAGGTTTGAATCACGTTGTAAGCTGTTAAACACTTGGCCAAGACAGTAAAATGTTGATGATGCCGCAGTACTGCAAAGCTGTAACTTGATGAATAAATGCCTTCTCTAGTATAACACCATTTGGTATTCTGTACATGACGTGCAAAAATGAAAGGCATTTCTAGATGCAGAAGTTCAAAAAAATGTTGTTGTTCCCTTAATTTAAGCAAGCAAATGTTAAGCAGAAATTGCTTCCATCTAATTAAATTTTCCCCCTCAGCTTGAGGTAGATCTAATAGATACATTCTCTATCCCTAAATATATAGAAACTACGCTGAAGGAAATTGCTGACAAAACAGTGCAAAAACATGTGATACATTAGTATACAGTGGGAAAGTTAAGTCTGGATTGCATGGTGCAATGATCTGTCTGTCTTTGTATTTTTTTATTTTTTTATTTTTTTTAAAAAAAGCTGTTCCATGGCTCAGAAGAGCTGGATTTCAGCTTTAGGCTGTCCCTAGCAAGAGAAATAGCTAAAAAGTGCCGTGGAACTGTGCCAAATAAGTCTCTCTGGAAATGAACTCACTTCTAATCTAGTCAGCTGCTATCAACAGTTTATAACTGTAAGTATAACTTTAAGGCTTGATCTCTTTCAGAACTAACGAACCTATGTCTGGCAGCTTTAAAACATGGATGGTCTGTGTTAGTTGTCTTTCTGCTCTGGAATGTTTCTGGTGTACACTATCATGGTAAATGAGATGCGTGACACTTGCATGGAATCCGAGTGATTTCAGCCAAGATTTTTAGAGTTATTTTAAGATTATTCATTTTTTGTACATGCATGTCTTCGAGGGCCCAACTTCTTGAGTACTTAAGGCAGTCTGAATTCCATAACAGTGGATGATAATCAGGCTTTTTATGGTGTATCAGATTGATCGCTGGCTTTGGGTATTCCTTTTCAAATTTTTACTGTTTTCATATTCTGGTGATGCCGGATGATTATATGGCAATACTCCTCAATTGCTGCTTACTTTCCGTCCAGATTGCAGTCCCTTCATTACATAATTGTAAACTATTTATGCTAATTCTAATGTCAGAACCAGGCATACCCAGGCAGTTGCTTTATTCCTTTAACCCTTAGAGGAATCAACTGGATCATTTTATAGACGTGTGCGACGTTTTGACCCAGATTTGTGGGCTGTTTACATACGTATCTGTATGTGTACAAAGATGTGAAAACAGATGTATGGGAATAACTTTTGGATGTAATTTGTCTCTTTTTCATTCACGTTCCAGGACTACAGTGCAATAACTTAGTTTTTTTTCTCTTCATAATACAATAATTTAAAATATTAATACTTAAACTAAAATCATGTTAATTCCCCTTTTAGTAGAAGGCTAAGCAGTGGCTGCTAGTCTAGAATATAGTAGAAAGTAAGTATTTCTGGGTCTGGTTCTGAGTTTCCACCAATTTGTAGCTGTTTTAAGGAGGGGGTAAAATAGCTTTTAGTCATCTCATTCCCTGTTGCTCTTTATCAGAAGGGTCTGAGTGATCTTCAAAGTAGGAGAGATTCTCAGGGCCTTTCTTAATGTTGGGTTCCAAGGGAACTGCTGAATAACTCAACCTCCCTGCACTCTTTAATCTCAGCATTACTTATCTACCCTGCTCACCAAAAAGTCTTGAGTGTAGCTGTATTTGATGATTTTCCAAGTTGTATCAGTTGTGATTCACTGTTGAAAAGTTCAGGTGCATTATTCTGTGTATTTTGGACAGTCAGAGTGACAGAGCAGTGACAGGGAAGTTCATACTGGTGTTCGTAAGAAACCATTCAGTGACAAATGAGTTGCAGTGAGATGGATCACTTCGGAACAAAGGGGGAACAGATTCTCTGCAGGACACTATGGAACCATCTAGGTTCTGATTAAGGCGGGTGATTGCCTTTATGGAGGGCATAAGATGGCCTGTTTAATTGTTTCAGTAAAAGTACAGCTGAGCTTTTGATCTGGATGTTAAGCAATCAATTTCTCTAGTATTTTTGTGAGGGTAATAGTAATCAGGCATTCCTTTAAGACACATCTGGTCTGACCCTCGTGAATTTGGTGTCGTCTTCTCGGTGTCCTTATTTGTGTTTTCCCAAAACTGCTTTAGTTTTATATTAACATTGCCTGGATGCCTTCTTAAAGCTGAGCATCTCTTGTTGTTCAGGATCATTTGTGGTTTCTCTTCCAGACTTAGGCTGGCATTTTGCATAGAATATTTAGTCATGTTGTTATCTTGATAAAACAAAGTCATCTTAAGGATAGTCTCAGCTTTCCTGTCGTGCATTGGTGATGCTGTTCTTCATGGTAATCAAACTGGAACGACTGGCTGTCTTGTGCAAGTCAATGCCCAACAGAAAAAGGATGGAGTCTGTAACCATTCAGAGTAGTGGATGTTTCTTCAGAGTACTGCAAGCTGCATTGCATAAAAGGAGCAGTAGTCTGTAAATACGTAAAAGATTTCAGCCTCCAGCACGTGCAAATCCTCTGTCCTCATCAGTGGGTTGGTTCAGAACAGCAGCAACAAAGGAGAAGGGGGGAAATAGGTTTGTAAAAAAAAAGAACAAAAGGTGCTTCACTTTCCTGATAAACCAGCAAGGCATTTCTCCTCTGAGAATCATTCTACCAAATTTGCTCTGCCTTCTATCTTTATCACATGAGGTTGAAATAGGCATCATAAAGATGACCAAGAAGAAGGAAATATACTGGCTTTGTGTCTGAAACATGTAAAAACTTTGTGCAAATGTGATAGTTGAAAACACAACACTTTCTGGATAGAGAGGTGGAATATGTAGTTTCCAAGAGGCAGATGCTTTTTGTATCTTTGCCAGATTCAAGACAAATAGCTGAAGTGAGGTAGCAAGGCTTCCAGCGTGCATGTTATAATCCTGAGAATGAGGAACATTTGCATGAACACTTAAGCAGTGTATGCAAATCTTGGTTATTCTCCATAAAGCTCTTAAAATTCATTCTTACATGGCTGCTTGCTTCTGGGACAGTCATACCAAATATAACTAACAAATGAGTGACACAAACTCGACCAAAAGTCTAGAACCTTAAAGGACTTGTCATCTTAAACCAAGGTTCTCCTTCAACTCTGAATGCATAGTAAGTGGATCTCAGTGATGATCCTGCTTATTTCTGACCTGTTTTAGAAGTATTTCTGCTCTTCAAATGCAATACTTAAGTGCAGTGACAAAACTAAAAAGGTGAAATATGTTACAGTGGTCAGAACATCCTCTCCGAAGTGACTGTGAAAAACAGCTTCGGTAGCAAGTTTTTATAT
Source organism: Aptenodytes forsteri (assembly GCF_000699145.1). Lineage (NCBI taxonomy): Eukaryota > Metazoa > Chordata > Aves > Sphenisciformes > Spheniscidae > Aptenodytes > Aptenodytes forsteri. The sequence goes on from NW_008796218.1 coordinate 2,921,554, forward strand.
AATCGTCTGTGTTATGCTGTGGTCCAAATGCCAGTTTCTGTGTTATCCTGGCATGTAGCAATGTCCAAAAAACAGTGTAGTCCCATGTAATCCCAGTGATGAGCTGTGTTTATATTAATATGATTTCATATTTAGGGTTTATATTTATGGTTTCAGTTTAGCCTGAGACTGAGTGCAAACCTTGCACTGGGTTTGCTCCCTGTGCGGAGGGCATAGCCTCAGGAGTTAGTGCAGCCCTGAGGTTTACCATCGTTGGCTGCAGGGCAGCAGGAGAATTTCCCCTCCGCAATCCATAGCCGTATCTGTGTCTGGGCTCTTTACAGACCTGGCATGGATCCAGTTTGAAGGGGCACATTGTCAATGGCAACTGCTCAGCTATGTCTGAACATGCAAGGCTTTGCTAGGGTGTAATGCATCATAAGATCATTAAATGTACCTGTGAGTGTGTAGATCAACTTAAACTATACCTGATGCTTTTCTGTTTAGCAGCATCTAATTCTGTATATTTTAGAAGCGTGTTTATCCAAAGGCCTCCAGAGATGCCTTTCATGGTTGGATGCAGATAATTGGAAGTTGGCTGTTTTCCTGCTCCTGGATGTCAGGCAGCCTTTCAGTGAACCTGGCCCTTTCAGAGGTGCCTGTTCCCTGTGGCACAGTGGTGGGAAGCTGTAGCTCAGAAATGATTGGGAAATTTCAGTTGCACTGATGGCTCTTTACCATGCCAAGGATTTAAGAAACCTGGCTTGCAGCCCCAAGAGGCAGAGCTGACCTTGGGTTACCCAAGGTTCGACTACATGCCTAATTAGTAATAGAGGAACTCTGACAAATATGTGACTAATGCACAGGGATTCACCTAATGAAAGTAACACCTTCTCCTTCCCAAATAGCTTCCTTGCAACATTTAGCTACATAGCAACTACTGCTGTTTTAGAAATGAAGCAAGCTGATTCCACAGCAGTCTTTGTGCACGCTCCCCACCCATGTTTGGCTCACAAAATGAGAATTCGATTTTAATGGTTTTATAGACAACATAACAGCAAAAATACACACGGTACACAGGTAATACTGCTGCTACACTAGATAAAGTGTAATTTCTCATTCTTGCAGAAGGCTCCTTTTCTGTGCACTGAAAGTATCTTATAAACGTCAGGGTTTGCCAGGAAGTAACCAAAAGCAGGAAAGTAAATTCTACAGTAATTCTATTCCATTCCTTATTCACCATGTCTTTCTCAAGTCACGAGGCGGCAATGATGGCATATAATTTTGATACCTGATAAAGTAGTCTGATTTGGTCAGGATGAGAAACACTTTTTAAGAGCTGAAAATGCTACTTTAAATGATTGCTCTGCTTGTAGTTAACAGGAATTCATCCCAAAGAGCCAAATAAGCATATTATTTTGTCATGGTTAGTCAGATTTTCCATGTAAATTTAAAAGGAGGGTAATTTTCCCATTCCTATTTTAGAATGTTCCTTATTCTGCCTTTATAATTTTGTCCATTTCCTCATTAGTGCTCCTTTCAGAGCCCAAACATGTCAACAGTGACACCATTATCAGCCTGAAATAAATGAACAAACATTCTTATCTTCAGTTGTGGTTTGCCTATGACAGCTATTTTTAATTTTGCAGCTGCTGGAGATTAAGGCAGATGAGATGGATTTGCAAGGGATGATTTGGCACCTGTATCATGCAGCTACTTCACAAGTGTTCTCATAGATGTTAGGAAATGTCGGGGTTTCCAAGGGGTCTTTTCACTGAAGTAGCACTTCTGGAGAAAGAGAGAGAGTGAGCATGAGGCAAAACACTGATAGCAGAAGGAGGTGTCCTGCTGGTTTAGCATTTGTTTGCAGGTGTTTAAAATGGAGTGTGAGATGGCAGCTAATTCTTTTTTCACCAAGTGTGAATATGAGCTGACAGCCTCATGCACTCTTCTGTATATTCTGAGCAGTGCTAGTTCCAGGGGGTCCTCAACCTCAAGGATTTTTCTTTCCTGGAAGAGAAGGTGGTGTGACTTCTTGGCCACAAGGAGCAACTTCTGTTCTTCCCAGCCTGATCACAACTCAGTTGTTGATCAAACTGCAGAATACCCAAGTGCTGCAGTGGCCTGTGCCTGGCTTTACATGGGCATTCAGGCAGGTGAACTTAGGTGCCCACCACTTGCAGAAATGACCAAGCATGGAAGGCATTGTGGGGTGTGGGTGTAAAAATGTCTTACTGAGTTAGGTACCCACATGCCACTTCACCTAACCTGAGTGCTTGTTCAGGTCTCAAAGTGCCTCTTTTGTCTTTGTGCCAATATTTCTGTAATTTATAATTTGCTGTGATAGAAGTTAAGATATGGCCGTTCATTTAATTAGTACCTCTGAGTGATGTAGGCTTAACAGATGGTTGGTAAAAGTCCTAAATTTTCTTAGATGCTGAAGCACAAAAGACTTGATTCTGCAGCTCCCCACAGTCAGAAGATAGTGACATACAGAACCCAGCCTAAATGATGAACTGGTTCAAGTTTTAAAGGGTAAACTGCATGGTTTGGGACTGAAATATATTTTTGAAGAATCTTATTTAGTTTCATTTTGTCTTTGATCTTTAACCCAAAATGGATTACATATTTCCTACTTTTTCCCAAAAAATTCAGTAGCAGTGGTGCACGTGTGTTTCCACTGCACTTTTAAATCCATGTTAGTAGATCCAGGCATTTGGAAAGCCGCACAGATTTTATCTTAATGATCCATAAAGAACAGTTTAGCTAGGTCTTGGAAGACTTCAGAGCTTCAGAAACCATCATTCTGGTTTTTGTTTTGGCAAGTACTCAGTTGGTTTGCAAACTTACACTAAATTTTGACTTGCAAAGTGTGATATTAACTACAGTCAAGAAGGTTGAGATACTTCCACACTGCTGACCATAGTGTTAATTAGGTAGTTAAATACTTATGCAAATGATCTCTTAGTTTCATGTGCTACGATTGTAGAAAATTGGTGCAGGTAGTTTATTTTCCCCTGTATTGAGCATCATTGCTTGAGTACTGTTGTTATTTATCTTGCTAATACTAACTTAGCTGACATTCCTGTTAGTTATCTGACCTGTTGAATAATCTATCATATGACCCTGGAGTATTTTGATCATCTCTCTCTGAGATTAGTCTTATTTCTATAAATGGGATTTCTAATAGTGGAAGGTGCTATACAGCACAAGTATTACTGGGAGAGTTCAAAAAGAGAATGAAGTAATGTATCTTTGAAGTGCAGTGACTGCATTAAAAGTGTTCCAACTTAACTCTCTTTTTCGATCTCATAAGAAATAAAAAGGCAGTTACCGCTATAGCATCTCAGAGAAACTAAAGGTCTAAAAGAACATCCTGCTGAGAGGACTCGTTAGTTATGCAGGCTAAAACTGTGAAACATGCTTATTCTCATAAAAAGTAATGAGGACTCCATGTCCTAATTCTGTAAATAACACCCATCTCTCTTGCATTCTGGTGACTAACAGGCCTTTCAGAAAAGAACATGTTAATTTAAGAACAACTGTCCACATATGCCAGGCACCTCCGGTGTGTCACCTGTACCCTATGACTTGATGATACTGAAGTGGGTTCTACCTTTGAAAAATATATATCAACAGACCAACTTCACCTTGATCTACTAGCTAGAAATAAGAAAATAGTATCTCTTTTTTTTTTTTCCTTAATCCATAGTCAAGCCCTAGCAAGATGTTGAAAATCTGGAGCTCAGGATTATTGGAGATGCAGAACAAGGCTGCTTTGCAGTGTGTATTCTGTGACTCTTCAAACAACGGGAAACTGTACCTTGGCTGGCGAGGCTGGTTCCCTCTTTCTTCTGTGGGCACACTTCATATATCCTTGATAAGAGGCTGTGTGGTTCTCCTTGTAGTGATGAGCCACATGTATTTCAGCTCATCTTTATCAGCTGGGGAGGACATGGGTTTCTCACACAAGTTGTGACCCACAGTGCCTCCAGCATCTCAGTAAATGACACCAGCTGAAACTCAGGCAGAGCTGAGACTGTTTTGTCCCCTGAAGACGTTGGATTTTCTGTCTGACAAGAAAGCCCAGATTTGGTAGATGTTATCTTTAGAATAGCAGGAAGCAAGAAACTTGGTTTCATAATTAAATAACAATAAAGTTAGGCTAATGAGGCCATGAATCATTTGAATGGTTCAGCTCTATGTGCATCTGCTGCATACTAAGAAATTCCCAAAAGAATTTGCAGTGGTCTAAGCAAAAAGCTGACATGAAATAAGTCAGTTGTCTTTGATCTTTGAGTTTGGTTTTTGTGTGTGTGTGTGTTTAAGATTGGGAAGCTATTGAAGTAAGGAAATGAAGATGCAGTAGTAGCCCAGGGAAACATGCTTATGCTAATCTTATTCTGTCTAGCTCAAATAAAATAGCAAGGACATAGCATATTCTATGTTTTTGTGTTGTGTGTGTTTAAGATTGGGAAGCTATTGAAGTAAGGAAATGAAGATGCAGTAGTAGCCCAGGGAAACATGCTTATGCTAATCTTATTCTGTCTAGCTCAAATAAAATAGCAAGGACATAGCATATTCTATATGTTTGTTCAGTATTAAGCATGAAGTGGTTGATAATACCTATTTCAGTCTCCTGCTTAGGATCCTGTAATAAGTTCTTGCTCTGTCAAATTCATACCTTCTTCTTCCTCTCTCTTTTAAGTAGTGTTGCGTCTGTTGGGTCAAAACCTGGCAGCTCGCTTCATGGTGTGATAATCATGAGATGCTTTGGATTGAGAATTACAAATATGGAGTCTTGGCCTTTTGAAAGAAGGTGTTTTCTTTTCAACTCAGAACATTTTGACTTATTACCTCTTTTTTCGTGCCTTCTTAGACTTATCTTAGTGAGGGGGCTTAATGAGAAAGACTTGACTGTTGTTCCTGTTAGGGTTTTTGGTCATTAGAGGTCATTGGGGCTGCTATTCCATCACTTGTAACATTGAATGCCTTTGAAAACATATTTTGCAAGAAAAATATTGAAAAACATATTGTAAATATGGGCAAATGGGAAGCCAAGCCAAGCATTTATATGTTTATATTCACAGTGCAATATAAATAGTTGGGTTTGGGCTTAAACTGCATTGCAGAAAACATTTCAAACATTTCAGGCAAAATTATTTCTATCTTTCTATCTTTCTTTTTATCCATATGAGAAGACTAGCTGCATCTCTGGCAGTGAATAAGTTAACCTACTTAGTGTTTTGTGTGTAGGCAGCATGCAGTTCTGTGAGATTGCAGTGGGCAGTGAAGCAGCAGAATTCAATTTGCAGCAGTGACCTAAGAGGTACTATTTTTAGTAATAAAATAGGTCAGGGGATGTGGTAGTGCAGACTGATAAATGAACAGTCTTCCCCTTCACTTGCGGGGCTTGTTTTTGTCCTCCAGTATAGAAGCTCTGTGATGCAGGAAATGAGATTCAATACTGTCACGTGATTACTGTTAGAATTTTTTTATTGTGAAGCAATCACAGGAAAAGCGCTAAGTTTTATTTTAGTGAAGAAAGAATATAAGTAACTACTTTGCTTTGGGATTCATGGAAGGCAAAACCAACTAGGGAGCACGGTGTTTTGAAGGCATTGCTCAAAACTGGTTTTAGCACTGCTGGAAATCTTATGTTGCAGTGTCGTCCATCTGACAAGCAGTTCTTGCTCTCTTTTTCTTTCCACTCTACTAGCTGTTCTTATGTGCTTTTTTAGCTTGCTTCTGTTACTAGTTTGCTTTCTCAGTGATTTATGCAGATGAGTGCTGGAGTCTTCCTCTCAGGGTGTCAAAGATGAAGTATGGCTTTATTCTGTTCCTTTGAGTCTATGGGCGTTTGGAGGAAGCTTGTGAAGGATCTATGCAGCCAGTTCTTGTGACACTCTTTTTAGTGTTTAGTCTCTTTTTAGTAACATGTTACTTGACCTTTGCATTTCCACACTCCTTTGGTTTTTCTGAAATTATATTTCAGGGCAAACTTGGAAAGCACCTCTTGCCAGTTTGTGTGCTGATACAAACTATCCTGTTGTTAATTAGCAGTGCAGCAAAGTCCCTATAAGCTCTCATCACGGAGCAGTGCATGTTGATGCCATACAAACAGCAGAAAAACAGTAGGCTTTGGTCCTACAGCCTTTTTTTTGTTTACCCTCTAAAAAGAATGCTTAGCAGGAAGCAAGTGATCTCCACTCCTGGCTGTAGCTGAATTGGTATCAGTGTGTCACACCATGTAACGAAGTACGGTTGCAGGATGCTCAGGCTGTTGTCGAAGCTATCTCCAGGAGTTAATGAGCCCTGGTGAGATGCACTGGGATGCCCAATTCTCCTGCTTTGGAACTAAGCGGATATCTCCCCAGGGGCTGCTTAATGTTTTGTGAATGTACATGCCTGTGCTGGTGCTCATTTTTCCATTCCTGCCTCACGCTGTGCTGCGAAGCAAGATATGGTTGTATGACATGGGGGAGAGATGCCCTTAAACTTTCCCTTACTTTCATCTCCCGTCCTAGCAAAATGTGTTTAATATTCTGACCTGTCTAGTTAGGACTATGATGAAGTACCATCTAGCAGAGTTTTTATAGTGCTTAAAAATCCTTGGGTAGTATCACTTTGATATCATATTTATATGGAAAGTAAGCTAAACATTGATCACTGGCATAAAAATTGTAAGCTCAGACTGTCCTTGGCCCTTTTTTTTTTTTTTAAAGATTGCAAGTTAGTTGTGTGTTGTCCTCTAGAATAAAAAACAGCTAAGTAATTTGCATTTCTAATTTCTGTGTTTTTCTAGAGAGATCTGTTTCTGTATTGTAAATAAGCACTGCGTACCTCGGATAACCAATAAAGAGCCATGTCACTTGGTATTTGAAATTCATGTTAAAAAAAAAAAAAGACTTCCAGGTGGATCAATACAGTGGAGATATTCTCAGCAACACTCTAAAACTTGAGAGGGCTTTTGATCACATTCCATAATCAGTGTAATTTAATGTGCTTCTAAGACACATCTTTTAGTAAGAATACACTATCCTGCACTTTCTACAGAAAAGGCCAGTGATTTTTTAATCTTTTTTTTTTTTCCTTGTTAACCTGGTTTTGCAGAAGAAAGCTTGACAATATCATTGAATATAACCTTAGTCGTTCGGTCTTTCTGTCTGCCCTACTCATCATGGGAAGTGGGATTTCATGACAATTCACGTTCGCTGCACACATGTGAGCCAACTCAGGTGAGCAGAGCAGAGCGAGCCAGGAGCTCATATATTAGGTGTGCAATGGGAGAAATCCACAAATATGGGAAGTGGGATTTCATGACAATTCACAGTCCGTTCGCTGCACACATGTGAGCCAACTCAGGTGAGCAGAGCACTCTGAGCCAGGAGCTCATATATTAGGTGTGCAATGGGAGAAATCCACAAATACTCACAGCTTTTCTTCTTAAGAGTTTATAACATGACAGTGCACCCTCCCCATCTTCTCCCACCCAATAGATTACTGGCCTGTCCAGTATCTGATGTGCTATGTTATGTTCCTTAAAGTAAATACCATAAAATAGAAAGCTTGCACTCAAAAGGTAACTGGGCCCATCTTTTTGTTATTAGCATTTAATGGTGGTTTTAAATTTAGAGTAAGACTTTTGCTGTCCATTAGGAACTCATTTATTTTAATTAATTTTGAGAATGCTTGCTTTTCTCTATTTCCTTGTGTTTTCTCAGCATGACTGAATCAAAAACCAATTTGTGCCAAAATAATAAGCTGGGAAGATGGCTTTCTTTCTCTAGTGTGAAATCATGTTTAGTGTAGGTATCACTAGTCTGATTGTGTGTGGTGTATTACAGTGCCTTGCTCTGGAATTTATTTTCTGCTTATTGGGGGGGTATGGAGGCTGGTGGGGAGAAATGAACTGCAGTAGACAGTAGAAGGTCTGGTGGGAAAGTCAGTGATTCTGTGACAATGCTCAGTGTCTCTTCAGATTATGAGTAATTCCAGCTTCTTTCTGCTTTATAGACAGGTGTAAGTAGAGCTTTAAATTTAAGATCGTCTCCTTGGCCTTGCGGTTCCTTATACAGGAAACAAAACTGGCCATGCAGTGGACTTTTTGTGCCCAATATAGAAGGGACCGCCTTTGACAGAGGTGGGTTTTTTTGGGTGGTTTTCTTTAATCTTGACATGCATGCCTGCAAACCAGGCTAACTTGATGTGGTGGGTTGACCTTGGCTGGCTGCCAGCTGCCCACCCAGCTGCTCTCTGCCTTCCCCCTCTTCCACAGGATGTGGGGAGAAAATAAGATGAAAGTGTTCGTGGGTTAAGATAAAGACGAGGAGATCACTTGCCAATTACTGTCATGGGCAAAACAGACTCAGCTTAGGGAAAATTAATGTAATTTATTGCCAATTAAAATAGAGTTGGATGGTGAGAAACAAAGGCAAAAACTAAACCACCTCCCCCCACCCCTTTTTACCCCAGGGTCAACTTTGCTCCTTCATTCCCAACTCCTCTGCCTGGGGAGGCACAGGGTGATGGTGAGTGGGGCTGCAGCCAGCCATAATGGTCCCTCTCTGCCCTCTCTCCTCCTCATACCTTCCCGGGCAGCAGGAGGGGGGATCCCTTCTCTGGCAGCCTGAGCTGCCCCCACCCCTCCTCCCTCTCCAGCCTGGCTGCCGGCAGGGCTGTTCCTCACGCTTTTCCCCTCGCTCCTCGCTGCCTGTGTGACGTTTTGCCCTTTCCTGGAGAACGTTTTCCCAGAGGCGTCACCAGCTCCACTGGCAGGCTGGACGGTGCCCTGTGGTGGGTCCGCTCTCCTCACAGCGGCCATCCTGCAGCCCTGCTGCTGCCAAAACCTGGGCACACGTGGCAGCTCTGTTAAGCTCTGAGGCACCAGCAACTAAAAGAGGTAAGAGAGACGGTGTCTGAAGCAACAGTGGAGTTATGTGGATCTTCAGAATGGTAGTTTCAAAAAAAAACCAAAACAAACAAAAAATGCAAAAAACCAAAGCACTTGGACAAACACTAAGCTGAGAGACGAGAGAAGTAGATCCTGTTCCTGGTGCTGTCACTAGTGTTTTAGTTGACATGAGGCAAGTGACTTCCATCATGTGTTCCCCCCTTTTCCATTTGAAAAATGGAGATAATGATACATGATCCCCTTTGGGGGCTTCAGGGGGAAGGATATATATTCATCAACTCCAAACTTGTAAACTAATCTTCCCAAAGTAAGGTTTTCATGGGAAATTTCTGGACTGGCCTTGGCCTGGAGGTGTGCAAAAGGAGCCATGTGGTTTGGTCTGACTGTGCGCTGTTCAAAATGAGAATCCTGGCTTTCTGTATTCTAGATGTCTTTCCAGCCAAAAAGCCAAGAGTGACAAAATAAGACTTTTGTCATCACTCTGAAAATCCCAGGCTTCTTTCAGCTCAAAGACTTCCTAGAACAAGTAGCTCCAAAGTTTACTTGAACAATGTGATTGTAATCCAGAGGTTCAAAGCATAGTATTTTCACACTAGGTACGTCCAAAGCCAGTTTATACTTAAACAGTCTTTTTTTCCTCTTGCTTTATGTGCATGCACACACATTTGAGCAATGGGGAAACTGAGACATGGAAAGGGGATGAGATCTGCCCACGTTACCTTCTAGTAGTTCAGCAGGAATGCTGGGAGTAGAAACTTTGTCTCTCAGTTTCAGGTCAAGTCACAGATAAACTTGTCTCTCTACCTCTCCCTTAATTGCTGCTTTTTTAGCTCTTTCATGTAGTGACTGCCTGTGTTCACTGAGATGCCCATGTGCCAGCCCTCTCCATCACAATCCGATCACAGGGGGGTGGATTGTCAGAAGAGAGGTGGAAGCATAGCCCCACAGTGTGGTCTAAGCGATGGTTTCTGAGCGTTGCGGGTAGCGTGACAGGACCTGCAAAATTAACATGCTAGCTGGAAAATACAAAATGTGTCTCTCTCCTTTCTTTAAGCTCTAATTGTTCTCAGGGCAAAGTGGTGCCTGCAAATAAGTGTTTCTGGTGTTGCATGTCACTCCTAGGTGTGTTGCTTAAAGGAGGCAGCTTGCCTAAGAAACAGACGAACAGTGTTGTGTGGCTGCAAGGGGTAGCAGACTGTGTCCTCCCAGCAAAGTCTTGGTGTCCTGAGGGGACCCTTATAACTGATATTTTTTGCTGTGCCTAAGCTAAGAAATTCTGTGGTGAACTCCAAGGCAGATGTAGGTGGATTTGCTTATACTTAAGTCATTTTGGAGAACAGCTGCATCCAGGATAAGCGCAGGTCATTGTCTCTACTTGCTACCTGGGGAGCAGACTGTCTGCAACTGTGCAACCATTGCTACAAAATAATCATTCTTGGGGGTTTCCCTCCCTCCCCCCACCCCCAATTATTTTTCATCACTCTTAATTCCTGCTGTTATGGTACGGAGCCAGATGAATTGAGGATGTTAGGGCTTTTTTGAGCAAAAGCAGTACTTTGTGCTTTAGTGGACTCTTCCTGCTCTCCTGCCTACTGCCCTGCGGATCTGCAGGGCCAAACAGAGCTAGCAGCAGCCAGGCACAGCACTCCAAGCTGCCATTCACCATCCTTCCAGGAGAAGTTTGAATTAGAAAAGGGAGAACTTTTTTTGTGCTTCATCTTAATTGATGAGTATCAGGGGGTTGTCCAGCGTATGTCAAATTGGCTTGCTGCTATTTAATGTGTGTAGTTAACTTCTGGTTCTTGTTGTGGGTCTGTTGACTTACCTGTTTTAAGACATCTGGAAAAATTTTTGTTTCAAAATCTGTACGTGTGTCTTCAGGCCAAAATCCATGTCAGTAATATCACAGGCAAGATGTTTAAAGAAGAACCAGGGTGCTGTGTTTGCATTTAGACCTGATTTTGGTCTCTTGGTGGTCAGATTCACATACCCGAGTGTACCTGCTACATGTGATTTTATGCTCAGGCACAGATATGTCCCCTTTCTAGTTGTGTTCTTATTTGTGGGCTTCTTGGGGCAGAGAGCATGCATTTATTTTCCTGTGTTTGTACAGGGCCTAATGTGGTAGCATCCTGGTTCATATTTGGATTTTTAGGTGCTGGCATGCAGTACTGATAAATGTTGGGTAAGTGTGGACTAAAGACTTGATCGCAGCAGTGTATGCATGCACGTGGAAACTATCTTTTGAAAATTTGGCTCAGAAATGGTATATCAATTATGAATGAGAGTACGTGTGCATTGTTGCATGCAGGGAAGGTTTTGGCTATTGTTGAAACTGTTCAGGAGGAGGAAAATTGGTTTTATTCCCAGGTTTGGAGGTGACTAAAGGATTTGTGTCAAATTAAAGATCTTGCTGTGCAGAGACTTCGATTAATAAGTTCACTCAGGAATCATAGCCACATTAATTGTAATTGGAGGCAGGGTTTTGATCATGAGTCACCTTGTAGGGGCTCTCCTCACTGCCCTCCTTGAGAAAGTGGAAATCTGGAAGAGCGGAATTAGCGTGACCTTTCATTACCAAGCTGGCACTAACAATTGGCATTAGCTAGACCCTGCTGTTGGAAAAGGCCCGGAGAATCAGTACAGTCCTTTGTGCTCAGTTGGTGCTAGCTTAGGTCACAGGTGTGTAGAAGCTGTATCCAAAGGGAAAAAAGCAAAACAATAAACATGATTACAGCATGAATGAGTGTGGTAGAAATGAGGCGGCCAGGGAGTGTCAGGCAGCTTTGTCCTTCAGTGGCCCTCTAGATTTCAAAAGTTTTGAGTAGGAGCATCGTTCGCAGCTTGCAGAGAATCCAATCTTGCTAGGAGAACAGTCTTGGCTTTTGCTTCTTCTACCTAAATATGATGATGGGTTTCTATGAAAAGCACACGTAGCTCCTGCATTGAATCATGCGGTTGCAAAGTTCAACAGAAGCAGTGTCTAGATGTTCCTAAATTTTTTGTGAAAACCGGAGAAAGATGAGGGAACTATTGGGGGATAGTAGATGAGCTTTGGGGAAGAAGACACTTGCAACTGAAAGGCAAAGGAAGTTTGACTCAGTTTTTCAGCCTTCAGTCAAGCTGCTGTTTCTTTTCTAAATAGTTGTCTTGCTTTGAGCTTTTCCAGAATTACTGTTTCTTGTAATTTAGTCCATTGTTGCACACAATATTGAATAGTAAGTGAAAATTTTCAAAATGTCTTTGACAAAATTTTAAGATGTTATCCCTGTAACCCAAGGGCCCCATGGGTCCCTGATGGAAAGAAAGAGTGAGAGCTTCAGGCAGTGATAACTTTCTGAATGCCTGATACCTGTTTGTACCAAGTTTGACCCACAAAGGGAAGAGCTAGGACCCTTTCTGGAAAGTTAGTTATCCATGCACTAATAACTTGCTGAATATTCACAGGCATTTTGACACGTAAAGTAAATCTTCTGATACTAATTTCATTCAGAATTAGAAACCTGGAAAGAACAATATGTTCCTAAACAGTATTCTTGAATGACACTTAAATTTTAAATAACATTAAACTATATTGTAAATGGTTAAGAATTAAAGAAACAACCAATTGGTAATGTAGGCCTTGAGCAAAGTACAATATAAGAAGCACTGAAAAATGTTTCTCTGCATGATTAAGAGAGGCTGGTTTGATTTATTGGCTGGCTGAATGATTTTATTAATTGTGTATGACTACTTTTACTTCTGGGTGGTCATTTTTCATTTCAGATTTCATTACTGGATGAGCTTTTCCTAGGGATGTTCTTATCATCCAAAATTAAATACAGGAAAATGTTAGGGAGGCTCAGCCCTCCCTTTCTATATTGATATTTTTCATACTATGGTTTTACAAACTGTAGAGAAATTCACTTAGGCTGCGATAACCTAGGTTTTGTCTGCATGTGCTCGTTACTTGGACACAAAAAGATTTCTTCTTATTGCAATACATGCCATGTTCCGTGTTTTTCAAAATAGTGGTGTGGAACTAGAAAACCACTTTTTTAATTAGACGATGAAGAATGAGGCAGAGGCTTGTTTCTGAAACACTTTAGCTGTATATAAGGCACTGAACATTCAAACACCATTGTAACTGCATTTTAGAATGAGAGGTCTAGATATGCAGGTCAGTGAGAGGTAAGGATAACATTTGTAAGAAATCAAATGACTTAGGAGAGATCCCGAACATCTTGGCTTGTAGTTTGAACACTGATTTTTTAATAGGAGAGGTTCATTTCCTGGACAGCTTGCAAACAGTATGGTCTGCAAACACTCCTCTCTTCAAGGATCTTTATGCTTTCAGCTGCATGGAGAAGAAGCACTTAAAGAAGCATTTAATACCACTGTTGGCTACAGCTAAAGATGCTGTTCCAGGGTATGGTCCATCTCCTGGAAGGCAGTGGAGCAGAACCTCTGTGGCCTTGCTGGTCCTTCTACCCAGAGGGCAGCAGTCCCTGCATGGGCTCTGGGTCCATAAGAACAGTGGTGTGGATATAGCTATAGGAATTTATTTCATTCTGAAGTATGCTTCTAAAAGTGAGAAGAAAAGAGAGCGTAGGGAAATTCTCATGTGCTTCCTTTTCTTTCTTAGCTAACACCTTCGGGTTGTGCGTCTGCAGGTAGAAGGCAGAGCTGTTAAAGACTACGGAGTGAGGACTATGTCATCCCTTCTCTCCCCCTCAGTTTTGGCTTATGCTGACCCCTGATCCTGTAATTGTGTAGCATATGGGGTGGGTGAATCCCCAAGTCAGCTTTGTGGCAGAAGAGGCTACTGTGATATTTTGACAAATCTGTTCTTGCCTGTGGGCTCTGACACTTTCAGTATTACTTCATGTGTTTTCTGTGAGAACAATCTCTGCCTATGTAATACAAAAAAAAGGTCTTGTGAGGAAGGAAGGTGAATGAGGTAACTCTTGCCCTCCCATAAACATATGAATGTGATGGGCAGGAGCCTGGGTAGGAAGCATCGGTCTTGCTAGCTGGCCTGGTTCCATTCAATGTCAGCAAGTTGTAATTACTAATCTCTTGTGATCCCTCTTACACGGTTTATTTTTTCTCTACTTTCACCCTACTGATACGTATCTGCAATGTCAAACTCTCATTTATATCTACTGTCCAAAATTGGAATAATGGTCCATGCTCCTCTTTGTCAGTCACTCTATGGATACTGACTGTAGAGCGAGCTCTTTAGTGAAATATGATTATTGCTGTATATATACTTGTCTGTGGATAGTTTATTGTGCAGAAGAATAAACTGTGTAGCAGAAAAGGTGAGATTTGTATATTGATTTGTTTCTAAAGCTTTCATCTGATGATTTGTAGTATTTATAAACTTTCCAGGTAGATTAAGTAAGTTTTATCTTGGTAATCATATACTTAGATAGCAAAACATAGCAAAGACATGAAGGATGAAACTGAACCTAGCTGATAAATACAGTGACAGCGCCATCCTATTTTTATCCAGAGTTTCATCCCGCTCCAGGATCTGTTAAGTGACCTTCACTCCATAATTTAAGAGGCATACTAATTTGGACAAAGGCAGGAATGACTCTCACTGGTGTAGGGCTAATCAGAGTGAGTTTGAGTCAAACCAATATTGTCCTCCCAGCAAATAGACACATCACGAAAAGTTAGTTTCAGCAGATGAGCCTAACAGTTGGCCTTGAAGATCGTGAAATTTGGTCTGTTCTGGGTGAGAGGATTAAGACTGGAAATGTCAAAGCTTCTTTTGGGGAACATATTTAGCATGTGTGTGAGTATATGTGTGTGCATATAACTTACAAAGATGCGTACATGCACATACTGTAAAGAAGGCTCAGATTCATGAGATCTAGGGCGTCTTTTTTTTTTTTTTGTTAGTATTCATTTGGCTTCATTATAGCTGAATACTCTGCTGTTCGTGACTGTCTTTTCTCTGTCTAACCTGAGATGAGATCTTAGTTGCAACATATGAGGTTCCTGTCACCCCTTGATGCCTCTGGCTTGGAGCAGTGCTGGAATGTAGCCACAAGGGACAGATGTCCCTGCTGTTCCCCCGCTGCTGCCTCTGTTACCCGGGCCTCTGGCTGTTTGCTGAGAAGTGTTTGATTGCTGGTTTGGGGTGAAGGAGAAGGATACTAATAAAAGAACGTGGCTTTCAGTCCAGGGAACACAGAAGATGAGAAAGTTGGACAAATTCATCATTTTCTGCAGCTCAGTCTTGATATGACCTCACTTGCCCGTAGTGACAAAAAGCCTTGTTTAATGCCTGTTGTTTTCCACTCTTCTCCTAATAGCTGCCTTGACCCCCTGAAAGGGTATCAGCCACCTTCTTAAGGACTCAAGAACACAGATTTTTATCTCAGTTCTAGGCAATGTATTTGTGTAGTGAGGCACTTGACTGCATGAGGGATATCTCTAGAAACTTGAACATCTTTAATATATTGGATCCTGCAGCCGGAATGTGGTGAGTCAGCACTAAGGATAGCAGAAGTTTAGTTATTTCCTCCTCTTCACTGCGACTGCAGTATGTCACTACATACATTTCCCTCCTGTTGAGTAGGTTTTGATGTCAGTTGCTTTTTTTAATATTTATTCAGTTGGGAGCTGTCTGTAATTTTGGACTGCTTATGAGGCTTTTTTCTTAATATTGTCGTACTAGGGGAACTGCAGAAATGGTAAAGATGTAGGCCTTGGCATAATGCCTTGACTTCCAGGGTGTGTAATGATGTCAGGAGAGCTGCACCCCCTCAAAGTCAGCATACTGAGGAAAAAGATGGTATGGAAACATGGGACAGATTCTCTTCACAGCTGCCAAAATCAGTGGCAGAACAGAGCTTTCAAAGATATCTGCCATATAAGGAATAATTTTGGAGCTCTTTTGGATTGTTTCTGGCTAACTTATCACCTAATCCAGTGTGAAAAAAGGAGAGAGACTGGGCTCAACTTCAATTCCTATGCACAGAGGAGTAACTTAATGACAGTTTGCTTTGTGTTTGTGGGAGGTAAGCCAGTTTTATCATGGTTTGTGGTTTTTTTTTTAATTGAAGTTTCTGCTACGGTCTCTCTTTTTACACTCCAAAATAAGTTAGTACCCTTTATTTAAAAACAAAACAAACAAACAAAAATCCCCTGCTCCATGTTGAAAATGATACATTTTAGAAAGAACTCATATTTCTACTTCCTTTTCTGTTCCTTTGTTCCAATATTCCATTTATTCAAACAGAAGGAAGTTCCTGGGCAACCACAGCACAAAGCTTTGTGCTGCTGTTACTGGATTCCTTTCCAGGAAAACTGTTGACATGAGGATCTATCCCTTCTGTAGGCAGGTAGGAACACACAAGCCACATGCCGACTGCTCCAGGAGGGTTGGACTACAGCCAGTGCTGCTCAGTGGTGAGTCTAGGATGGTGACAGCCTACAGGATAAGATGAGAATGAGCTCTGATCTTGTGTTCCCAAAGCTCAGGGCAGAGCTTGCTTCATCTCAGGAATTTATGCAGAGTGACAGGAGGAACAAGGAGGAGTTGAGACCATTACCTAAAATTACCTTAGATTTTTAATTGTTAAAATTGTAAGGTGGCAAGAACAAAATGTACCATGAAAAATGAGACTATACTATTAAACAGTCTCTTTGTGGTGACCACTTGTGGGAGTCTCTGCATCTGTATAGACAGGTTTAAAATCTATAAGAAATTTGTTTGCAAACTTTAAGTAAGGCCAAACAATGGTGTGTACCCAGTGTGGAAGCCCACTCAGTCTATGCTCATTTTGAATTTCAGATATTCATTATTGTCTTGCATCTCCAATGTGTAACAGTTAAAGCTCTGTTCTCCCACATGCTTGTAATGTTTAAATTGGGGCTGCAGCACACTTTCAAATGCCGAGGTTATAGGTTCCCATGCAATTTTCATGAAGAATCCTGTCAACACTCAAAGGCCTGTTCAGGGTGCTGTGGGTAAGTTAGCAGCAACCAGCCAGTACTAATGAAGTTTTGTTTGGGAGCACAACGCTCCAACATCTGCAGATGGTAAAGCAGCAATTGATAGCACTCAGGAGTCAGAACAGTCAAATAGCTCACTTAAGAACAGGGGCGGATCCCTCCACTATGCAATCAGCTTGATCGAATGGAATAGTTGGTGCCAAGAGCAATTAAAAATGGATGATGAAGATTTAACGCAGTGTGGCCTTCCACTCTGTCCTGCAAGTGTATTGAGGGGAAAGGAGGGGGAGATGAGAACTGTCTTCAAGTCAGCTGAAATAAGCAACGTGTCTTTGAATTGACAAAAGCTCAACATCTGAGATATTTCGTTATTACCGTTCTGTGTTATATCCCAAGTTAACACTTGCAGGGCATTGACAGTAATGAGTGTCTGCTCAGTGATTGAACTCAGTCTCACAATTGATTTTCTTTATGTGAACCTAAATATTTTAACTGTATGACTTCATTTTCCTACCAATCTTGAATCTGAAACTTAGCAGTGTTTCCTACTCTAACACATAGCCTCTTGGGACATTAACAGCCACAGCATATTGATCACCACCATTTCATTGGGACTTGCCTCTTCTCTCTTGCTGTGCTGCTCCTTCTTGGGCAGCTTACGTTGTGTTCATCCAGCAAGTTAATGGTTCAAGGAACCCAGTGCAAGCTCCTGGAGAAACCTTCTAGGTTTTTTACAGATCTCGAGTCGTTATCTAATATGACTGAATGTTGCTGTATCTCCAAGACCAAATATACCTCCTTAATTGAAGATAATGGCTTTGACTGGATGAGAATAACAAGAAAACAAAATAATAATAATGATTCACACTAACGTTACAAGTACCTCCCTGTTTACAAGCTGCATTTGGCAGGTCATTGTTCCCAGAAGTGACTAACAGTTTTGGGAATCCCTCAGTTTTTGGTTACAAGAGTTACTAATGGGCAATGAAGGTGCTTGATTTCAGAGGGCAGGAGGGGCCTGTCCTAAAGCTGTAATCCTTTAATGAGTCTCAAATTGAGCACCAAGAATAGCTAGTTAATTTCTAAAATGCTCCCTTAACCCTAACTGCATCTAATTCTGAACTCAAATTAGGTGTTTATTTGTGTACTGTCTTTCATGCATGCATGTGGATCAACACAAGTCATATCTCTGCATGCACGTAGACCACTGAACCATCACACTTCCTCATGGAGATGAATTTTTTTATTAAGCATTTCTAGCATACTGTATTCTAGTTCCCTTTCCTGTGTTTAGTTGTTGTATTTCTGTTTCCAAAGACACTAGTGAAGATAGAGAGGTTTGTCCTTCTGTTTTATAAATTGAATGGTTTCCACTCCCAGTGTGACTTGCTTACTAATATATGACACACTTGGAGGACAATAGCTTTTCTTCCTTTCAGTTTCAGTTAGTTTCATGGACTAATGTAATTGGTGTATTTATAGGTGAGGTAATATTTTAAATGGTCCATAAAGAGATAACATTCATGATTTTCCATCATATGAATCCCCCTTTTCCGGTTTTCATTTTGGAATGGTACTTGTGTTTGCAAACCCTTAGTTGCTGACTTTGGTTGTAGGATTTGTATAAATGTTAAGTGCGCTTCTTTGGGTACTTCAGTGTGAAGTCTAACTTTTTCTAGCTCAGATTCAAAACAGTTTATCCAAGCAAAAAATTGTCCCTTGTTATCTTGCCCACTGTCTGTGGGCCTCATCACAGTTCTGTGTGTACATAGCAGCTGTGAGTGGGTAAGATGTTCCTGAGTGACTGGTTTGTTTGAAAAATACGGAATATTGTAGAAATATTTTTTGTCTGGATTCAAGGAACAAATTTTCCACTTGAAAATAATATATGTGTGTAAAGAAATACCTTCCTTAAAATCCAAAGGCAAACTCAAACCTGTCTAAAATGAGAACAAGGAACCTAGCCAACAAGATTGAAAAAAGTCTCAGAGAGTACGGAGGTCATAGAAGTCAGATCTTATCTATACGGCCGAAAGGAAAAAGCCGGGAGCATGACTGTGTTTATTGAATCTCTTTTTAAAAGAGACTTCTTTTTTCATAACTGATTCTGATACGCATTGAAAGTGAAACTTCCTATCTCAAGATCATGGCATAACAAAGGCCAACAGAAGTAATTACTAAATTCTTGAGATTCAAGTCTTGGAGAAATTGCCAAAGTTGGCAAGGGCAGTAGATTTAATTGCTTGCAAAGATTATAGGTGCATTTGCTTCTCTGATTGGAAGGCTGGAATTCAATTTAGAGTGATGCAGGATGTTACCTTGCAAAACTCTTAGTGCAGATTACTGATAGGCATGTGAGGATATGGGGTCTTCCTAGCCCTGCTCAGAAGGACAGGAGCCCACAAACAGCCTACCTGCCTGTAAGTGGGGAGTCAAAGCTCAGCATGTTGGTTGCAAAATGTAGGTGTTCAGGTAGAAATCAGCCTGCCAGGAAGAGGGCAGTATGGTTGTATTTTACCACACCTTACAATAATATTTGATGGTAATCACTCTAGCTAAATCCGTCAGATATAAAGGACAAAAAAAATCTCTCAATTTTAAGGGATGGACGCAGGAAACAAATGGGAAGGGTGATGGAGGAGTATGGAAGTCCTTCCTGCTCCTGCCCATTGGCCACTGGAAGGGCAGCGTGAGGCCTGGGGGTGGGAGTGTGTTGTGGTGTAGGGGTCAGGATAGATGAGCAGATTATGTTACCTTTTCAGCCAGCCTTGATTACATGCTATCTCCAGAGCTGTGCTACTTACATATGGGACTTCTGAGTGTGGCCCCAGCTTCCACTGCAAGGCAGGGGAAGGTGTGCTCCCATGCAGGGCTTGTTGACTGCTGTGCGGGGTGGTGAGCATGAAGGTCACAGGGCAGAGCCCATGTTCCAGGTGCTGTCTGATGAGCAGGCAAGGGTGGAAAGCAGTCCTGGTATGTCCCATACCAGGGATTTAAAGGCATTGTCAGGATGAAGTGTAGAATAACAAAAGAGGTGCCCGGTAACACCAACACTGTCAATGCCATTTCTTCCTGTGTGTTTTTTTCTTTTCCAGAGGTCCCCAGAGTTTTGGTTTGTGCCCCAGAATCCCAGAGAGGATCCCAGCTGTTGGTAGGGTGGGGTGAAGTTGAAGGACTAGGACATCTAGTGTCTCTCACTGTTCAGATGCTGAGATGATGATATCTGCATTTAGTAGAGTTCTCTCTATTCGGTTACAGCTGGAGCTGTAACTCCTGTTAAGCAGGAGTAATTCCTGGTTTTCAGTTTTTCTCTGTGCTGTCCATGTTAAGTTTCCTTTGCCTTTGAAGAAACAAGAAACAATTTCTTAAATGGCTAGCTGGTTTTTTTCTTCCTTCTATGGAAAGGTTATCATTCCCCATTAACTCTCTCAAGCTGGCTTCTGGCTTGTATGCATGGCACCTTGCTAGATTGCTGTAAATTTTATACAAGACCACCACTGTTTTCTGTGAGCCAGAAAAGTGTAAATAACTATGCACACAGCAGGATACTTCAAAGATTCTCTGCTAACCTCTGACTTGGCACGTTGGGTTGTGGTTTTTTTTTTTTTCCCCGTTTCCCCTCGATTTTACCTTTTATGTTTTGCTTATCTGCTTTCAAATTTTGTTTGGAGACTCTCCCATTTCCCGCTTAGAAATCTGATTCACCTAGACAACCCTAAATAAGGCAATACCTGAGCTGCAATTGCCTGTATTTAGAAATATGGTTGCATTTATCAAATTCAACCAACCCTACTTTCTCTGGTATTTTTCCTTTCCTTCCTCTGTCTCTTCAGATTTGCTATCATCAAGAGTTTTTAAAATATATTCACATTTCAGGCTTAAATATAAACTTAGATTAACTACCATTTAATTAAGATAACATCATCAAGATAATTAAGCTTCCTAAGATGGAACGACTAAGCCCTTGTGATTTACAGCCTATGCCTTGTGATTTTTCTGTTCTGTGCTGGATACCCGTGCGTGAGTGACATCAGCGTTGAGAGGGTGCACTGCTAAATGCCATGTCTGATCACAATGCGACTGCCAACCTGGCTCAGTGGTGGGAGAGATGTGGGGTTGGCTGAGGCTGAAGCCTTACAAGGCAGAGGTGATGCTAGCAGAGGCAAGCATCCTGAAGAGTCTTGCAGACTCCTTTTATTAAGAATATGCTCCAAGGTCTGACCAGGACTTTGGTGTGTAATGAGCTGTGTTTTGGGTTTCATCGTGGATGCAATGTTTTTGCCTAGGAGCACCCAGGAACAACATCCTCTGACCACCCCAGCTGGCTAGGAGACTGCCCTGCCATTGATGTCCTTGTTACCTTTCAGCTGTAATGCAAATGGTGGGACGTAGCAAGGTGTGGAATTGGCCACACACGAACTGCCAGCTGCCGCTGCCAATGGCAAAACACAGACCTTCCAGGGCAGCTCACCAGAGTTGCCTGCTGCTCTCTGCATTGTGGTCCTGCAGCATTTTGAAGTGGATTTGGGGGGTTAAGTGTTATCTTCAGGCCTGTTCGTGTGTAGGAGAATGCTTTAGAACATAGGAATGGGGGTTGGGGTGAGCATCTCTTGTCTCTGATGCAAGAGAATTTTTTGTACCTGAGGTGAAACTTGGCTGCATGGGAAACAGTGCTTTTCTGGGGCTACCATAAGCTCTGAGCTAAAGACTCATAAATGTCATTATTTTCCACTCTGGTTGTCAAAAAAAAAAAAAAAAAAGCCATATATATTTTAGCTGTGTTGCTTCCTAAGCTCCTAAAAAGCTAAGGTAACCTGTGCAGAAGAAAACAGAACAACTTTGTATGCATTCCATAGAGACTTGCTCCTGGCAACCTTTGAAACCACTTATTAAAAGAAATATTTCCACATTTGTAACTAATTGTATAGGAAACAGACTTTGGTTAGCAAATGTGTTTTTATGAGGACAAGCTGATTCATACTTTTCTTTCTAATTTGTAATCTATGCAGATGAAAATTACTCTTATCCTTTCTATGAAGCTCTTTTAGAAATCTTTTCTAGTCAGATAAAGTAATTTTTTTCAAAAGTAAGAGTAAATTGAGTCAGTGGCTTAAAAATTAATATTTTGTTCAAGAATAAAATGTTGCACAAGGAAATGAAAAACCAAGATCCATAAGAATTTTTTTGGTATACAGTGGCTAAGGATTGGCTGATTGAAAATCTCTGTATTTTAAATAAAAAATAATCATTCAAATACATTAGCCATAGAAGAAATGGTTAGACAGATGGATGTTTAACGTATGTGGATCAGATTTTTCTGGAGTTCTTGTTCTAGCAGGTGTACAGATGAAGTCTGTAAGATAGTAGTGCTGAGCCAAGGCAAACTTGCTGAATACAGTGCTTTTTTTTTTTTTTTTAAACTTATGACTCATGGGTGAATCTAAGCTAGAACTACGTGTAATATTAATATGAAATTCAAAAGATGGCTTTCATGGCAGACACTGGAAATATGTCTTTGGATAATCTTAAAACAGGCTTTTCTTTCCTGAGAAAAGGAGTTCAGTCTTTCCTGAACTATGAGGAGTTCTCTGGACATTCAAATAAAATAACATTTTGCAGTGGAAGGGAAACTTTAAACCAAACAAAATTGGCACAGTGTACCATATTTTTGGCTTGTATGTAATCGACAACTTTCTGCATTTGCTCTGTTTGCCTCATCATACCCAATTCCCACCAGTTCTTCAGTATTCAGTGCCAGCTAGGAGTTTTAGCTTGTGTTTCCAAACCCTCAGCATGTTTTTTGTTCTTCCACTGGACAAAAGTCTCCCTGCTTAGGTGCTGTGTAAACACTTTACCTCTCTGCACCAATCTGTCCTCAGCAGCCTGCAATGCCATCATACCCTGAGAGATGCTGAATGCATGAGAGTTGCCTTGTTTGCACTACCCCTATCTGTCTAGCTTTTGTAAAGCATTCCTAGGTGAGTACAGACAGTGCTACTCTCTGTTGTGTTCAGCTGTGTTTGTTCTAGATAACTCTAATACTGCTGTGCACGCTTGTTCTTTGCGGGAAAAGAGTAGAAATTCATATCGGCAGGTCAAGTTAACTGAGTGGTACCTGTACTGAGCAGTGATTATTCTGAGTAAGCTTTTCTGCTCCAGCTCTTTTCATTACTGGGGAAGTAAAATAGAGGAGGCTGTAATGGAAGGTTTCTTGTTTTATTAAGATTCTTGTTTGGAGCTGGCATGTAAAGATGCAGTTTTAGCTGTTTGGAATAATTAACTACGAAAACATAGCTGTGATATTTGTGGTTAAGGAACTGTGACTTGATAGCTTTTTTTATTGCCCCCTTCCATAAGGAAGCTAATCTCAGCAGCTAAGCTAAACCAAGGCCAGGACTGAAACCCTAGCTGTTCTGCAGCTTTTTCAGTATGATCCCTTCACCCAAAACTTGATGAGCTTCTTGAATAATCCTGGTGCATTCTGGAATTTGCTGTGCAGGCTCCATCGGTGCCTTTGAGGAGGAGATGAGGTCTGTAATGTTTCCAGAGCTCTGCCAATGCAGTCAGCATAATGGCTTTGTTGAAGTCATTCAGGTACCTGAGCAGAGCTGTTTCCAAGCAGGTATAAGCAGACTTCAAGGACAGGATATGAGCATATCCCGAGCCCTTGTAAACAGTGTCTTGAGTTGGTAACTACTAAACAGCAAGGTTTGGGGTTGTATTATTATTATTAGTAGTAGTAGTAGTAGTATTTTTTTTGCAGCAAAAGGCTGCGACTCCCTCCCTTCCTCCCAGAGTCTTGTGAGAAGAGTTGGGAAGTATCGATGCCTTGCTGCAGTCCCTGCAAAAAACAGCAGCTGATAGGCTTCAGCTGTGAGCACCTCAGGCTGCCACAAGGTGTGTTTGTGCCTAATGCATTTGGCATTACCTAAGAGTAGAGAGCATGTGTAAGTGCCACAGTTTGCTTCACACCAAGGGTTGGTTCTGAGACAGGGAGGTATAACGGGAGAAGAGAGCTTTCCGTGAAGATGCTTCCTCAGGCTAAACAAATGCTATCCTGTGTACTTCACAGCTGAGGCTTAAAATAGAGATAATAAATCGATACATGTTGTGTTTTGTTTTTAAGCTGGTCTTCAGTCTCCAGATTGGCTTTTAAGTATCTTGTTGCTATGGAGAAAGAACAACTCTCTCCTATGCAGTGGGTGCGGAGAGCAGCACTCCTCACAGCATGGTGCTGTGCTGCCTCTTCATCCTGCAGCTTTTTTTCCCAAGGAAATACAGCTGTTACTGGTATGCTGCCGTTTGATCTTGTCTGTACTTGTGATTGATTTCCTCCCCCCTTTCTCTTTTGCCCTTTATGAATGCCTTTTCACCATCTCTGATCTTACCTTTATCTCCTCTGCCTTTTTTCTCAATGAGGGTTCCCTTCACTTCCAAATGAAAATTAGACTGTTAAAAAAGTCTTATCTTCTCTCTCCCAGATACTTTCTTTTCTGTATTTGTGGTCAGTGAGAGATACCAGATTTGAAGTAGGCACAGGAAAATACTTTGCTACCAATACATCCATGTCTCTCTTCTTTTTTTTTTTTTTGGTGTTTTTTTTTTTTTGTTTTTAAAGTAAATGAGCCTGGACTCTGGTACTACATATATAGCAGAGACAAAGGGTGTTTCTGGAGATTGCAGCAACATTATGCACCTGCTGGTGAGCCCTTACTGCAGCAGAGTATGTCTTGACATCCAGCCATGTCAAGAACTGTACATGTCTGTTGTTCGTGTAGCTTTGTTACATGTTGTTTCCCTCGCCTCAGGCTCAGTTCCCAGCCAATGCAGGCTGCAATGCAGTTTGCTCACAGGTCATCTCTTCAATGATGAGATAGATGATGTCTCTGCTTGGGGGAGCAAGGAGAAAGGCCAGGCCAATGCAGTGGCAGGGAATACAAATGGACAGACCAATGTATCCCACTGTCCTTGAACGTTAGGGGAAGCAGCAGGCTTTTTCAGTGCTGCTGTGTCAGAGCCCTGGAGCTGCAGATTCAGATGCATTTCTGAGGCTGAATTACTGACTGGTTTTGTTTGTACTCTTTTCCTCCCCTGCTGCTAACTGCAAGACCAGTTAGGAAAAAAAGAATGGTATTTTAATTGAAGATACACAAATGAGCAGGGAAAACTTGGGATGAACCAGAGGAAATGCTGTAAAAGCAAATTCACCTCTTTTGCTGGTGGTTTCTTGATAGCTAGAGACCGTTCCAGTTATTTTGAGAGGGCTTGGCTCCCACTGGGGCTCTGAAGTGAACAGGACATTTTTCCGAGGCCATCTGCTGAGCTTCTGGGTGCTGCTCATTTCTGGAGACCTCTGAAATGTAAAAATCTTCTTGTCTACTTGTTGTCAATGAAAATGCCACGTGCATACCAGATTGACCCCAATTTTTCTCTTGGTTTCCCTTTAATTTACTATATTAAATTGAATCTGTCTCTGTTTTCTGAATTGTCTCTGATCCCCTGCAGTGTGAAGAAAGCCTGCTCATCTCCTGCTGTTGCTCTTAGCTGATATTATGTTGTTAAACTTCCGCTTGCTCATTGTCAGTCCTGTGTGTCTGTCTCCACCCAGGGAGGTCTAATTGTGAAGCTGCTCTGGCTGCCCCTAATCCTTCAGTGCCTGTATTTTTCTGCCTACCCTTGGATTGTTTTATCTCCTTTGGGTTTGGGCATCTCCGATTATGTTTCTTTGTGCGCTCTGTGTAGCCGTTCCAAGATCAAGGCTCAGATTTACCTTAGAAAGGAAGTTAGGAGAATGGCAGCGATGCCTGGAGGGCAGGCCAGTGCACAAAGTGGTGAAGGATCTCATGGTAAAGGGCAGCTCTCTGGAGAAACATGACGCTGTTCCTGTGGTGGTCTCCGCTTGGTCTGAGCCCCCTGGCAACCCAGTCCTTGTGTTAGCGTGAAGTGCTGTAGCTTTCTTGCTGTATTAACGTGAAAGTGGATTCTGAATTACTAGTGATCAGCTTTTGCTATTGTTATTCAGTTACATTCTACTGATGGGTATGGGAACACAGGGCAGGACAGTGTCTGGTATTCCTGCCAGGGGTCCTTCTGATACTACCAAAAGAGAAATAGTATTAGTACTGTTCTGGTATGGCCTTTAGGTCACAATAAATAGGGACTGCATGAGCTGTCTATCGTGATTGGCTTAGGAGCTGAGAGCTCAGTGATCAAAATGAAAAACTTTGCAGAACAATCTTGGAGGCTTTTCCAGGATTCTCTGCTTATGTCTCCATGCCGACACTTCTGCAAGTTGCTGGGCTACTTTTTTTGGGAAATGAGGTTCTCATTACTGAAACAGTTACATTCAGTGATGCCTCCAATGAGCAGAGTCCGCTACATGGCTCTTTTTACAAGGCTGGAAAGGGAGAAGGGAAGGGAAAGACTTCACAGTTCAGCTGTCAAGTAGTAGTTGCTAGAAGAGGAACTGCATGCCTAGGAAAATTTTCACTCTACATTTATGAGCAGATTTAAGTGCTCCAGAACTAACCTTAGGAAAAAGGCATATGTATACATAGCGTAAAAATAATTGGTGTATTTCTGCAAAAACAGAAATCTGCTTATCTGATGAAGGGAATTACGGACTGGAAATGCTACATCATCATCTCTGCTGGCAAGATCAACCCAAGCATGAGGCTGGAGGTTGTCAGGCCCTCTTGTTCCTGGGAAACAAATTGACATGATAAGATTTCCAAGTAGAAGCGTAAAATGTCACAAATAATGCAGATATGAAGAATTTCTAGTTTCTTTTAAGGTAAATAAGATGCTATACCAAGGAATAATGGTTTGATAAATCTATATTTTGATTTAAACCTATATATATATTTTGTATATGTGTGTATGTATGAAGGAGTGAGCAGGTTATCCCTTTTGGGTTTGTTCCTTTTCCCAGTTGAGGTGACAGAAATTTTTGTTACTGTGTTTCGCAGGTGCCAGTCCCAAGTCCTTCACTGGGACTACATATGTTGTGATCATGTGCGGGCAGGTTGGTTGTCAACTTTTCTTCCTCTTAGGATCAGAGTTTGAGCAATATGGTCATGAAGGGCCCACTGTGTTGTTTAAGCCCTTAGTGATGGACAGGGTACCAAGGCCAGAGCTTCCCCACATACATGTACATAGGCCAGTTAAGCTGGAGAAAGCAAACTGCATCCTACCATACAGCAAAGTTTTGGATCGTTCCTCCATGAGAGCTCAGGAGACAATCCTTTTGGCCATTCAGAATGGTTCCCAAGTCTCGTTTAACTCACTTAACAATTAGTTGCTGTACTGAATAAAGGG
The DNA here is from genome assembly GCF_000699145.1 of Aptenodytes forsteri. Lineage (NCBI taxonomy): Eukaryota > Metazoa > Chordata > Aves > Sphenisciformes > Spheniscidae > Aptenodytes > Aptenodytes forsteri. Next base: position 2,948,717 of record NW_008796218.1, read on the forward strand.
CAAATGTCTTATTTTGACAAGGACTGTAGCCTTTGTTTCTACGTTTTTTTCTTTCTCTCAACATTAACTCGTTCTTGCAAACACATGCAATAAGAGACATTTGTGGACTTGCAAGTTTGTAAAATTGCAATTGTTTAGCAAATTTATACAATGTGAGCTGCAGCAGTTTCATCATCAGTGGGAAGCCTGTAATTGGGAAAAGGAAGAGAAGGAAAAGACCTTGAAGGACTATCTTTTAGTGGCTCTTCACTGGTACATTTTGGGGCCATAACCGGACGGCTCAGCAGCTAGCGGTCTTGGCCCCTCACTCTGTGGTCTCTGTGTCAGCAGGGTGTTTAATATGACAGTGCTTTTTGTGATACGAGCTGCTGACTTCTGGGATTACCAAACAGATGGTGACTACATGAGAACACATGTAAGTAGCTGACACTGTAGATCTTGTTTTCCCCAGTTGTTGCGCTGTTCAGGATGCAGTGTTTTAAGACCTGAATCAGCATAAACGTTTCCTTCCGAAAGAAAGAAAGAAAAAATAAGACAACTACCCCCAAACCAAACACAAACACATTGAGGCCTCATAGTTCTGATGCCCTGAGCTATGGGGAGCTTGTCAAATCTCCTTGTTTGCCAGGTCTGCCAAATTTTAGAGAAGGCAAAAATAACACTGCAGAGTAAATTTCCTGGGTGGAGTTAGGTGGTATGGCGCTATTGCAAAATTCAAGCAGTAAATAAATGTGAATCTGTGTAAAAAGAGTACTTTGAAAATGAAAATGAGGACAAAGGGGCCCAATGTGTATAAATAAAGCAATTTGCCGTTTCTTACATTTTCCACCAAGGACAAAGGAAATGACAGTATAGTGTCTCCTCATGATTGTTTGAAGGCTGCACTGTACTGTTGGATACTTCTTTGGCAATCTTTTCTTACTCAAGTGACTGAAATCTGTCAAATTCCAATAGACAGAAACAGAATCTGATTTCAAAGTGTGTTGTTGACCTTCTTCTGAGATGCATCTCAGAATAGATCAACCTTCTGACGTTTGTTCTTGTATCAGCATATCTGTAGCTTGTGGAAATTTAAATATTAAAGCATAATGTCTGAATTATAGCAACCCTTCAGTGTCCAATGAGAAAGCCAACCTGCCTGGTTCATGTGGTACATTTTACTCTATCTGCAGAAATTAGTTTTGTATGTGCTTTTTAAATTAAAAAAAGAAAAAGCTGAAAACCCAACACTCTGAAAATGTTACAATTTGGGAGCTGGCTAGCACATAGGAGTTTTTGCAGAGTCACACTGAGTTTCTCAGCAAAGAAAGAGGATTGCTCTCTGCAGAGAAGTGCTAGCGGAGGAAAAGCAAGATCTATGAGTTTGGAAAAATGGGAAATTTGGTTGAGACGAGCAAATATTAAGCTGCCTCAGATTATCCAGTTGCACCCAGCAGTTTCTCTGCATACAGTGCCTGGTGCAAAGTGTATCACAGCAGTGCGGTAATTTCAAGGCATAGGAGTAGTGTAGTGGTAAGCACCGAAGCAGAGGGCTGGAGCAGCTGATCTCCAGAGGTCCAGCCTAAATTATTCCGTGTCCTGAGGCTGTTCCTGTCTGGGATCCTTGAAAGTTCTGGACAAAAAGTTGGGTTTAAAATACAGATATGGAAAAAAGGAGAACGATGAAGCCACATGCTGGCTTTTAGGCATTAAAAGGCATATGAATTAGCTAAAGTATCATGACTAAAAGGAAGCCTTCCTGACAAAGGGAGGCTGGGGGCACTGTGCTCTAAATGTCACTGTGTCATTCTCTGTTTTCCGTAAGCTGTTTGTCTCCAAAATTTTCTGTTGAAAGCCAGAGCTAGCGCTATTGCATCTGAAGCATTTATTTTGTGATTCATAACTGTGACTGCCACTCAGGAGAGAGATGCCTGCATGGAAGGACACTTGAAAATAGTTTGGTAGCCAGCGCAGATGCCCAGGGAACAGGCAAGCCCTTAAAAACTAACAGGAATGCTATTAACCCTCTGAGCCAAGGGGAGCTGTGTTGCTGAGATCCTGTTTTTTATTGCTGAAGGGGTAAATTAACATACTTATTTAGCAAAATACTCAGAGATTTGGTTGTATTTTACCCTGCAGATAAAACTGGATAATGATTGTTTCAGGTGTTTTTGCGTGGTTGGAGAAGGAACAATGTGTGTACTGTGTGTGAGCCTTTCCAGACAGCATGTGACTCTGTCCCGACCTGCTGTCCCTAGTAAGATGTCTCCTAAGAGAAGGTGGTTAAATAATGCCGGTATTGTATGACAGGAGTTTTGTAATGTGAGTGAATATCACCTGTTTAGCTGTAAGCAAATGAATCCTTTTAAATATCACAGTGGATACCTTAGGGGAAGAAACACGTGCATTGAAAATGAAAGCAACTGGAAAATATTGTAGCCTTTAAAAAAAAAAAAAAAGCAAGATTTTTTTAAAGTTTTTTGTCATTTTTGTCTTCTCTTGAAAAAATGATGACTTTTCAGTGATATATCAAAAATATGTCTATATTCAAAAATAGAACTATTTAGGCTGGAAAATCAAAACAATTTTAGTTCCTTTAAGTTTCTGGGTAAATATATTCTATCAAGAACTGAATGTTTACTCTGAAGAGTTTTGTTGGAATACATTTTTATAAGCCCCAGTTAAATAAGATTTATAAAGGTAAATTTTCCTAACTCACCATCTGATATTGTATGTTTTGTTATAAAAACAAAATAGAATTTCAAAATGGATTTCTGAAATGTGCTAAGCATTCCCAAGGTGGGCAAAGTGCAATTACTTATCTTTTTGGAAATGCTGGTCCTAAAAGGTTTTGGATTTTTTCAAATACTCTAGTGCTCTCATGAAAAATGGAAATATCTCCAACTTCAGCTGCAAGCTGAAGCTATGTGTACAGCTACTGTGTAATGCCTACACAGTGGGATCCTGGTTTGGAGGAGGGTTGTGCCTGCAATTATTATGTCTTCATATTGATTACGAAGCTAGGAAAAGGAAATGGGAGTGTTGTTCCTCTTTGAGGAAATCAGTGTATTTCAAGTTTAATTTAAAAATAACAAACACCTTAAAAATCTTGTACAGTTGAACTGGAGATTAGTGTCACGGTTTTTCTAGAAAACTTCAAGCCCAAATATACCAGCAGATACAGAGACTGCCATATTCTTGAAAGTGCTGGCATATTCTGGGAGCAGAGTGTGGAAAATCACCCCTACTCTAAATCTCTGAAGCTGAAACCAAATAAGTGTGTCCTCTTTAAAGACACACTTAAAAAAAAAATCTGTTATGCACCTCTTTTGTTCACAGTATGGATTTCTTGTCTTTTCAGCTTTGCTTTACTGTTTTGTGATCCAGAATACAAAGCTTGTTAACTGTTTATTAGCATACTCTGATATTCTTAACAATGTACTTGTTATTTCTAAAGATTAAGTTAATATTTTAGTAAATAGTGTTAACAAAGTCTTGCTTATTGATTTCCCAATGTAATAACAAATAGGTGTACTGACATAGTTAACTGTAGAGGTAATTAATGGCTGCATGTTTGGAGCCAGATTCTCTGCTATTATAATGGTGAAACAAGTGGAGTTTTGCCAGCAAATAACTTGGCCTGTTTTCTGTTTGGCTGTGTCTGTAAATGCATTTTTACTTCATAAGTCCCAGTGTTTTGGAAGATCTGTCTGCAGGTAAGTCATGGTAAGATGGAAACTATCATTTCTAGGAAATAGCAGATATTTAGGGGAGTTGGTGAGTGATAACTCCAGTACTGGGGTAATTGTCACATTCTCAATGGGCATATCGCTGGTTGATGGCCTTAAGCTGGTAATAACTGAAGAATTGATTTGTTTTCTTGTTTTTTGGTGGTTTTGGGGTTTGGTGTGGTTTTTTTTTTTTTAAGGTATAGTGCATCAATTAATAAATTAAAAAGCACATTCCTACATGCACAAGATTTAAATTGAGAAGCTGGTATCCATTGCTGGGTGGAATAATCATTTTAAGTAGCTGAACTAGATAAGCGCATGTTGACATTTTTGTTTGTGCATAAATTCATTCTTAATGTTGTAGGGCATAGTTGGATGCAGGGAACATTAAAAGAGCTTGACAATGTCTGAACCAAGATTCTGGTGTCAAACAGGAAGTGAAATTCACTTTATTCTAATTATTGATTAAAATTTTATTAGCACACTGTGAAGATATTGGTGGGGTAGCTCTTCAGGATGAGCAACCTAAACATGTGCCTTCCTGTTTCCATAGCAACACATTTTCATCCTTTCCAGGCAGCCTAGATTGCATTGTGTACTGCAAGAGTATTAGATTCAGAAGAGCTATATTAACAGCTCAGTAGTTTTCCCTAAACCTTGCTACTAAATGTTTTTGTTTTGGATGATCATTAGAATAAAAAAGTGGTTGGGATTATTGTGCATTTTTAGAGAAGTAAATCGTGGCAGCAGAGCTGAAAATGAGAAATAACTGGCAACTTCACTGGGGTGAAGTGTTGTGGTCCAATTCATTGACTGCAAAACTGTGACCATGCAAATGCGTTTTGTCAATAAGGTCAAGATTTTAGCAGGAATAGTTCTCAGTCTGGTGGTTATTGTTAAAATCTTTGGAAGCGTTTTTGATTCATAGTTTGAGCTGTTGGAGAGAACTGAAGTAATGTAGTAAAGGTTAAGGCTATAAATGGTGGCTGTTAGCAAGGATCAGTTTTCCAGCACTGTGGGTCATGGCCTTGGAAGCACATTTAGAGGTGGCATTTTCAAGCCCAACGTAAGCAATTTGGTAGCTTTCCAGGATACTTGAGGCCATTTCAGACTGCGGCATATTCATATTTTGCTGTGAGCTTGAAACTGCTTTATTGGATTTGGAATGTCAAACTTGTCTATCAAGTCATAGATTTCTAAGACTGGGACAGAGCATCGTGGTATCATTTTCACACAGTTCTCAGCGGCTGTGAGCACAAGAAGCTCCTTTTAAAAGTGTATTCTTTGGATAGAGAAATATCTTTTAGAAAGATGCATCTTTTGTCTTGTCTGTACGAGATGAATAATTCAGTATATCCCCATGCAAATGTTTATTACTCTCTATGAAAAAATGTGTGCACCTTATTTCTTCTCTCCATTTGTGTAGTGTCAGTTTCCCAGTGATGAATCTTTGTCAAATACAGCAATGTGCTACAGTGTTTTCTGAGCTGATTGCATGCATATCTTCTGTTTTGGCATTGTGGAGTCTTAAATTACTGTTTAAACTGTGAATTTTAAAATGCTATTTTAATGTTACCACTATACAGTAAAAGAAGCAAATTACCATGGGGGAAGTATTTAAGCAATGCATAAAGATGCAGATCACCACAATATTTTCCTTTGGCCTTCGGGATGTTTTAATTCTCTGTTTCTCCATTTGTATAAATTTTTCCATGGGGTTATGTGAGGCATGTCAATAAAAATTGAGAGCTTTCACAGTAGTTGTTGCTATAGTTACATGATGCAGCTCTTAGCCTCCTGCACAAAAGTAAACCCCCTGCAATTCCATAAAATCCTTTATTGGCAGAGAAAGATTGAAAGAGACAGTACTGGTGTGCAGTTACAGAGCAAATTCTAGGTTGCTCTGATATCCTTGCAGCTAATGCTGTCTTCGTGCAGAGGTCTGCAGAAATGCTTTATGGATGAAGACAGCATGGAAAGGGGACAAAAGACATCTTTTGGGGGGAGAAAAGGTGCTGGATGCAGAAAATGGAAGATAAGAAATAAGTACCAAAATGAACTGAAAAGAATCTCAGTTCATAGCATATCTCAGCTCCAGGAAAAGAGGGACTAAGTTGCCTTTTAAAGCTCTCTGGGTCGTACCCCTCCATACAGACAGAAATGTCACGCTTGCAGAATGCTGCTGTTCTCCTCACTCCAGAATTCAGTGCTTAACTTAATCCTGAGGGTCTGTACAGCACAAATGTTGAAATCAACACTGACTCTTAGGGACAGCTTTTTGTCTCAGCAGACGTCATATGCATTCAGGAACCCTTAAAATGGCTTTTAACATGGCTTCTCTGTACTGAACTTACTTAACTGAATTCTACTTTCACTTCTTTTCTCTTTCCTATATGGCCATTAATTTAAGGATTTGGTATGAGTTACTGCTATAAACCTTAGACTTTTAAAATGTTCCCTGGGATAGACAAATGTCCCTGGTCCGTAGATAGGGAAACGAAAGCACTGAGGAGCATTTTCCTATGGAATCGCTCTGTAAAGCAGGCCTATAAAAAGTCGTCTTTACCTCTATGATTCCCTTCCTTGAGTTCTTTTTATGACTGAATAAAGTAGGGTGGGTTTATTTCATATCAGTCACCATGTGAGAAAGGACAGGTAAGTAAGTGCATGATGTCTCATCTTATGTTGAATATGAATGTTCATTTTTCAAGTATGTCCTAAATATACAGATGAGCCAAGATTCTAGGACCCAGTAACGCCTTCACTGCAGGGTTTTTATTCACTTTTTTCTTAAGTTCCAGACTTAGAGAGCAATGTGAATCTAATCCCATGGATGATTAAATAAAACAGAGATTTTTAGAGTTTTTTAATTATTTATTTTCATTACGCAACATCTATGGGCTCAGACCATGTTGTAGAGGAGGCGGTAAAAGATGTGCCCTGGCCTAAAGAGATAACAATATAAATAGCTAAAACAGTCAAGACAAGGTGGGAAAATGTAGGAACAGCAGAGTCGGTGAGTAGCCTTTGGCCAGTAATGCAGGCAGCACTCAGAAGTTTAGTCCCCCTCTGTCTGCTGCTTCTTGTGATGGTTTTTGCCATGTCAGGAGGGAAGGTCTGACCAGATCCCTTCAGACCTAGAGAAGAAGGATTATATTTTTGCTTTGTGCAGGGTAATTCTCCCTCTATAATGAGAAGGTTTAGTCACAGGGCTAAGAGGAGCAAAGCATTAGTAACGGAAACTGATAGCTGGAAATGAAGGAATTAGTCATGACTCAGGTTTTTGCTCTCAACTACAGTCAAACTGTTTTCCTCATGGCTTCTTCTCTCATTTCAAGGAGAAGCAATTGGTTCTCTTGCCATTCCCATCAAGGCTTGCCTTCACTGCTTAAATCCTGTTAAGACCTTTGCCGATTACCAGTTGGAGAAGCAGCTTTGAATCCATCCATGTAGTCAGCCTGAAGGAGAACTGGTTACCTAATCATGTTGTCAGCTAAGTAATTGTTGCACCTCCTGGGACTTGGGTCTAGCCAGTGCACGCTGACATGAGGCTGAACTTGACTTACGTTGCCTTGTGGATGAAAAGTTGTGGTCACTATCATGTTAGTCAAATGAAATCTTCAAAAGTAGAATTATGCTTTGGAATGAATACAAAGTTGTCATTGTTTAATTGTCCTCTGGAGAGCCAACAAATTTCTCAGTAGCGAAAGCATCCAAAAAGCATCTCTTGCAGAGAGAGCAAGAAATATTTCTGCCTGTGAGAGCTTTGGGAGCTTTCTAAAACAAACAAAAAAACCCCACAACCTAATTAAGAATGAAATAAAGTGGTGTGGGAACTGTAGACTAATTAATTGGAAGGATTTCCTAAGAAATTTCTGAAAAGGATAGCCTTTCACACTGGAAAGTAAACAGTTCCATCAGCAACCTTTCAGCAAGACACACTGGCTAGGAGAGAAGGTGTTGAAAATCAGAGCTGCTGGAATTAATGGAACCATATTTCAACACGGTGATTTAAAGACAGTTCTAAACAATAAAGAGCTACTACTTACATATAAAAAATAATTCCTGTTTCCTAAGAAATTACTGAAGTGTAATGTTTTTCCTCCATAGTAATAGGCATTCTCATGCAGAAATTGGGAACAAACTTAATCCATCAGGTAGCTGAATAAACTTATGAAGTCCCCTTTAAATTTAATCATACACAACTGCCTTTGAATCAAGATTTTGCTTCTTTCCTTTCCTATAGTGTATATTTGAACCAACTAGATGCCAAAGATGCAGCAAAACTATAAAGACAGAGCATGGTGTTTACTGAAGTGGCACCTAATGCAGTGCTGATCATCATGCTATAGAAGGTTTTGTTAACTGGACAACATTTAGAGTTGTCTGTGTATACATGACATTTTGGAAGATTAGTTTCCATCTGTATTCTCAAAATTGTTTAAAGATTTTGGGGGCACTTGAAACCTCAGTGGGTTTCTGATTTTGCCTTTGAAGTATCTGATTTTTCAGAAAGCTCAATGTGTTCTGACAACAAGTTTGTAAAGCAGCTTGGGCTGGGCAGCTAGGGCAAGATTTGTCTGCTTTAACTTTATGTCCAAGCTAGTCAGGTATCAGTAGGCAGTGGAGAGGAAGAGATGGGTAAAAGGATGGTAGAAGGATTCTTTTGACTTCAGGTATTTGCCTTGGATGAGACGAACCCCACTTTCAAAGTGCCTGTTTTGTCACTTGAGTATGAAATGAGTTAGATGCCTAGGTGAAGGATGGATACATGCAAGTAGATGCACCATAGATGTTTTGGGCTTAGGCAAATTGAATCCCACTTCCAGAAACTGAGGTACTCCAAATCTATAGTTATCATCTGCAGAGGGATGTGTGCAGAAAAAGAAATCGTGTTGTGCCATTGCTGCTAATGCAAGGTCTGAAAGCATGAAATCTGTTAAGCAAAGAGTTCTGCAAAAGATAGCCAGGCCTGAGGCGGGCATTACTGAATGTGTAGGGCGATAGAGTGAGATGCAAGCGGGTAACCAAGCAGTGGCAAATGGGCAATGCATCTTTCAGTTTCAGAGTTATGTCACTTCACTGTTGAAAACAGTTTTTACAATTTGGACTTAACTCTCTCTGGCAACGGCCAAGATGCTGGCTGCTTCACAAATCTACCTGTGTAGATACTAGAGACACGTCTCCTCTATTTGCCTATGCAAGACCCATAATTATATGTATGTTTTCTGTAGAATACATGTCTGCATGTGTGTATATGTACATACAAACATTTTACAAACACAGATGTTAAGTGTAGTATTACCAGTTGTGTTGTAATTCTGTTTACTCTCTTTTTGTGAACAGTAAATTGATAAAGACAATGGGTGGCTGCGGTCATCCTAAAATACCTTGACCTGCTTGGTTCTTGTATCCTTTGCAGTGTTTTTAAATAAAGATTATAGTCTTTATTTTTAACCTTTCTGTATCAAAAGTTATATGGAGAGCTTTAAGATGCTGATGATCACCAAAAAATAAAAGGCTCTAATTTAGGGAAAGATAGCATTTTTAAGTATTTGTATGATTTGGAAACGAGTCACTTCTGCAAAGTTGATTGGACACTTAAAATTCTTATTCTTGCTTTGTCTATTCCTGGGTAGATTTAAGAAGCCTCCAGAGTCAAGAGAATGGCATTTTGGTTCACCCATGAATAGAGGCAGTTCTGTTAGTAAGTGATCTTGAAGAGTAAAGATCTCTTGGCTGTACTGTACGAGAAATAGTTTCATTATTGGTATTCAGCAGTCTTTAAGTTATCACAAGACCTTTGAAGCAGAGTCAGAGAAAAACAGTTTTAAGTCATTTCAGGAGACATCTCAACGTTGTCTGACTTTGTCATCTTCATATTTGGTTGTTCTTTTTTCCAGCAGTTTAAAGAATAATTTCAGCTTCTCTCATATTCATATTGCAGGTTAGTGAAAATTACTTCATATAGCATTCGTTTGTATGTTATTTATGTAGTCCTGTGGACATGCACGCGTGTTATGTATTGCTTTTCTTGCTGCAAACTGAAGCTTGCTGTTTCACCAGAAGTATAGGCTGATTTGGTTTTAGTCTTTTACACTATTTTCTCAGTAATATTATCCATAACTTAAAAGACTTTCATGCTGTTACTTTTTCTTTGGGAGTAATGATAAATATTTGCCATAGTGCCAAATGTGGCCTTAAATTCTAATTCTTTTCCATCTAGCTTTCTTTCTAGGTTGCTTTCTGTAGCTGCTCCTGCTCTGTGATTAGCCTAGAGCCAGCTATAAGATGGAAGAAACTGGCTTTCTGCAAGGACACATGAAAGAACAGTGAGGCCAATGCATGAAGGAGACCCCATATTTCCAGTGTTTCTGCTTCCTCCAAAGCAAGGAGAACAAAGCTCT
>NW_008796218.1:2959181-3018714 GCF_000699145.1 Aptenodytes forsteri
CTAATTCTTTTCCATCCTAGCTTTCTTCTAGGTTGCTTTCTGTAGCTGCTCCTGCTCTGTGATTAGCCTAGTGCCAGCTATAAGATGGAAGAAACTGGCTTTCTGCAAGGACACATGAAAGAACAGTGAGGCCAATGCATGAAGGAGACCCCATATTTCCAGTGTTTCTGCTTCCTCCAAAGCAAGGAGAACAAAGCTCTCGAATTGTTAATTTGGTCAAATATTCTTTCAGAGATAGAGTTGGGTTTTTGTGGTGGTTGTTTGGGTTTTTTTGTTTGTTTTTGTTTTTATTCTGAAGAATACTTTGTTATCCCAGGTCTCTGGCAGATACAGTCCTTCCAAAATGGTGCCAGATATTCCTGTCTTGATTCCAGCTAGTTTCCTCTTCTCCCTGAGGTTATGCAGAGGATCAGATGGGATGGCGCCAAATGGCATCTCAGGGACCCAGCTTGCATTGTCCATTCTGGTCTTCTGACCTTCTGGAGCTGGCATGGTGCCTCTGAATCCCTATGCCCATCAGCTGTTCTTTCTGTCACTGTGCCAAAGACAGATTTTACTTTCCAACCTCAGATCCCTGCACCTGATGCATGAATGCTGTCTTCACTATGGCTATTTTGCCAGGGTCCAGAAAAACATACTAGAGCAGAAACTTTCAGAAAACATCTCTGCAGTATTAATTGCAGGAGGTTTTCATCTCGGGACACTCTTTCGTGCTTGCCTTCTTCCAAGGACTGACTTGATACATTCCCTCTACTTAAGGAGCTGCCCCCAACTGAGAATTTAGGTGCATCTTATACTGATGGAGGCAAAGTGGTGAGGTGTCCCCAAAACGTACCTTGAACCCTATGCAGCAGAGATGTTTGCCTTTTGTAACCAGAACAACTCAAATTGTGTCACTTGGCACCCAATGGCATCCCAAATTCTGCCTGCATTTCTTTCCCAGTCTTGCTCACTTCTAGGTAAGATTAGGCAAGAGTGGTATGAAGAGTAAGTGTACAGACATCTGACACACAGAGGAGGCTGAAGGTAAAAATGTGGATAAGCTGTGCTGCAGCAGTGTTATTCCCTGACTAAATGGCCTGAGTTTGTAAAAGGTGTGTTTGCACACCCATATGTACTCCATTCCACTTCAGGGCTAGGGTCTCTTTAGCCCTGTGTGTTGATTGAAATGCTCAGTTTTTGCCAGCTCAGTATTGAAACTCAACAACTTTTTTTTTTTTTTTTTTTTTACAACAAGAATTATGGATTTGTAATTAAATAGTATAGTGAATAAAAGTAGAGAATAGAGTGAAATTTGTCCATACAGATATAAAAAGGTAAAAGTTAGCAAGCTGTGCTTTGCATCTTGCCCAGAATCTCTGTTCTGCGCTAGAAAAGTATGTAAAAATCTGTTTTTATCTAAGCAAACTAGTCTTTGCTTTTAACAGATATTGATGGCAGAGCTCTTCCTTTGCTTAGTATCAACAAGCAATTCCTCCAGACTTTGCTCAACAGTCATGTATGATTTTGAACTGATGTTTGGAGAAATAGATCCAATCCTGCCTTCTGGGCACTTCTTTTTATGAAGCTGTCTGCTTTGATTCTCTTCCTGACCGTTTTTAATTCTTATGGTATGATGCTTATTTTGTAATTATACCTGACATAGCCTATTCTTCCACTACTTCTTTTATATCCAATATTGACCATTCGCTTGTTTTTTTCCAGAACACTTACTAAAATATAAAATATTGCTCTAAAAGTACAGCTAAAAAAATAGAGGTGATATCCCTAAGGTCCTGGTCTTCCTGGCTATTGGTTACCTGGGAAGGGAAAGAAAATTTGTGTCTCCCCTCTGGTAAACATTATTTGGCTCATTACTTTGCATAAGTTTCTTGACTGGGTGATATGGCTAAAGTTTCCGATCTTTTCCTAACCCTTAAGAAAAGGGAAGAGCTAGAACTCTTGGGTTCTGCTTTACAGCAGACCCTGAAAACCCTCTCTGAAATCAGAGAAATGGCTTAGCCATGTAGATGGGACTGAGGGTGCAGTTTGTGGTAGTATTACTTTGCAGTTTGTTTGTTTTGGGGTTTTTTGATTTTTTTTTTAAAGTGTTTTTCTTCAGTATTCAGCTACTGTTTTACTTGCAGTCGAAAGTTAACACAAGCCCAGCCCTGCAGAGCCAACCTCAGGTAAAAACATTGTGTTTCATTTGCCCCTTTGAGCAAATGTGGCTTGCCTTTGGTGCACACACTTGAAGTAAACCTCTTTAAAGTCTGTGTTTGAAGTCTGAATTGTGGGATTAATTTTTTTTGCTTGCTTTCATCTTTTGTCACAGCTCTGTCAACTACCTCTATTTTCTTCTTTGAAAGGGATGCCCTTAGTTCACAGAACTATGGGAATAATGGTTTTAAGCGGCAGCGATGTTAACGTGGGGATGTTATCAAGTCATTTACTTCTTGCTCTTTTTCTAGGTGCTCAAATGACCCAACCATTGTTGTATCTGAGTAGATCTTGAGTTACCCCATTTAGACCCCAACACAATGGCAAGTATAAGGATCCCTATAACAATAGGCACAAAAACTGAGACAGACAGACAAAGCACGACCCATAGGACTTTTATTAGATGTGCGCTTGCACTACAGTACAGTGTGGTATAGGCACACTTGAACCAGATACAAGTAGGTTAACTCAAGTACAACAGTTGCAGCACAGAAGAAATGTAATCCACAAATCCTGCCCAGAAAGGAGGGTTAGTTCATCCCGAACTCTCTCCGACTACAGTTATGCTATAGCTTGTATCAAGCTAGGTATTTTAAAGCTCTCACGGGTACACATGTACTACAGTGCTGTCACTGTTAAAACTGCACTGTGATGCTTGCAGGGGAACCATCATCTGAGCCATTGTGTTACGCTAAGATTACAACTTGAAACTTTGCAAAGTAAGGCATCCTAACGACGTCACTGCTGAGTTGCAACTACTTTTGTTCTGAGGCAATGTTTGCGTAGCTGTGAGAAAATCTACTAGTTCAGTCAGTAAGAAGGAAACTGAGAAACTCAGTGACCACTTATTTCCTTGATTTTTCTTTTTGCATTTCTAACACTTGAGCTCATGACTTCTGGACTTCACCTCAGATTACTTGTTAAGCAGGGGAGAAAAGCCCTCACTTGTTTAATATCAACAAGCAGTTTTTTTAGACTTCACTCAACAGTAATGCACGTTTGTATCATGTGTCTTGAAACTTGTCCAAAATGCAGCCTTGCAATTGATAAGGGAAAAGTCCAAACTAAAGCCCATTTAAATGCAAAGCTATTTTACAGAAGATGTCCATATGGAAGGTTTACACATTTGACTTCTTGGTTCTGAGTTAGAGAATTGTGTTCTGCAGAAAAGGACACCTTCAGAGATAAACCCCAGAACACTCACTTTTGTTCAGTGCAAACAGCCCTTCAGGGGAAGAGAATAGCAGTCAAATGATAAGAAATTGTAGGTAAATGTGACCATATGGAACATCTTTTTACCTTTTGTTGTATCGTAAGTCATTTTTATAAGCTGCCAAGGACTGACAGCCATATATAGCCTGGTCTGCATGATCACCTTAAAACTACGTACTTGTAAGTAGACCAATGTATGATACAAAGAGTTGCTTTATAAAACGTGTTAAGCACCAAAGCATTTCCAAGAACAAGAAGATTTTTTTCTTGTCCAACCTAGCTGCTCTTTCTTGAGGAGAGGATTGCTGAGAGCCCGGTTGGGTCTCTTGTTTCGGACTTCAGCCAACGAAGCAGGAGAAAGCACCATTTCACCTGCATGCTGCTGCTCATCTTGCCGTCTGTACCTTCTCCTGCTCTATGATTTGCTTAGTGCTTTGAAAGCTACATGTAGTACTGTAATGCAGTTTGAGGGGTTTGTCAGATTCTTGCTTCTGCATTCTTCACTGAACTTTTTGTCAACTATTACTTTTTCTAGGCCTGTGCTGAAGATGGCCTTCAATTCTAGGTCTCGGATGTAATGTTCTAGGGCAGAATGAATCGCAACTGTCCCCTCCTTTTCTTTGTATAATCATTTACATCAGTTTAAAGTGTGTGTAAATTTGAAATGGTAATGCTTTATACCCGGAATACATGGGTGCAAATGGCCATGGCACCATATGGTCCCATGGGACACTTGAATGACTCGCACCCTTCTAGATGTGCTTTGACATACTGCTTCATCCATTTTATTTTGCATGGACGACCTCTTACTAAGCACTTAGTATAAGGTATTTTCTGTATGTTCTGTTTGACATCATACAGAGGGTCATGAAACTGCAGTCTCTGGCTCTGTGATGAGGTCATGATTGTCTAGTTCTGGTCATACAAAGTTAAAGCACTGTGATGCATTTAATGCCTGTCATTTTGAGAGGCAGGGTTGTAAGTTCTGAATGAATGTCACACTCTGCCATGCCTGATATTCCGATGGAGCAGACATTACTGCCACATTCAGAGCCTCAAGACAAATCTCTCCATTAACTAAATTGTCAGGTGTTTTTGTCCTGTACTTGAGAGCAAAATTTAAAGATTTTCTTGTCTTCTACAGGTGTAAAAAAAAGCATCCTTAATGCTTAATCCTCTCTGCACTGCAGCTGCTTCATGTATGATATAATCCTCATGTATTGTCAGTGGACCAGATACGTTCAGTCTTGCACAAAGTCGTGAGCCCAGGTTTTGTTCTGTGTTGAGTTGGAGATGCTTTCCTGTTGGGAAGGAATTGACATGTTTGAGTAAAACCAAAAGGAAAACCTTGTGCAGTACGGTGAGCTTTAGTCATAATAAGTACCATTGTGTGTTTCCCTGTGAAAACAGAAATGTAAACAGTTAATCCTTGCAACAGATTTCTCTCCTTGCTACCTTTGCAAAGCCAACATCTCCATCTTACAGGACTTCAGTTTTGCCACGGAAACTGTAAAGGTGCAGTGGCCCAAGAAATCTGTAGTTGCAAGTATGTTGCTTTTAAATCCTAACGTAAAGTTTTGTGAATTTCTTCCTCATGTTTTTGTCTTCAAAATGGCAATGCATAACTGAGAAGGGAAAAATAAAATCCATCATAAACTAGCCTGAATGGTAACCTAAACAGTGGCTAGTTTGATGTAATATGGAATGATTCTTTTAAATAGATGCATATTAATTTGTGCGGTGAGCCATTCAGCTCCTGCTTTGAAGTGCCCTGTGAGAACGGGACAAAATTTCTATTGTCATTGTATATTAGCAAGATAGTACTGCCTCTAGTGAACAGGCTCAGCATTTGCCTGATAGCTTAAAACAGTGCATAGGAAAATGCACAGCATGTTCATATGAAGCTGCTAAGGCTTTTTTTGGTAAGTGCCATTCTTACTGATCTTTCCGTACTTCTCTGCATTGCTGTATGTTGGACTCCCTCCCCATATACAGTTTTCAGGCCATGCTGGATGTGCCACATTGCCCTTCACTGCATGCTTGGAAATTGTATTGTCATAAACATGATTCTTTCCCCTTCCCATTTTGTAACTCTTGGCTATTCGTATGCTATGGCAATGAGGATAGAAAAGATTAGATGTGCTCTGTACTGCTCTTCTGTTTGCCATTTGTGGGATAGATACTGATATTGAAAGAGAAACTAGAAATTAGATTTTCCCAAATGAAATTAATTTCAAAGGACATGTGTAGCCTTATTGCTCCATTTTATGGTATCCCACGTACCACCGTGGCTCCCTAAGCCATACTAGGCATCTTGTATACTCAAGTTGATTTTCTGACTCTCTTCAATAGTTAGTTGTATATTGTAATTGGATATTTTGACAGTTGGCCTTGAGGCCCTGCTGTATTACATAATATACAAGTATAGGCAGAGAGAAGGTCCAACTAACAAGACAGTGCTTCTGCTGTAAAAAAAAAAAAAAATTCACATATCAGTTTAGAGCACCAAGTCAGAGAAGTCCACATCATGCAGGCTTCATGCATTTGTTATGAGTAGCTGTTTGAGGCCATTGGAAGTTGTTCTTTCCAAGTACCAGGATGAACCACAGATGCATTACCTGAAGTCATCTGATTTTTCACTTGTGTAAAACCACTGCTGAGGAGGGGACTGAGTGGTCTAGGTCCGCTGCCTGGGGAGCCACTAATGATGTAAAGGTGGAGTGAGGACAGATTGTTGACTGGAGGCTAACTTTGAAATCAACATGTCTTTAGCACCATGACTTTGCACTTAATATAAAAAAATTATGTTGTTTCCTATCTGTATATTGTGTTAGCACTGCAATGCCTGTGATTTTTATCCAGCTTACTCACTGTAAAGTCAGACGCACACTTCTGAGGGTTGTGGTCCTGAGCAACTCCAGCAGCAATTGGATGGGCTGCCTGGAGTACACAACAGCTTGCTCCTTGAATATGTGGGTATAAATGTAGCTCCATAATAAAACTGGCACTATATGAATCTCTTAGTTGTTTTCTACTTTTGGAGGTACCATATAATGTCTTGGGATCATGTCATCTTATATTCCACTTAACAGACTTTGCCTTTAATAAGATTTTGCAGAATGCTTAGACTTCACTTTTAGTTACTAATACGTTTCCATGTTTTTCTGCAGAAAACAATTGGTATCAACCCTGTTTCTTAAGTTCTAAAATTGCAAATCTTTTACGCTAATGACAGAATTGTTGCTAACAAAAATACAAAAGTTTAGAGGGATATTTCTTTCCTTTTATTTTACATGACACCCTGGATTGCCAGATGTCCTGAAAAAATAGGAAGACTTACTCACTTGTGTTTTACAACTCCTTGGGAGAAGTATGGTCTAAATCTCCTTCTGTGTAGTGTTACTTTGTTCCTTTGAATGCTTTCAAATAGTCAGGGGGGGATGGCTGAGACACCTGAATTTTGTTCGTGGTCCAGCCCTGATGCTGTTTAAAGTTGTTTGACTTGCCCTGAGCTGATCTCTTGCCTACTGTAACTTTATCTATAACTCTACTCTGTAGAGTAGCACTAATTTAAGGTTAAAAAAACCAATAATTTGAGGTATTGTGGAGTATTGCTAGGAGCACAGAGCCTATACAATAGAGCTGTACTAAAACATTTTAACGGATCCTTAAAATGTGAAGCTGTCTGATGAATAGTTTAGCTTCAAGATACTTGGATTGTCTTTAAAGCCAACTTCTGTTTGTTTGTGTGGTTGGAAGAGTGGGAGAGGAGAAGCAGAAAAGAGACAAGCTTTTAAAGATTTCAGTGATAAGCCTCCAGGGCACAGGCTGGTTTAGAAGCAGACTGTAGCCTGAAACTAGGCCGCAGTGATATTTGTAGCTTCCTTTTTCCACTTTTCCTTGCTTCACCTTCAGACCGATTGTAAGGACGTGATTTATCGTAACCTGTCTTCAGCTGTTTAAAACTGATATGCCTAGGGGAAGACTATCACTTGGTCTCCCTCTATAGTCACCAGAGTGAGATAGATTTGATTTTGACACCAGTGTTTGGATAAGATGAATTGCCTGTTGGAGAGATGTAGATGACTCTATTGGCTCTTGAGGAAAACTAGAGGATAACGATCTATAGCTAAGTTGCTTGATTTTTAGGTGGCTGAAGTGCAGTGAATCTCACCCAGAGCATCTTATTTGCTAACATTGATTCTTCTCATCTGAAGAATACTCAGCAATGAGGAGAGACTCTAAATCCTCTTTCCCTAGGATCCTGTCCTCTGTCCAATACGCTACAGCTTTATTTTACCTAGAAGTACTTTTCTCCAGTTTAATCAACCTGTGGATTGCAGTTGGCACTTCAGTTACCTTGAAAAAAGCCTAAATAATTATTGCAAATAGAAGGAGGGCAGTAGCCCCTTCCTGTTTTGTGTCACCAAAACAGACAGATTTGTTAAGGTGTTTTTTTCTCCCCACTTTTTTTGTATATTTGCAGGTTTTTTCCCCCCAAACATCATAGTCTTACTCTAGAATTTCATTAGTGTGGTTGTGAACTCAAGTGAAATTCCCTTGGGATTATGCTGTGTTGCCATGTGAGTTCTGTGGTTTCATTTGTACTTTAAGTATTTATGTTTTAAAAGGGAAAAGGTGAATGCTATGTATTATGCTGTTTCATTTAACCAGTGCATGGAGCAACTTTCCCTCCTCACCTCACCAAACACAAATCATTTGGTTTGAGAACATGCTACAATGCTTGTTTTAAATTTAGTTAGAAGCAATTTGTAGCTGTATTAATACGTATCATTCTAATGGTCTCATCCTGGGAAGGTATGACACAGGCATAAAAATTGAATTTTCTCCTGAAAGCATGTAGGGCTGCTGGGGCTGTGTTGAGGTTTTTATCAGCAATAAACTGTGAATAGAAGCAATCAAAAAGAAAACAAGTAAAAAAAAAAAAGTGGGGGGAATGTGGGGGAAGGAAAAAGAATTGAAATGAAATGGTGCCCTTTGTCCAGAGGCTAGCCATTAGTTCCCCTTAATGAAGGCCTTTCCTTAACTCTGCAGATATTCCTTCTATGTAATTTTTTTAATAGGTGCTTCGTTATCTTCAATCTTCATTGACTTCAACTTCTGTGCCAGTGATTCACATAGCTGCTTGTTCCCTCCTGGCCAGTGTCACCACAGCCATTTTCCCCAGCCCTCCTGCAAGTTTTGTTAATGTTATTACAAAGAAATGGACTTTGTGTTTTCTGCAAATTCTGTTTTCTCTGACACAAATCTAGCATCTAGCTTTTTTTATGTACAAACCTTTCTCTAAATCTTCTACAGACAGATGTGGTATAGA
This sequence comes from Aptenodytes forsteri, assembly GCF_000699145.1. Classification (NCBI taxonomy): domain Eukaryota; kingdom Metazoa; phylum Chordata; class Aves; order Sphenisciformes; family Spheniscidae; genus Aptenodytes; species Aptenodytes forsteri. The sequence continues at coordinate 2,967,928 of NW_008796218.1, forward strand.
ATACCTTTTATTTTCACAACAATAGTTCTCTGCCTTTTAGCTTTCCTGACTTCTGACTTGATGGTGATGAGAATCATTATTGTGGCCTGTCATTCTCTATCTGTCAGCTGCCCTTTCATCCCTTCAGATTTCTGCCTGGCTCTCCATATATGTACGAGACATTTTTGTATAAGACTATTCATAACTCCTAGTTACTCCGTTTTTCTTTTGCCAGTTTTCACTCTTGGCCCATTTCAGTAACCTTGGAGCTCACTGGAGTCATGTAGAAAGATCTATCTGGTGGCCTTTCTACATGCTTGGAGAAATAAAGGCTGGAAAAGACTCAGTGATCCTTATTTTAGGGGAGATGTTCTTGTCTGGGGGTTTCCTAGCTTGTAAATTTTTCTGTGATGTTTTTTCAAAAGATGTTTGACTAGATATATTTATCAATTTGAGAGGTTAATATCCTACTGCACTGTTTCTTTGAATATTTATTATGCCATTAATGTTCCATTGAGCAGTTTATAATTCAAGGTGACCAAAAACTTTCTGGTTTCCTCTCTCTTGTCCTGATGGGACAGGATGGAAAAAAAAAAAAACCAAACCTTTTAGCCAGATGTAGTGAGTCTCCATACAAACACGCAAGTTGTTGTACTAATGGCTAGTAGGTCTAGTAACAAAAAGCTTACCATAGTCATCTTATTAATGTAAGGGCATGTTATATTCCCTTTTCATTAAACTTGGAAGTTTTCCCACTCAAGTAGGCTTATTCTGCAGTTTCCACATATTAACTGTGCAAAAGAATGCCTTTTCTTAGGTGCAGCTGGTTTTCTTTCTTTGAATTTTTTCCCTGAATAATTGTTCTGTGATGTGTCTTTAGTCTTGGTTTGTGATGTCTTTTTCCTGCTTGTTAATATTTACACAAATATTTTACCTGGAACCTTAAAAAAAAAAAATTCCAATTAACCTCTTAGAAGTTCTGATCTGTTGATATTTAAATGGGATATGCTGCACATCTACTTTTGGGTACTTTTCTGCAGCACAGGTATGTGCATTTGTGATATAGGTTTGGCTGTCAATATTGCACATGCATAGTCATGAGAAAATCTGGTGCCTTCTAAGATAAGAATAACGGAACTGCTGTATTAGGTGAGAAATATCTAGCCTACTGTGACGTTCTAGTGGTGTTTTGTTGTGTTCCATTGCCTTAAAGATTGTCAAGAAAATTAAAGGTCATTGTTTAATTACATCTGACTTTAGTAATGTTTACACTTAATTACAGAAGAGGAGAACTGGAATATAGTAACATGTATAGAAAACAGATGACAATGAAATGTTACTGGATTTACAGGAGAGAAAGACGGTCCTGCTAGCTTTGCAATAACCTGTTTCTGAATTTTGAAAAGTAAAATTATTTTAGAATTATGATTGGGATTGGATTTTTTGAATTTTGGCACTTTTCTTCTCATTATTTGGACTCCAGAATGGTACTTCATGCTGTTAATACCTGCTGCTTTTCAAAAATAACAATTGCATCAGAAACATGATTATATTGCAGGGTGGCTTTCTTTTTATTACAGAAAGTCACAGGCACAGTCTGTGACAGCCAAATAAAGAAAAGAAAATAGGGAAGAAATATCTCTTGTAGTTCAGAATAAGAGGGTTTTTTTGTGGATTTTTATTATGCCAGTCATTTATAGAACAAAATTTACATATTTTGCTTCAAGAAAAGAGTACTATGGGATAATAATAATACATGGATCATGATTTGGGATATAAAAGAGTAGATGTTACAAAAATAAATAATAATGAGGGAAAATAAGGATAATAAAAGCAGTGAAATTATGTCAAAGCAAGCAGAAGTAGGATGATTATGAGTAAGGCACGTTGTCGGAGTCTTGTATTTAAAGGAAAAAGGTGAGATGTGAACTTGAAAGCAGGAATGAAAAGTAATTTGGCTGCTCTGTGACTCTGTGTTCCCCAGTTCTACAGATCATGCTGTGAATGATTAAAGTCGCTGGGCTTGGTTTGTGATAGTTTTGCTTACTAGGGGGAACTTGAAAGACAGCGATTCCACATAATTTCAAGGGAAGGTCCTTAAAATACAGAGAGATTTCTGTGGGCCTTGTATAAATACTGAACCATGTATTTACTAAGTGATTTTCAAATGTCTATGTAATTTTAATTTCTCTTATGTTGTTAACAATATGGAACAAGATAGAGAATAATTCATTTGGGTTTGTTTACATTTTCAAGAGAACCAGAACTTTTTTCCCCACTTTAGCAGAATTTCTTAGAACCTAATTAGAAGATGACTTGACAAATCTGCTCCCCAAAACTAACTAAAGCTGTTGTGTTTCTATGGTCTTTATTCTATATCTTGTATCCTCTCTTTTAGGTGGCCAGTGCTTCTCTTGGGGATGGAACGAACATGGGATGTGTGGTGATGGCACAGAAGCAAATGTTCATGTCCCAAAGCCAATCAAAGCCCTTGGTTACGCAAAACAGATCTTAATTGGATGTGGGGCAGGACACTCCATGGCTCTTTGTCAAACTCCACGTTAGACTCAGCACACCTGAAATCATAGCATCATGGATGTGGACGGACATCTTTGGATTGCGTAGCTCAGAAGTGCTACAAGAGGATTGCCCATGATTAACACAATAGTTGGAAAGTGCAGAAGTAGTTTTTTCTAAGACTAAAAGGAACAAGTATGCACAGAAAACTATAATATTTTAAAAGTTGTTTCATGGGTCCTTTTCACAGGAATTTACTTTCTTACCCACAGATAGAGTGACAAACATTTTGCTTTGATGCAATACCATTGAACAAAGAATGACTTTTTCTTGTTCTTCTGAGAAGTCTTTGAGGAAGAAACAGGCTGCTTAATTGCTTATCATTGGTGTGTGATATAAGGAAATGGTCTGAGAACGTAGTGACATAGGGCCCCTTCTGGTCTTTTATTATTGTATCTTTATGTCATGATGAGCATGCATTGCGCCTGCCAACTTCTACTGGAGTTGTGAGCTCCCAGCATCTCAGAAAATCCAGTTTGCATCATAGAGAAATGCCAGTGAACATAAATAGATGCATACACACATTTTAAACAGAAGATTAGGATTTAAAAAAAAAAGGAAGTATAATTTAGAAGGCTGGCAAAAGGGGAAAATGAGGCCCTTCTGAACTAGCTATACCTTGATTAAACTGTGAAAGGAGCAATATTTCTGAGGAATTATCTTCTGTGCCAGACGTCAGTTTATTATAGGTTTACAGGGATGCAGATCTGCATGAATTATCATTAACTTGCAAACCAAACTTGAAGTTTCTGAAGCTACTGCTTAGGGAAGAAAAAATTCTAAGAGCTCTTGGAAACAATAGAAAAGTTCTTGTCAAAGGGCATAAGTCAGTTGTAGCTGTTGAGGACCATTTGATCTGACATAGCTCCTGTGTTTCCAGCTGCCTTTGAATAGGAAGACATCAAAATCTAAACGGAAAGTTTTTACAAGTTCTCCAGCCTAAAAGGCAAACCAGAATGCTCCTAATAATTTCAGGTTAGTTCTCACATCTGTTTCGCAGCCCAGCTGAGTTATTGTTCAGAGCATGCCCACAGTCCTTGTTCCAGGTGAGTGCTTGGCAGACAACGTAGGCCTAACACTTGTTTTGGTAGGAGAAATGAAAAAGTGTAAATTATCTTCGGATATTATTAGCTGCCTATGTTGAGCAGAATTTTGGAAGCTATTTATAAAACTGTTCTTCACACAAATACAGTGGATGCCTTTAAACTGGATGTTTACCACCCACGATAGTTACATTTGCTGTGGTATTTGATGTATTTCAAGTTCTAAATATAGAGCATACTACTGTGTGGTAAATGCACCTTTTAATGAGACCTACTGTTGCTAAACAGTGGTTTAATTTTTAAAGCAGGCTTGCCAGGGAAGAAGCCTTACAGAATTACAAAATACTCAAGAGAAGGGCTCTTAGGAAATAGGACAGGAAGACTTTCTAATGATGTATCAGCTTACACATGAGGGGGGAAGGAATTAAGGTGGTAATACAGGCTGCGAGGGTTTTCTTCCCCCCTTGGTTTTACAGCAGTTATAGTTCATGGCCTAATTTTCAAAGGCATTTTCTTTTTCTATTCAATGGATGAGAAACTTGAACTGACTATGAAGCTGTTTCTAACTGTATTACAGATACTGAACGAATCTGTAAGAATAATCAAATGGGTCCTCTGCAAAAAGTGCAGAATTGAGACTTCTACTGTAAAGTGTTTTTCTTAATCCATGGTTGTGGTTCTTCATGGCAATATACTGTTCCGGGCTGTGACCTCTTGTACTTTTTACTTATCTAAGTTGCTATTTATTGACTCAGTGCCATTTTCTAGCCTCTCTTATTATATGCACTGAACAGTTTCTCATGCTTTTTTTGGCAGTTCTGTCTGAGGTTTCTACCTTTGTTGTCCCCCAAAATCTGTGTACCGAATAAACATACTATCTTGTTCCAGTAATCATACCCTCTAAATAATTCTGTTCCTTGATTAATCACAGCTAGTATGTGTGCCCTATAACATAGGGGTCACTGTACTGAGCATATTTTGACTGTGTATGCTGTTGCTGCGGTTCATTTCAGAGGAGTGCCACAAATTATGTAACAAATAAACGTGACTTGGTTATTTGAAATGTTGTTCACTTTTTCACCTCTGTAACACGAACATACTTTTGGAAACGCAAAGGATAATTTGGGGTGATAAGGAGGAAAGAAAGGAGTACTTTGGTTTGTTCCTGGTCCTGATCTTGTGTTTCATATCTGCATCTGATCTTCATCTTTGAAAGGGCAAGAACTGCATTTTCTCTCCTTTGTTTTGCCTGTATAGGTTGAAAACTTTGGGAGGTAATGACTTGTCTTGAGAGCTTGACGTACTAAATGCTTTGTCGTCGGTCAGGACTTCTAAATGCTGCTGTAGTATGAAGAGTGAATAATAATTTATTGTAGACGGTACATGGTTGAATGTCAAAAACAAGTTGTTGCTCATCCATTCAGAAATGAATGCCCTGTTTTGTATGTCAGTATGCTTTGTTTGCAGAATAAAACATTGTACAAAATCAGCTAAGGCTTTCTACTGTGAGGAAGGGAGCACACAGTGAAAAGCTCCTAATCAAGTGAAGAAGCCTCCTTCCTTGCTGGTGTCCAGAGCTTAGTGACTGTTATCTGTTGATGTCCTGATGGAGAACGTCAGTCTGCGAGGCAAAATGCAGAGCCAGTCTGCTATGCCAATGCTTCTGCAGTGCATGCAAAGACAGACTTCTTTATGCAGGTCTTCAGTGCTAAGCAAAGAAAGCCTTTTATATAAGTATTCTGCGTTCACATTCAGATGCAAATAAACTGACAAGGTTTATAATACATATATATATAACACTGGAACAAGGTAAGCAAGTGTCTGTGCAGCTGCTCTCCCCTCCCATTTTCTGAAAATAAGCAAACCTGCTAATGAGCTGACATTCATGAGGCAAAAACGTGAACTTAATATCACAGCTTTGCTGGAGAACAGGTTGTGAACTGTTGACCTTCAGCCCAGAGAGCTTTCAGACTCTTGGTTGGAGGGGGAGGAGGCTGTTTTGTGTACTTCTGTTGTTTGAAGGCCTAGGAGGTCTGCAGTTGTTATTCATGCAACCTCTATGTGGACCTGTGCAAGACACTCCTGTTCCATTTTGAAGAATGTTGGTAGGAAGTGTGTGTTCTGTCAGAAGTTTCTGTCTCTTGGAGGATTTGTTTAGGCCGCTTGGCAGTCACTGTGACTTGATGCTTTTCTGCTTAGAATGCTGGACCCTGTATTTGAAGTGTGTTCATTTGAAAGAAAAATTCAGTCCTGCCTTTCTTCCCATTTGTCCAGTCACCACTTCTTACATGACACTGGCTTCCCTCCCCTATCTGCATGTTGCCAGTCCTGTTGGTGACTAACTAGTTCTTGCCATCTGCAACCGCCATAAAGGTCACTTCTGCATGAGTGACAGGAGGTTTTGCTTGGCTACATGGCTGAGCACAGAGAAATTGGGGCAGGGGGGAGAGAAGGATGTGATTTGATTTTGCTTTATATGACACTTTTTTAGTCCTAGGACTTAAAGGTGAGGATGGAAAACAGATGAAGGAGATCAGTTTGAATGTATGGGAGAAAGGTGACCATGGAAAAATATTTAAATGAATGGCAGTAGAGAGCCTGACATAGTCAGCTAAAACATAGGGGAAAAGGAGGGTGGAGGGGGAAGACGGATTCCAGATACAAGTCCTGTAGACTGAATAATCACAGAGGGATAGTAGTATTCCAGCCTGCCAGTATGGTGGGAGAGAGATGAGGGACAAGCTATTCTATTTCTTGGATGTTATTGTTCCCCCTCTCCCACTGTTTGTTAATAATAATATAAATTATTGACGAGCAATGGTTTCCTTTCTCATTCATAGCACATCTTGAAATTTCCAGTTCTCTTCAGTTGAAACAGCAACATCTGTCCTCACCTTCCAGTCCCAGAAATATTTAGATCAGGCCTGTGGCGTAGTCCAGCACTTAATCAAATACTTACTATTTTTTCCATTAAAGTCCATGAGCTCTGGATCAGATTTAAACAAGACTTAAGTAATTTTTGGACTTCCACTTCCTTTTCCTCTGTATTAGAAATCAAGATGATGACAGATCTTTGTCACTGAAATTGCGATGTTACGTTTTCACCAAAAAGTCCCCTGTGTTCTCTTAGCAATTTTGATATTTTTACGACATATGGCAAGTCTTGTGCTTTTTCTTTTAGCTAGATATTTTCTTAAAAAAGGCTCCAGAATTTTTCATCTGTATTTGAGTCATGCTCATGGTATTTACTACCAGCTTATAGTTCAGAGCAGCTGAAAATTCTGTAAAGGGAAGAAGAAAATACTGAAGCGGAAGACGTAAGTCTTGCTTCCCAAAGACTGGGAATGGATGCAGTCTGTGGTAGAGAATCATCTTGTGTGGTTTTGATTGCACTTAAAAGTGTGCACAGTAGAAAAGTGGAGCTTACGCTGAATTTGCTGAAAACCCTAGCTGACACAAAAATAATTGGACATTTGAACTTTTGACATATCAATATCTTGATTTATGTGCAAAAAAAGAGGTAGTACATTCTTTGTTCTTTCCTTTTAACATTTGTGCTATTCTTAATTCCTGGTAAGTGCTGGTCTTAGATGTTTTGCTCCATGTTAGAAAGAATGGTTTAATAGCCTTGAATTAAAATGCTTCAGTTGTATGGAAATGGCCTTCTGTTGGATGAATGTCCCAAAAAACAACTGTGAAGGGAGGTGTTTACTATACGTGCCTTTGAAGTTCATTTGGAGAAACTGCATATGTAAAGCTGTTGTTATTTTGTAACCCATTTAGAGGTTGAAGGGACTGAAGTAAGGCACATTCTTTAGCTGTTTGTGCATTTCATTCAGATTCATAGAATCATAGAATAGTTTAGGTTGGAAAAGACCTTTAAGATCATTGAGTCCAACCGTTAACCTAACACTGCCAAGTCCACCACTACACCATGTCCCTAACCGCCACATCTACACAACTTTTAAATACCTCCATCTGTCAGTTGTCTCTGCATTCACCTGTTTTTAATGCAGAGGCAGTTTTTACTCATCAGTGGCTCTGTAGAACATGGAAAGAGAGTATGTGACTGAAAATACTCAGCAATGAAAATGGTCTCTGTATTTGAATCATGACCTGAATGAACCATGTGTTACCTTGTGGGAGAGTGGGGAAGCATAAATTCAGAGTACTGGGAGAACACATTTTTCAGCTTGATTAGAAACAAGAGCAACAAAGTAATTATTCCAGAATAAAAGCTGGCTGTGGGGATGAGAAAATTGAGATGATGTTTATTTTGCAAAACTTCCTCAGGCATTCTTATTTTGTGACATGTCAGATTTCAATTTGCTTTCAGATGAGCCTTTGCAGGTTGGGAGGGGGTTGAGTCTAAGTCCAATTCCTGTGTTGGCTAGCCTCTCAATTAATTTTCAGCTTTCTCATCTGTTTCCAGGTTGCTATGCCTATGGACCACCTTGTTATTCAGATACAATGCAATCTTGGGGGGAGTTCTGTCTGCAGGGTTTGGGATCAAGACTTTGTCAGTGGAAATTGCAGAATTTCAATTCGGTATGATTCCAGTACTCCCTGATCATCATAATATTTTAAGTGTATGTGAACACTTTGCTGTAAGACTCTGCATTTTTACAATTTTTTATATTTAGAAGTGGGGCCAAGAATTGGGAGATTTTTAATATTCTGACATGACTTTAGTTTTTTGCTGCAAATGTCAAATGAGTTTAGCTTTTGTTTTGTTTTTACTGATTTGAATGCATGAAGACATGTGGTACCTAAATTAGGGCAGCAGAGGAGTTGCCAATCAGTAATGAAGATGCTCTGTCATTTTAACTGTGTGGGTGCTTAATAATTTTCCATAATAATCCTCTGCTTTAAAGTACAAAAGAAAAGGGATTCCTATAGGGGCATTGTGCTCTTCTGCAGACATGGAAACATGGCATCTTTTAAAAAAATGGAGAGACGCTTCTCTCCTCTGGTGCCGTAATTCTGAGTAGATAAAATATAATAACTATTCCTACTTAAATACTGCTTTTCCTCTTTTGACCTCAGAACACTTTAAAAAGGGGATAATGTCACAGAAACAGAAGCTGAGGCACAAAAAATTGAAATGCCCCAACCAAGGTAACCCAGCATGTCCACAGCGGAGCCAAGAATAAAATTCCCATCTCCTGAGTCCCAGACCAAGGCTCTACCTTCTAGGCTAGTGGTCCTTGATGGTTTTTTTTAGGTAAGCCTCACTGCTACTACTTCCCTCTCTCCTTGCTGCTCTTTCCCCCTCACCACTGATTGCTGTTTCCTCATATGCTCCCCTCCCTCCTACTTGCACAACCCATTTTCCTGCCCCATCCTGTGTCCTTCTCCTCATTTCCCACCACTTGTGCTACTGCCACCTCTTCTCCAGTCACCCACTTGCACTGACACCACCACCGCAAAGCATGGCTCCTACTGAGCTTATTTGCTTGGGCTCAAGCCCTGTGTCTTCTGTTCATTGTGGTGTGACTCACTGCCAGCAGCCTCTTCATAGGCTGTGTTGTCCCTGCTAAGCCCTTTGGGTCCAGAAGCTGTGCAGGTACTTTACAGCGATGTCTGTGCTAACACAACTGCAATACTTTGCCTTTTGCTGACTGAGGAATCTCTAACCTGTGCTCCATGGGCAGTAAAGAAACCAATGGAAGCTTTGGAGCATGCGGTCTTAGTATTTGGTACCCGGAGATGTGTGGACCTATGTACTTGCATAAAGTTTTTTAAATGCTCAAGTGAATGCCGAGGGTTGAAAACTTGGCTTTGTCAGCCTGAACCAGGGAATATATCTTTCCATGGGGGCAGATGAATGTACTTAGTTTTAAAGCATTTGCTTTGTCAGATAAGGAAAGAAAGTCAAGCGATGTGGTTCTGGATCCATTTTCTAACTTGAAGTTCAATTTGAATTCAAATATTGTTCTTGATTGCAAATAAGCATTTATATTCCCCTAAGAGAGAAATGTTGCACCTACAGTCCTAGATGAATGCAGATGCTTTGGGACTTCTGAACAGACAGGTATTTTACGCCCAAACTCAAATAATTGAGTGACTTAAAAATAACCTGCATAATTTAAGCACGTTTTCATGAAGTGAAGTTAGTTTGTGTGTAAGCTCAGAGACAAAGTTGCTTCCAGGATATATATAGAAAGCAGAGAGGTAGGCTGCCTTGCTTTGAAACTATGAAAAGGATATGCAAAGTGGCAGGGTAATAACTGCACTTGTGGTTTTTTTCAGGATATCTTTTTTGTAAGCAGCACTGTGCTCGGTTCCTTTCTGAATGCTCTTTCCTTAACCCTGCTTTGCTCTCTTCTGTATTTCAGTCTGCTCATTTGTTCTAGCAGCCATTTGTTTCAGTGATGTATTTTCTTTTTGGCCCTGAAACTTTAAGGAGAGAGAAGGCAATTTATGTGAAAAATCACTTTATCCAGATTAATGACTGCTGCGCTTGACTGTTATCACAGCAGTATTAGCTAGATTTTTTTATTGGAGTGGGAGAACAGAAACCACTTCTCAGATCCTTGCTGTCTGAAATTGTAGTTGCGGAGACACATCAGGCTGGTCCAGAAAAAACTAGTACCTTCATGCAGTCAGAGGAAAAGCTGTATGTGTAGAAGGTGTGGCTGAGGTGTGCTTTTAATGTTACCAGGTAATAAAACACTAATTGCCAGTGGGTTCAGATGAAGGACCAGCATCAGGACCTATAGCTGGGGGTCCATTGCCGAAAGCTGAGTTTGCAGAGAAGAAACCCGGATGTTCATTTCCAGCAGGAAGCAGGCAGAGTGTAAATGATCTACAGAACACGCTTCTGCTCTTACTTACGATGGTGTGAAGTCAGAAGTAGTCGGTGGTGGTGTTGCAAGCCTGAGGTCAGAATCTAGCCATGTGTATAGTTTTAATGCTTTAATCAAGATAGCTACCTCCTGTGGTAGGAGTGGGCAGGCTTGAAGGAATTGATGTTTTAATCATACTACCCCATCAAAAGCTCCTTAAATGTAAGGCAGCTGGGATGACGTGGTAAATTTCTCTTAGGATTCAGTGTCAGGATTCGGTGCAACAGCTTCTGAAATTTTCCAGTTGTCTCCCTCTTTCCCTGTGTTGTCAGAGCTGCCACTGTTGTGCAAGGGGAACTCTGGGGTCAGATGGACCTTAAGCTTTAGAGCATCTCCTGAAGGGCGGTGGATGGGAAGCGCTGTTCTGTTTCTGAAGGGTTTGTAGAAGTCACCCAAAAGACACGGTTACCTCAAACCAGAATAAGCTGAGAGGAGTACCTCAATGAAAATGGGACTGGTAGATGTAAAAAGTAGCACAGAATGACAGTTGTCTTAGGGCATGTGTACCCAACCTGTTAGCTAAGGCTCATATATATGCAAAGCGCAGTGGAAGGGAAAGACCTATGTGGTACTTACAGGGCTGAATTGTTAGTATTCCTGATGGTAATAGAGAATTTGAGCAGCCTTCACGCTGGGCCCTTGAGTTAGAGTTAAATAAAAAATGGGGTAGATAAATCTATTTCTGGGTTTTTAATACATTAGAAGAGGAAAAATTGTTCATTAGGCAACTTCTGGATCCTAGATTAACCTGGATCTTACCTCTGGAGGTAAGAAATTGCCCATTTGTCAGCTGAGAATAACAGCATAGAAACAGTGGGAGAAAAATAGTTCTTGGGAGAAAGGAGAGTCAGCTGAAGTAGAAATCAAGTACATAATGCTACATCAAGGACTACAAAGCAGTTTTCCAATTAAGTACAAATTCAGATTATCAGCCTTTCTTCTATTCCTAAAACACAGCTTGAGGTCTTCCTTGATTTTCTTTTTGGAGTAGAGTTTTGTGAAGACAAGGTCCAGCTGCGGTTGTTTTTTTGTTTACAATTTAGCACTTACCAGAGCCATGAGTGTTTCTTCTGGTTTTTTTGGGTTTAATCTCTACTTCCTCCAGACCTTAGGGATACTATTCCTTTACATTTCCATTCTCATCAGCAGTCGCAGATGCCATCGCTTGCCTAGAAGATTGGCAGCTCTTTTGAAGTTCCTCACATGAGGATAAAGGTGTATCCCTCCTTATAGAAGTACTTTACCAAAAATGCTCAACCAGAATGCTGTTGACCATAGTCCATAGTTGTCATTTGTAGCATCTAAAATGAAATTTAATCCCATTGTGTTTCTCAGTTCTTACTGCTGCATGTTTTGTGTGGCAAATAAAGTGCGATTTGGACACCTGGATTTCTTTCAGAGTTTCGTATCAGGTGGACTGCTGTGGCTCAGTGAAGAACAAGTGAAGGACGGGGCCCAAAGAAGTAAGAAAAACTGAATTCATTTAATCAGCTAAAAAGACAAACTTTTATTATTGTTGGGGAGGGAAAAAGAAGATACCTAGATAATTATAGGGTTTTTTAATCTTCCCTCATAAAATTACTAATGGTGTGAATTCTTCAGACGTCGGTTGTATCAAGTGTTTGCAGGCTTCGTTTATTATCTACTAACCAAAATTAGCATTGTAGAACCAAAGCAATACCAAGCTTTTCTCCTACATTTCTGTTGAGAACACTGTATTTATTCAAGATTTTAGAAGCAAGTCTCTGGAAACCCCTGATCGCTTCAGAAAAGGATTCCCCTTTACACTATACAGCAGGCACTGAAACCATGATACAAAATTTATTTCATGCTAGAATTGTTTTGCATAACATCGTGCATGCATTTTACTCAGTACTAAATTGCATACAATGCTGTTGTCTTGTTTCTTAAACTTTGAGACGATTTATACTTGAGTATTTTCCTGATTTTGTACTATAAGTCCCAGTTTTAAAATAACACCTCTTTTGTTTAAAATTCATACTGATTACTTAATATGAACAATTTATGAAGGGTCTTTACGTTGGATCTATACATCAATAAAATACAACATAACCAGAGCTGGAAAATTTAAATCTAGACCAGCTGTTACTGTCAGGTCCAAAGGAAGGTCCCATGTGTCACAAGCATGCCAACAAAAACAGACAGGAAAAAGTTTTTCTTATTTTTATACACTTCTAGTTGGATTAAAAGTTCTTGTTTTCCATGTTGGTGTGATGAACTGTGAAGGCGTGGTCAATATGACCGATGACTGCCTGATTGCACTTTTTAAAACCATTACTCTGTATCTTGTATACAAAAAGAAGCGATCCATAGCAAAGAAATGTACAGTTTTATAATGTTTTACATTTTGGCTACAACAATGTATGTAAAAGTAAAGAGCTTTGAAAGAAAATATATAACTTTGCTTTTTTTTCTCCTTAATCATACATTTGCAGTGTTTCTTGTTTTTTGTTTTTTGTTTTTTATTTTTGTCTTCATGCAATTCATGCTATGGAACAAAAAAATAGATTAAAAAAAAGGTTCTTCTACAGTTTTGTTACATTTTGGCCGTAGAAAAAGCCTGCATCTCTAGTACAACTCCAAAACCACGAAGAATCATCCATAAAACCTGCATGGAGCGAGTTAACTTTGTCCAAATGAGAAGGTCTTCTATGCCTGCACAGTGCCACACAGATGTTTATTAGCCATCAATGTTCATCTCCATCTCGCCTTGTCAGGTCACTCTGACTGCCTCTGTTGGCATATATTTAGCAATGACTGGACTTTCTTTGCAAAGATCTGCATGTAAAGAATACAATCAGTACTTGAGCTTCTTCCCTGCGCTTTTCACATCAAGCTTGGCATCTTAGTTTTAAAGGAAGGAGGAAAAGGTGAAATAGCTACATGCAGAGGCAGCCATATTCTTCTTCAACAGGATTTTTTTTCCATGCAGTCAGCCAGACTGAGACCTCTCTACAGTGTGTCTGAGTATTGCTTTCAGCTTAAAATAGGCGCCCATGCAAAGTTTCATCCTACTGTGCTTGTTTGCTCAAACTCCTGCAGGGTTCCTATGGCTCAAAAATATCCTGAGAAAAGCAAAATCTTCCATCGTTGGCATGTTTCAGCATCGACTAAATGCCTAACCCATTCCATACAGAGCCAGTAGATCCACCATTAGCCAAAATAAGCATATACTAGCAGGATGCACCAGGAAGGAAACTATCTGGTGCATCTACCCTTCATCCCATGTACTGATACCATGCAGCACGTATGGCCCACCAGTACTACGTAAATGCCTGCCTATTGTCATCTGAGTGCTATTTAGGAGTGTTGTCACCTAGCATCAGTAGTAACACCATTCCCAGCAGGTGCTACTGTGAGACATTGCATCTTCAGACTTAGTCACCTGGATTATATGCAACATAGCATAGGCTAATTGAAAATAAAGCTTTTTAGACCATTCTCTGCTACTGATCCATGCTACAAAATAGATGGGATGGGAGACCAAGAACGTCTCACTGGACTAGGAGAGCTGTAGGGCGCAGACACTGAGGATAATCCTATCGCTTTTCCACTTATGCCAGCTATGCTGTTAAGGCTCCGTGACATTTCGTAACCTTCATTTAAAAGAAAAATGCAAAGTACAGCATTGGATCAATGACAGAATGGACTAAGAATGAGGTCAACATTGTAGCCAGTTCAATAGCATCTGCATGCACAGACATGCCGAGAGTAGTATCGCTTGCAACGTGACTCAGAAGGCCATTGAAGTACAGAACAAGTTTAAAAAATACATATATATTTAAAAAAAAAAAAAAATCATCATTTCTCAAGGATGGTCAGGCTATGTAATTGATCCTACAGGCAGCAACATGGTTGTACCCTAAAAAAAAAAAGAGTCAGTGGGAGGGGTTTTCTATGTCTCCATCATACACTCACGCATACCTCTCCCTTCCACTTCATGCATTTTGGCCTCAGGCAAAATTACAGTTACTGGTATCTTTGGGGCTGGGAGGGGAAAAAGGCAGCAAAATCCATAGAATTTATTGTGTTGCTATAGAGATACTACTCCTTTGTTCTCAGCGTTTAAAAAAAAAAAAAAAAAGACAAAATTGCACATTTGGTTTCCCTCCCTCCCTCCCCCCTTCTTTTTCAGACATGCATGTAAATAGCTCAGCAAGTGTACAGAGAGTTGCACAAACTATGGATGAAATTCTGTTGGAACAACAATTAAGATGCTCTCAACGTGTTTCAAACAGGCCAACAATATGCTGACGTATATTACTCTTTAGCCAACCAGCCTCTGTTTCATTCAGTAACGAGAGGCAGTTGCAGTGCATTGTGAAAACCATACATTCCTCATCCCAAAGGATGTGCCATTTGGAGTGTTCCCCTGATCCACTGGAACCACCCAAACTCGCCCAGGCTGAATGAACGCGGCCAATGCCTATCCAATACAGAATCAAGTAAAATGCTTTGCTACAAAGGTAAATTTTAGAGGATATACTTTCATATGAAAGTCTTGTGGTCCAACTATATCTTTGTTGATGATAAGCTTTAAACTTATAAATACATACACTATCTATAACTGGCATTTGCTATAACTATTGCCCATCATACAATGGCACATGGGAATTCTATACTCCATACTCAGTGTATGGTTACATCATACAATCTTTGCCATTTTAAAATATTGACTATATCATATACTATATACAGTACACCAGTGATAAACACTGATTTGAAGAGAGAGATTTCTTTTCCAATTTTCCCATTCCTTATCAACTTTGATGCATATATATGTAACTAATTTTGGTTTGTATGGTTTCCTCATATTAAATTATTTAAACAAAACAGCCTAGTTTAAGAAGGGAAGGGTTTTTTCATTTGATTTGACTTCTGTTGCTAAATAGATTATTCTGACCATTAGCAAACTAAAATGCAGTTACTTCTGAGAGATCTGTAGCTGTCAGAAGTCTGAGAAACTAACTAGTAATGATTTATTTATGAAAGGAAATTGATTTTAGATGGATTATTTTCCAATTGTAAGACACCTGCACTAACAGATATTCTTGTATGCTTCTCTTTCTCTGTTGAACTAAACAGCTATGAATATCCAAATAATTTGTTTTAGTGCTCTGTTAAGGTAGCCGAATAATCATTTCATATTTCTTCAGGATGTTTTGCTTTTGTGTTTTATCTTTTCTGTCTGCCATCTCCAAGTCTGTGCTCCTCAGAGTCTGGTAAGATCTGTGAGCTTTCCAAGTGGCAAACCTTCATAGCTATGAAATGTTAATTGGCCTCTCCTTGGAGGATGGGCTAATTTAAGGACATTGTAGAGCATCCTCCACCAAAGCTTACTGCACCAGCTGGGGTGGAAGACTTGACTGCCTAGCATAGCTGCATGGGGTAGTTACAGCTCCTCAGGCTTTTCTTTCTGAAAGAAATAGGTTAGAAACTCCAAATGCAGACATCAGGTGGTGGTTTCCAGCCCAAACGTGCATCTCTACAGCAAGCGCACTATTGCGTGCTACAGCTACAGCTGACTTTCTCTTATTTATTTAAAACGGTTGCTAACTACATGGTTCCAGGACCCCAGCTACATACCCTTTCTTATTCCTCCATCAGGCGGGCAGGGATATTCCCCGGTTGATAAGAGGAAGCAGGGTCCATATCTCTCCCGAGTGCCAGAGCGGGTAAAGGGCAGGCCCTCATCAGGCGTAATAGCCTGGTCTATGTGGGGACAGTCTTCGTTTGCCAGCGCCGCCTTGGCCACCTCACCATTCAGTTTCGAATCTTCAAACATATAAGCAGAAGGCTATTGAAACACTATGCACTGTTTATTAGAATTCCAGCTGCAAATTAAGGGTTCACAGCTAAAGAGTTCTATAGTGACACTATAAAAGGTAGCACATCTGTCCTAGACACTGCATTCATGTGAACTGAACCAAAATAAAATAAAGTCTGTTAAGTGGGAGGAGAAACAAAACACGATCGTGTTAGTGTAATAGCAGCCACCTGTACTTCTGCATAAGGGGGCAGTTTCAGAAACGGGCGTGCATTGGTTCCTAGTCCTGCGAGCGGAAGACTGCGGTTAGAAATTGGATTATGTTTTTGCATGACATTGGATGGTGCATGAATGACCTGTTTTTCATGAAGCCTACTGTCGCTCAGAGCTTTGGAGAGGCAGTGGACTGTGAGTTGTGTTTGAGTATTTGAGTATATTCTGTTTGTGCTGATTTATACCTGTGTGCAATATTACTGAGGGGAAAATTCCTGCTCCTCCCCTCCCTAAAATTTACCCAGATTGTTTTATAGCGTTTCCGGTATCAGTCGTGCAGAATGGCTGTACACATTTTAGACACACAGAGTACATAACACATGGAAATACGACAGCAGAATGTGGATTTTAAAAAAAGTAATCCATCTTCTGATGTTCTCTTCTGAAACACATACAGTATTTGCAATGCCAGTACAGGATACTACATATAGAAAACACTACAGCAGGCCATGAATTTGGAAAATAGAGTAAAATTTACTCTCGACTGTAAATAATGAAAATAGGTTGTCAGATTTGCCCATTTTGCTCCACAGACTCCCATGAGGATAGACTGAGAATAGTATGTTTTCTCTGTGTGACTTCTTTGATGTTTATAAAACAATTTAAAGTGCTATTTAGTGTAGGATTTATTTTAAGGTTTTAAAGTGCAAATTAGTGTATTGAGAATATACTCGAAATATGGCACAGCTCGATATGAGTATTTTGGTTGAAGGGAGGAAAAAAACAGTCAAAATGTGCTCTCAAGTTTCATAAATGCTGAGATATGTTAACTGAGTGGTATTGGCAGCATCCTACACCTCGGTTGCACAATGCTTATTACCTAGATACTGTAAGGCAATGGGTGGTCCTGCAAGTCTTTAAGGAAAGACAAACTCAAGGGATAGACTTAATTTCAGTGCCTCTTCCAGATTCTCATACTAGCTTGTTCTGAATGCTACATGATACTGTCGTTTATTTTCAATGGTTTTGAAGCCAAGTAATAAAACGAGCCCAAAAGAAAAAATACATTAGGTAGGGTTTTGGAGATATGATTCTGATCCTCTGGTTTCAGATGGACAACATAGATGAGTAGCAGGCAAAAGCCTTTTCAAGTTATATTTGTTGCTTTGCATGTGCACACGCATACACACAGATGTATATGACACATACTATGCATCTATCCATGCACCAGTAATTGCATTCTATGTTTTTGCTTTTCTTTTCTTTAGGTGTCACTGGTTTGTCACAACATAAACAGTCTTTTCTGCAGATCTCACCTCTGCCTCCTTTCTTCTCCATGCAGAATTAGCCAATTATTTCCCCAAAGAGGGAGGTAGTAACGTTTTGTTTTGTGAGCAATGAAATAATTAGGTCTCTCAATACATTGAAAAAATGTAATGAGGCAAAAGCTATAGGTGCATTTTAATACTTGTAGACACTAATTTCAACAGGATTCTAAACTTTTAAGGTTGCACTGAGTTGCAATTCCTTTCTGTTCATAATACTCACTGCTATTTAATACCACTCTTTGCACAAAAACCTGGCACGGCTGCCATAGTAACTGTGACATTGCAGGTACTGAGCTGTTGATTTAAAAATCACTTAACTATGTTTGGGGAGGGCTGCTGTCCTCATGGGGATGAGCAAAGAACTGGGCTTCTTCATAAGCCTCTACTGCTACAAGCTGATGGCTCTAATCCTGAAATGAGGGAGGCAGCTGTGTCAGCAGAGCTCTGCATTGAAATCTCTGAGACTCCCACTGCTACATCTGAGCCTGGGTTTGCAAACTAAACTGTTAGTGATGAAGGAGGCACTGGTCCATTTCTGGAGTTCAAAACACCTCTGAGCAGAGTGGTTGTGGGTCAAGCTGCTCACTGGTAACAGCCATTGATCCTTTTGGAAGCAGCTTGCAGGCTCTGCTGTGCTTGAATGGCAAGAAAATTGACCTTCTTGGAATTAATTTCTGAAATTGCATTATACATCCCTAGCAACTTGAGCTGGAACTTGCTCTTGTAGCCTCCTCAGGGTCCCTTAGCACTGATGAATTTTTCTCTATACTTGTTATTGAAAATCCACAACCTTGTTATTTTATTTCTATTTAATAGGAAGAGAACAGAGTAGCTGGAGGTGTGGACAAATCACTGAACCGTCCTACTAATGTCCCTTGAATATTCCATGCATGGGCCATGCCTTAGGGATCACATTCTGGATAGCAATGCTAATCCACAATGACAATTTTGCTAAATATTTAGGAAGCAGAGAAATTACTAACACAGAAGACTGCATCTATTGCTGGTGTATATAAGTAAGTGTTAAGTAGAGTAGTTGTGTTCCAAACCACTGTCTGCAGCACCTAGTTCTCTGAAGGTAGGACTCGGCAATCACATGATATTTAATATGTGATTAGTCTTTTATGGGAATAAAGAAAACATCACTGATGTCATCAGCCCACAGAAGTTCCTATTGTTTTCATTAGCAGATCTACATGCTGAGCAATTTCAGGAGTGAGGTCTAAAGATGGAATGAAATGATGTTAATTTAGGTTGATTTCTTAAGTTTCAATTTGCATGTTTGCTTTTTCCAAAATTGACCTTGGGTTTGAGAGAACTCCAGATAAAGCAAAACTACTAAACCCATTACTTTCTGGTGACTACCAGTCTAGTTATACCAATGACGACTACTTCTAGGTGCTTAAAACTTCTACGGCTTGATTCTGGCCTACCAAATTCACGAGTCTTTCCATCCCTGCTAGCAGAATCTGAATTAAGCTTGTACAGCATTTTTTGTTCTTTAGGTTCTGTTTCACGAAGAAAAGTCTATGTTATCATCTCTGTTTTACAGATGGGTAAAACTACCATGCAGTGAAGTGACTTGCCCACTGCTATGTAAGAGGTTATTTACAACAAAATCTTCTGACTCTCAGCTTGGCACCTTATCTCCATAATTGTCGTATCTGTGAATACCTAGTTAACTGCACCAGCTTTAAACATTCTCCTGCAGAGATTTGGCTGAGAGGCTAAAGAAAGTATTCAGCAGATCTCCCAGGTGAGTAGTTTGTTTCACAACTACCTCATCTGTGTGGTTTCCACTTTCTTTTTTTCCTGTCTCATCTATCTCCATTTGCAGAAAAGTACTATTAAAATGCCTCAGGTGTTTCCAAGCAAACACTGAAATTCAAAATGGGGGGGAGAGATTCTGGGGAAAAAAAAAAACAACTTAGGAGAACTGCTGGATTTTGCATTAGTATACTCTGCTTATTGCGTGCGAAGCACAGTAGAGACTGCCCATGTACTTGCTCCATGGCTCATCTCTTCTGTCATAGCAAATGGTTGCACACTGTCATAGTGACTTTACCAGTGTTGCTGGTTTTGATTATGAGCTAGAGTCTGACACTGAATCTCCACCTATTTGAACTGCATCTTACGTTCAGAGTATCAGTGGACATAATTGTATGATATATTCATTGACCTCAATCTATGCTTGGAAATACGGCACTTGTACAGAAGTGGTTCCTACACTGGGAAAGTCATCCCAGTCCTCTTCCCTTAAGCAAACACTGCCATTCTCCAACAGCTGCCAGGAAACAAGATCCTGGTCTACCCTTCTTACCTTAGATGTCTTCAGAAATTGTGTGTGGGCCAGGGATGGTCCCAACTCACACTGCTTCCCCTTGGCATTGTAGCTGCCTCCCCTCCTTTGTCTCCCATGTGTCTACAGAGCTGTGAAATGGTCACTTACCACAACGACTGGATGAATTGAAAGGCACTCTCAGGGTGGATCATTTTCAGTCCTTACAGGATTAGAAATCCAATGCCTTTTCCAGTCCTTATAGGAACTTTTGTAGGTCGTAACCACTTTGAAACAGGACTGAGAGAAACTCCACAATTCATAGCATGGTATCCACGCATATTTACCCATGAGTCAATATCTGACTACATGAACCATGCCAGATTCTTTGATGTTGTGCTAAAGAAGATGGGGTCTTCTCAGCCCTAGATCAGAAACACAGCAATTGAGAGACATAGTGCTGTTTCCTTTGGTCACGTTAGGTCACTGGCAATCTCTTCCAGAAGAACACAGACTGTCTTCCTCCCAGCTACCCTTGTTTAAGGATTAAAAGATACAAGGACCCAGCTTGAATACCTACAGCTTCCCTGAACAGCCATTTGCCATTCCGCAAAGGCTCAGGGGACTTCAAGATTCTGCAGCCCTGTTACAAAGGAAGGGGTTGACAAGCAGGAGCAGCTGAGTGCAAAACGGACAGAACTGAGAAAGGAAGTTGCTTGAAAGATGAAGATCTTTCTACTGGGAAGACCTTGTCTGACTAAAGTTACATTCCACACCACTACCCCATGTACACCTAAAAATGAATTTACAGCTTGTCTGCCTCTCAACTGTGCTCTTATAGCCCTGATCCCAAACCTAGGATTGCAATTATTACAGTCTGTGGATAGTCCCACTCCTGATCAATTTAGTGTGTCCTTTGGTTCTCATTCAGAGCTTGAGGGTCATTTTCATTTGCTCATTTTTAGCCCGTCACTAACCCTAACATGCACAGTAGCTGCCTGAAGTCTCTTATGAAGAAGGATCTCCATGAGGTCCCTCACAACAGAGACCTTTAATCCAAGTGGATCCCTGAAGAAAGTAATGGTACTTTGTCCATTGAATGAGTTAATTACTATTCTGTTTTTCAGTCTTCTTGCACTTTTCTGGTGATATAAAAGGGCTGTAATGTGGCAGACGTTAGTTGTGTCATACTATGCTGGCAAGGGGAAACTCTCTTGGTATGATGGTTTTCCCTGGCTCTTGGGCTAGTGACAGAATGGTACAGGAACAGAGGTGGCATGGCCAAGGTGGGAGTGGAGAACTGCTGTACTCTAGCTTTTCTTAGCTACAAGCCTATTAGCTGGAAGTGGGAAGTAGAGCAGCTGTGAGGCTGCTGTAGTTGCTGCTGGAGGACAGAATTTCCCAGCTGTCTTTATTCTAGAGAAAATGCAAAGATTTCACATTCCTTTTTGCATCCTATTTTGGCAGCATCACTTTTGCCTGATACTTCTTGTGCTAAGCAAATTATTATGATGCAGTTAAGAGTATGAATCCAAGTATTCAAAGACATTTGCTCTGATTTGTGGAGGGGTTAAGAGCTGCTCAGCATCTGAAAAAATACCCATTGACTTTATATCCCTAAATTTCTCTCCGAGGTGTTGCATGGAAAGGAAATATTTACAGTTCAATTCCTTACTCTCTTGAGTCTCTTTAATTCAAATTTCACTCCTGTTAGCAAGTTGTTTCTGTTTTAGTTGCCTGGATAGTGTTTACTGCCCAGCCATTAATATTCATTGGCCACTCATCAATTGCATCAGTATAAATAACTTTTTTTTTTTATACTAGACTACATCTAAACTCTGCTGTGCTGCTTCACTGATTAAGGGAGGGTCAGAGCATAATAGCAAATTAGGAAGTAAAGGAACTGCACACTGAGAAAAATATGCTTTTCTTGAGATAGTACATGGCTATAGCAATTTCTGAGTTAACATAGAATTTACTGACAATTAAGAATAAGATTAGTAGCAATAAACTTCATGCTGTCCCTCTAGAAAATTATCAGGAATGTCTACCAGCTATTTTTTATCATTCTTTCAAACTAGTGTTTGGAGGTAATTGGGGGAGATTGTAAACAAAATGCTTTGCTCAGGACCTGATTCAGCAGAAAAACAATTATGCTTCTGTGCCAGACCATCTTTGGCTACAGAAATCAATTTTTATGGGCTCCAGAGCCTCATGCAGGATTAAGAAACATGGATCCCATGGGTAGGGACTCATTTTTGTTGTTGTTAAATCAGGTCTTTAGAGTGAAAGGGATATAACTATATTAAATTAGAAAAAGAATTATGGAGAAGATATATTAAACCACAGACAAAGGATGATGAAATTATGAAATTATGGCGTGCAGAGTATGGAAGGAAATATAGCATAGAGAAGAACAGCATAGAAAATATGGGTTTAAACCTTTGAAAATGAGTAATGATGCATCAGCATGGGCATCACTGGTTTTCAAAATGGCAGTGAAAAAAATCCTGAATTGGTAGGTTTGGGAATTTTTTCTGCTGGAGAGTAATGAAAATTATTTTTTCCCATGCAGACTATCTGAAAAAAAGAAGGCAATTTAACTAAGTAGCTCTATTGTCATACCAAGTACTTACTCTTTGCATTAATACCTCGCATCAGGTTTTGTGTCACAACCTCAGTGAAGTTACCTATAGTCTGTGACATTCCTTGTTCTTTTGCATTAAAGAACTGTATTGTAATCTCCTCGGCTGCCCAACATGGAGCTCAGGTTGATGGGAATTGGAGAAAAACTTCACAGAATAAAATGTGACAGTCTGTAACATACACAAGTTGCAAGCAACGTACAGTAATAACAAGTAAATGTTAACAAACAGAGCGAAAGAGAGAGAAAAAGAGAGAGAAAATGTGAAGAACATGTAAAAGAATTAAGATTCCTATATAACAACTCAGTTTTAGTTACCCCAATATTCTAAGGCCATTAAAATAAAAATCTTTATTAGTTCTAGGTATCTTTATTGAAGTTTCCTGATTTTTGTATTACTGCATATTTTGAAAGTTGCTATGAAGCTCTTCTGAGTAGATATCACACTGATGGACTTTACACTGGCACGACAGCAGAATTTAGTATGCTACATGAATATGCAGAATCCTTCCGACCCAACCTACCTCTTCAACATTTACTCACCACCGTGTTGACCTGGGTCCCTCCAGGAAGCCGTGTCCCCCAGTAAAGGCACTCCAGTGACGGTGGTACCGCCTCTCCCAGTACTAACTAGCCAACATAGTAACGTCACTCCCAGAGAATATCACCTTTGAGAGGTACTACTTCTTGAAGTGAGGTGACATTATGTTGGCTGCCTACCTATTGGTACCGCTAGAGGAAATACAGGAGCTCTAGTTAAGTAGATCCAGTGCATCTTGCTATTACCGGTATTATCGGATATGTGCTTAATACAGTGCTGAGAACTGTTGCTCCTGGAAGTGCTGCATTGCAAAGAGCTCTGGAAGATCCTTCCTAGTTTCATCCTGACACTTCTGGGGTTTCACTTATACCCATCCTGGACTCTGAGAGTCTCACTAACACCATAGACTGCACTGTAGAGTGCAGTGGGTCGTTGACAGGTCAGGTAGAGGTTGCAGGAAAATGCAGTTGGGTGAGTCATGCTACAATTTTATATTACTGCTCTGACTGAAGAATACAGTATGATGATCTGTACAGTATGGAAGGTGTCTGAGACATGGAGCATGGATGAATACAAAGAACAATGACAGCAGAAATGGTAGATTGCTTGTTATTTCGGCTTTGTGCTTATTAACAGACAAGCAAGTAGCCAAAAGGCTTGGAGAAAATTTCCAGCAAGTACAGAGTAAGAGGGACATAAGCAAGTGGACTGGGCACAGAACTGGGACCTCACACCCTAGACCCTTTTGTCCCTTGCCTTTTGTGGTAAAGGGTAAGTCATCCCGTCTATCTAGTTCTACTGCAGCAGAGATGTACTTCTTGCACAGAGGTGCCTTTTGTTGCACCTGTGCTGCAAACACCAGTCATACTCAGTCCAGCAGAAGGGAGAGATGGCAAGAGTACCTCTTTTGTATCCCAGGAACGTATTCTGCACTGGATGGCATGGGAGCTGCAGTGGCAGGCACGTGCTTGAGAAAGAGGATTTACCATATTTACGTCTGTCTTGTGCTGGAGGATTGGCACAGGTTGGCCTTATGTGGCTGGATTGCTTGTATCTGTGTTTTCCCATCACTAAAAGTGCCTCGTGCTCATTAAGTTATTAAGGCATGAAAAGTCCTTAGATTTATTGTTTAGTTCTGCAATTGCTTTTCAGCTTAGTGCAGTCCTGCCCCTACACACGCTTATCCCTGGCTGTGGCCAGACCACAGGGGGCTGTGTGGGGAGATTTTTTTTTAATTTATTATTTTTTTAATGTCTCACATAGTGCTAGGGAAAAATGGGAAAACCAAAGCGCTGTGCTTGAATTCATAGCTCCTCCTTTTTGTTTTCAAATGACTTGGTATAGAGGATGTTATTTTTTACTCAAATTCTAAAGTAAACAAGCACTGTAGTACAAGTGGCACCCACCGGTTGTATCTCTACAGGAAATGACACATAAATAATTGCACAATAAAGTATTACATTATATTAGTTATAAATTCTGCTTTGCGTGTGATCCAAAGCTATGAGATTGCAGAAATGCCACACAGGGCAGGGAGCAAGGAATTGATCCAAATTGCTTCCACCTAACTGTAGGCACTTAACTGAGGATCTTAAGTTAGAGCTGCAGTCACCTGAGATCACTTATGGAGAAAGCCACTTCCAGAGGGCAATTCAGATCACAAATGAGTGAATTACTCTCCGAGACTGCCTGACTCTTATTCCAATATAAGGGGGACCTCAGGCAAATGCATCTTAAGTTAGATGAGAAGAACTGAGCGTTATTCCTTTTATTTTGAGCTGTTACAATTTCTACATTAGATCCAGAGGACTCCATCTTCAATGACATTAAGATGTGATCGTTACCTCATTTGCTATTTTGGAGTGATGAATTTTGGATTTTTAAAGGCTAGGAAGACTAGGAAAGAAAAACCATCTCCCTATTACCTTTTCCACTGCCTTTTTAGTATTTTTTATGTCCAACACATTTAAACATCAAAGTCTTTTGCGCTGAAACAGACCTAAACTCTTTGCAGTGACATTGCTGTCTACTGTCCATCTTACAGAGAGGGTCAAAGGTTTTATGACACTAAAATTAGATGAGTTTTTTTTTTTAATGTTCAAAGGCATTTGATCAGAGAATTTGCTTCCCTGTGGATTGAAGGACCACCACAGTGACTATGTACCTACGGCTTTAACAATGCTTTGCTATCCATAAAAGCCACTGAAGTTCACAAACTACAGCGAAATGTTAGGCAGCATAATGGGCCTGTGACAAGAACTGCCAAGAGTCCTCAGCTCCCACGGAGCGTTGGCGCTAGAATTACAGTGCTCAGCACACTTCTGACGTTAGAACCGGTGTGTTGCACAAGGAATACAGGTTATTTAGGTTATGGTGACAGAAGGGATGAAAAATGAAGCCCTGAAAAAAGAGCAGCTCCTTCAGAAAGCATGAGTGATAAAGCTGAAATGGGTAATTCCACATTATTTCTTTAAAAGGAGATCAGCTCTCTCTCAGGAAATTGCATTGAAATAATAGGTTCCTAATGTCACAGCTTGCTCCAGTTCATCTGACCATGGAGTACACTGGAGTCACTATAACTGTGTAGTTCCTCTCTGTCAGCGATAGACTTGGATTGCTTTAACTATTCAGACATAGGGATAGTTGAGGAGTGGGTTATGAAAAATTGTTTTTTTGGCAGGTAAGTAAAACAACCACAGAAGTTTTTCTGAAGCTAAAGACTGTATTAGTAATGACAGACATTTTCCCTCTCCTCTTAGGCACCTGAATTCTAGTAATATTTCTTCCATATTTTACAGTTATGCAATGAGTAGAGAATTTTGCCATCAGTACACTGTGGAAAAGGCTGCACAATACATTTGTATGAAGATACGATATCCTTGGAGTATAGCTTAAGTGAAGCTGCATGCAGAGGGGATCAGAGAGGTGAGAAATTCTCATTTTGGCCATATTAAAGTCAATATAAACACTGTGTGTGCTGGTGTTGTAAATATATATATGAAAACAATAAAAGGTTGGAGTAGATCTCTGAACAACCCCAAAATAACCCATCACCTGTGCTTATGTATTATGGATGCATTCTTAAGACCATTGCTCTGTGGCACCAGACAGTACTGTAGACATCAAATGAAGTTATGAATTCCATTCATATTCTAAATTTCTTTTAAAGTGTTGGAAAATGACATTCACCGCTTCATCCTATGGCAACTTTAAGATGTAACCAGGCAGTCAACCTACCCTTCAGGTAAGCACACAGCTCACAGAAGAGAGGGACTGAAGAGCTGAGTAACACTTTCAAAACAAAACTGAGAGCTTTCAAGATTTATTTTGCATGTTTTGAGGTTTTCTTACAAACTTGTACCATAAAGTATTTCACTATGTGTACCTGAGATAAATTACTTATATCTGCAGGACAGTGTGTGGTTTGGGACAGAAATCAGCTACATTTAGGTGGTTGAAACTGGCTTTTTCTGTTTTGCTTCTGTTATGATACTGACTGTTTGGAATACTCAGAAGTCTTTAGATAAAAGACACTGCAGCACAGCAGACTATGGTTGACTGATGCTTATTTAGTTATGTACAACTAGTGGCTTTGCCACAGACCTTTCAAGTGATCTTGCTCAATTAAATTAAGCCCTGTGTCAATTGAAAATACTGGAGATTACTTCCATTTTCTCTTTGCTGTCTACTTAGCCTGTCAGGTATTTGATTGTAATATAGTGGTTGTCACATATATAACAATGGCAAAATGAAGCCCTGATCTTGAATGGGGCATGTAAACAACACTGCAACATAGCAAAGTTAATAGTTTGACATGGTAATGCTAGAACTTGGTGTGTATATTTTAAGTGAGGGGACACCTGGTCCTCTATAATCTGAGATATCCCCGGGTCAAGGAGTTTTAGTCGAATTGGTCAGGTGAGATCTGCTCCTTTGTATCAGGCCCAGTTCCTGCAGGCGCTATATAAGCAGTATCTTGAGAATTTACAGGCATCAGAAACTGCCTTAAAGAAGATTTTTTGTATAGAGGAAATCTCTATTTTCTTAATGCTGCTGGTGAAGGCCTGCCTGCAGCAGTAGCTCTGCCATCCTCTACTCTGAAGTGCCTTTCCTCCCCTTCTGCTGCTTTCCCAGCCACCCATTGACGGGATCAGATGGGATGGAGAGCAGGAAGGTTTGCTGCAGAGAGGGGAGGCGTGGTAGAATCAAACTCTGACATTCTTTATATCAAATTAAAATCATGTGCTGTTATTTAAGGATACCCTCCTGCCAGGTGTAGATTAGCCCAGGACTGAGCTGCTGAGAGTGTTGGGGACAATTTAAAAATTTAATTCAAACCTACCAGAATTTAAATTCAAACCATCTTTGCTTTGCCTGCAAATGACCATAGCATCATTGGCAGCAGCTGTGCAGCCTGTGGGCAAAGTTCTGCTGTTTGCATGTCCGTGCCAGGAAAGTGCTCCTTAGCCTGAGAGGAGACACTGGGCCGTGGCTGTGCAGAGCTCTCCGTAGAGCCCCCTTGGCCCTGTGTGTATGGACCGAGAACAGCTGTGAACTGCTGACTCAGTGCATGAGAGGGCTATGGAGGGATAGTCATATGTGGAACTATTTCATACTCATCACTGTTTTGTGAAGTGTTTAATCATTCCACCACACATAATATATGGAATTAATCACTTCATGTGATGTCCTTTACACCTGAGCAGCTAAACAGGCTTCTTTTGGAATACTGTATTAGATATACATCATATGACCTTATGTCACCTAGACACTGTCACACTGAAGCTTTACAGTTAAAAATTACAAGAAATATCTTGGACAACTCAGGCATTATTTTAGAAACGTTAGGCATCCATTCTGTGTTCCTAATACAATGTTAACTGGTTGTTTACAGTTAGATGCTGTTAACCAATCCAAATATTTTACAGTATGGGAAAGATTCACTGCTTGCAAGTCTCTGTTTTCATATAATGTGCAGGTTATAGGCACTGACTTGTTCCGGAAACTACGAATGCTTCACATTACATAAGTGAACATCAACATCCAAGGCAATGCAGATCTTGTTTTAACAGTTCGGTTCTGATCTTACTTACTATTTTTTACTTTTCTCTTGCACACATATAGATCTTTCCCTATTAGGAAGCTAAGAGATGCAGGCAATATTTTTTGCTGCTAGTGGTGCATAATAATTATCAGAAACAGAACTCCAGCAACAGTGTTGCCGAGTCCATTTTGTTAGCTGAAGTATAAGTGTGCTTTGTTACTTCTTAAAATATATATGCTTGTATACGTATACAAAAATAGTCTCTCTTAATTATTGCAGAAATAGATAAGTTGCTGTTACTATCAATACTTCATGGATATTGTGGTAACAGCTGATTTTAGAGCACTGATGGTGGCAAAACAGTTCCACATTGAACCAAAATTACACGTATTCTCAGGATACCAGTGTGGAATTGCACTGAACTCGTAGAGTTCTTAGTCCTCTAGTTCCCAGAGAGGACCAGGGTAGGTAATGGAAGGAACTTTATAAAGCAAGGGATTTCTGAGAAGAAAGTCACTGTGTAGCTGACTGCTAAAGTACTCGAGTCTGGCATCTCTTGCGCATTACAAGTGGGTAGTTGGCATATCGCTTACAGTAGGAGACATGCAATATTGTTTGTGCCCTCTTTCCCTCTTGATACATGATGCCACAAAGACATCTACTGATGAGGAAGTTTGCTGCTTGGACATGAGTTGTGATAAGCATTTGCAACCTGAGGGGAATGGATGATAAAACCATACGCTTATGCGCCAAAGTTACAATAAGAAAGAGACAGTCTATCAGTCATGTGAATTGTGATTGGCCTGTTGCGATGGAATAGCTTTTAACAAAAAAAAAAGAAAGCTATTTACCTTCTGAATGGATTTTACATAGTTGCACAAAAGGGAAAAGAAATAAGAAAAGAAGAGAGAAGAGAATAGAAAAGAAGAAAAAGGTTCCCACCAGCTCTCCCCCTCCAAAATTAGCATTGGCATTGGTGAAGTCACACACAAAGGAAAGTCTCACTTTCTTTGTGCCTCTCACAATGACATCAACATGCATGGCTATGAGATGACGAGAGAGTACCTCACTCACAATGAGTAACAAATTAGAATTTTCTTCAAAGTAAAAAAATGATAACACAAGACCATCATAGGTATATGCTAGCTCTTTCAAAACATCTCTTTTTTGACTAGATGTCAGTTAAAATCACTTGGCTGGCAATCTGTTCTATCTAATACAACAGAGGGGGTATTCTGAATAGGCTGAAGAATGTCTACTATGCAACTTGGCTGGAACATCTGCCAAAAATGAAGTTGGCTTTGTTTTCAACATGGTTATCTACTTCGAAATTACTCCATAGAATAAATAGTGATATTCCATGGGTAGAGGTAGATTATGGGGTTTAAATAATTAAATTGGAGCCCCGTAACTTTATGTGCTATAGGAGGATTCTCATAAAACTGAGATATTCCCATAATTAACCACTAGCCATGGGATATTATAATATATTCCATGGTGACTAGTATTTTTTCCATTTCCCTCCCCCCTCCCAGTAGAATTAGTATGATTAATTTTGCTCTGGTTTCACCTATTGCTAACATGAATCAGTATAATTAAAAATAAGAATACCATATTATGAGGCAATCACTGTTTAGGCCAAACTGGCCAGTAATGACCAGTCAGACCTTTTTCAGTTGGCCTTTGCTGCCAGAAGGTTGAAAGAGCTGTATCTCACCAACCCATACTTGCAAAAGGAGCATGTTTTAGAAAATGTGGTTCAAAACTCTTCATAGTTCTAAATGCTAAATTCTAGTGGAATATTATAGAATAGATTGATTTGCATGCCATGGAATAAACATCCTTACATCTAGTCTTGTCTCAGAGTGAGTCATTTTGCATTAGTGTCAAGAATTTGAGCTGTTGTTCTACTTTGCAGTTAATCATCAGAAAGAGACGGGATTGTCTCATGAATATGCATGAAGTTGTCCCTTCAACTTACTAGGCACCTAGTTTCTGTAATGAGATGTACAATATCTGCCATTTAAAACAGCTGAAAGGTCCCAAATGGGAACAAATGAGAAAGCATCTGGCTGTTTCGAATTCCAGCCCTGTTTTGTCAGAAAACTCTGTAATTGCTGAGTACTTGGCTCCTACTCTGCTCTATGAAGCATTCAGCTCTCAGGAGCCTCTGAGATGCATTACACAGTCCAGCAACATAGCTGTAGAACTCTCAAAATTCTTCCACTAGATGTAACAGCTCTTCAAAATATCTTGAGACTTGTATGCCCTTAACCAGGACCAAAGTTTTGGCTCCTAGAGCGTGCTCTCATCCTTAGTTTTGCTGATCAGCCTCCACTGTACCATTTGTCCCTGCAACCTAGACTTCACACATATTATTCACTGTGTGATGGTGGGACTAGAATGGATAAATGTGCTACCCATTGCTCTAAGAAAGCAGTCTGGCTGAATCTTAAATCACTACGCGGGATGGAGGTTAACGGTCAGATGGACATTCCTCTAAGAGGTTTCCTACCTGCTCTGTTAATTTCTAAAATTTCTTCTTGGGCCAGAGGGCAAGTGTCGCTCTGAGTACTGTGGTGTGGAGAGTTTACGACAGATTTACAATAATTGGGGGATCCCAGCTGGGGTGGCCTCGGGATATGCTTCTTTTTTTTCTTTGGTAGCTTCTGCTTAGCCATAGCTAAGGAGTAATACATTCCGAAATTGTTCACAATGACAGGGACAGGCATGGCAATGGTCAGCACACCAGCAAGAGCACAGAGGGCCCCCACCAGCATGCCTGACCAAGTCTGAGGATACATGTCTCCGTAGCCCAGGGTCGTCATGGTGACAACAGCCCACCAAAAGCCGATGGGGATATTTTTAAAGTGTGTGTGTTCACTGGCACTAGGGTCATTTGGTTTAGCACCTATTCTCTCGGCATAATAGATCATCGTGGCAAAGATTAAGACGCCCAATGCCAAAAATATGATGAGCAGCAAGAATTCATTTGTGCTGGCGCGGAGGGTGTGTCCCAAGACCCGCAACCCAACAAAGTGGCGGGTCAGCTTGAAAATTCGCAGGATTCGCACAAAACGGACTACGCGGAGGAAGCCTAGGACATCCTTAGCAGCTTTGGAAGACAGGCCACTGAGTCCAACCTCTAGATAGAAAGGCAGTATGGCCACAAAGTCAATGATGTTCAAAGAGTTTTTGATAAATTCCACCTTGTTTGGGCAGAAAGTGACTCTCATCAAGAACTCAAATGTAAACCAGACCACACAGACGCCTTCGATGTAGGTGAGAAAAGCTTCAGTCTCTGCTTCCCTGTAGTGCCGCACCTGGGTGTCATTCCCGATGAATTCAGTTTCTGTCTTGTTCACAATGGGGTTAAATCTCTCATGGGTCTCGAGGCAGAAGGTGGTGATGGAGACCAGAATGAAGAAAAGGGAGGCAAATGCCACATACTGTGGAAAGAAAGATATGAGAGAAATGTTAAACAGTAGGTTAAGTACAGGGGCTTTCATTCTGAAACACCAGGGAGAGACAAGAGCTGTATTAAAACTAAAGATAATACTAAACCTTCTTCCTGTGGGCTAAAGATGCCAAGTCTCACCTGCAAAGACAGCCTAATGTTCAAACTTGGAGGGAGAGCAGTATATAAGTACATGCTAACATCCATTCCTATACAGATAGCACTTTAGTGTGAGTGTAAATTTAAGCAAGCATTTAAATCTCAGAGCTTTCTGTGAGATTTAAGGTTAAGGACATATTGAAATTCTACCTTCCTGAACTTGGTCTTCTGTTACTTCCTGGTCTTAAAGATAGAGCATACCTCCTAGGACAATTGTCATGCAAGAGTCTTTTTGCAGCATTGTGTCAGTGGTATGGTGGCTGCCTCCTGTTCCCAGCTTAGTGATAGTTGTGGTATTTCAGATCTCAGTAATGTGCTAGTAAATACTAGTGGCAGTCTCAGGTGGGCTCTACAGAGAGGAGTGGAGTCTTGCTTGGCATTGTCAGCCGTTCTTGCCAAATCCCAGGGACAGGTTGAGGAACAGTCACATATCAAACCAAGCTCTCCTAGAGTAAACATCTTCTCTGTTCTCATTTGCCTTCTCCAGATCTTTTGGGGGTGGGGGACAGAGAGGGGAAGAAAGAGGTTTCAGGTAAGGCTGTCAGTTGATCCAAAAGGAGACACATCTATTGGATTTTACCAGACAAGGTTTTCTTGAAGAGATTCTCATTACAGTGTAAGACTTGTACCAGAACTAGATGAATCTTTTTTAAGGCTGTTGGATTACAGTTTGGTTAATCAAGTTACAGTGAAGGTGGTAGCAACCCCCAAAGTCAATGAGTCTTTATCTTAGGAGTATTTGCCTCTTCTGCTTCAGTTCCTGCTTTTCATAGACTCATAGAAAAGTTTGGGTTGGAAGGGACCTTTAAAGGTCATTAGTCCAACCCCCCTGCAATGACCAGGGACATCTTCAACTAGATCAGGTTGCTCAGAGCCCCGTCCCACCTGACCTTGAATGTTTCCAGGGATGGGGCATCCACCACCTCTCTGGGCAACCTGTGCCAGTGTTTCACCACTCTCATCGTAAAAAATTTCTTCCTTATATCTAGTCTAAATCTACTTTCTTTTAGTTCAAAACCATTACCCCTTGTCCTATTGCAACAGGCCCTACTAAAAAGTCTGTCCCCATCTTTCTTATAAGCCCCCTTTAAGTATTGAAAGGCCGCGATGAGGTCTCCCCGGAGCCTTCTCTTCTCCAGGCTGAACAACTCCAACTCTCTCAGCTGTCGTCAGCCTAAAGGAGATATCTTGGTGGTATTCCAGGATGATTAAGAGGTACAGTCAGGCCAAAATTCACAGCTCTTGTAACCACAGTTCCTCTGCTCAATCCTCCTTTAATCAATAAAGTAGTTTGCATATATCTAAGAAGTCTCTTTGTGTGTTGGAGTGGTACAGTAACGGTAATACCTCTTTCCATTTCACTCCCTACATCTGTTATCTTCCTGTTTGTCTTGTGCGTCACCTTGACAAGAGACATCACATAAGATGATATTTCACTGTCTTCATGAGCATGAGCAACTGTGGTAATTATTCGAATATTCTTATAGTGTCCTGTTATTCATAATGTCCCTTTTTCAGCAGTGTAGCCAAAATAGGGGTTAAAAAGAACTAGTTTCTTCTAATTGTCTGTTGCCAGTAAATGCAGTGCAATAATCTAAAAGAAATTGCTGCCAAAGGAATAGACCAGTTAAAAATAACCTATGCTTCAAGCTACCAAAGCTCTCTTGCAATCAAGAAGTTCCTCCTGTCTGCTTTCCTGGGTTGACCTGAATGCAGAATTATGCTTGACCTTCTGTATTAGCAAACAAAGTCAAAAGCAAGGATTTGCCACAGTTTGAGGTGAACCATTTAATAGAATACAGAACAACTGGCAGAGAATAAAATCACAGAATTGTTTAGGTCGGAAGGGCCCTCTGGAGGTCGTTTGGTACAACTTCAAAGTTGGAGCAGGTTGCTCAGGGTCTTGTCCAGTCCAGGTCTGAGTATCTCCAAGGTTGGAGATTCCACAGCCTCTCTGGCAGCCTGTGCCAGTGTTTGGCCAGTAAGAGCAAATAAGCTTGGAAGGATACAGAAGCAAACAGGCTCTTCTGCTTTTCAAATCCAACTTTGTTGCCAAAGAGATCAGAACCTAGCCATTGTCACAGATTTAAAAAAACTCAGTACCGTCCCCTAAATGCTTCAGGCTATCATAGCATTGTTATGTGATGATCTAATATACGTGCTGATATGTGCTAAAATCAGTGTCTAATATAAATAGTTGTCTGGAAGATAAACAATCTGGAGGGTAGGGAAATTGAGAAGCAGGACTGCGGGTATCTTTTTATCAGATTCTCCTGTTAAACAGGGAAATTTCTCCATGCACAGTTCTCCATCTGTAAAATAGCTTAAAAAAAAAAAACCAGCTAATGTTTGTCATGTGCTTTGTGATCCTAGATAAATGTGTACAGGTTCTATATGCTTTCATTTTAATGTTACTGACTTTAGTATATCAACAATTTCCCTGAAAAGTAAGTTGAAGAGTATTTTTAGTGGTCAAAGTCAGTTTGTGTATGATATTGTTAACACTCAGAGCTTAATTAGGTAGAGGTTAATACCCCAATTGTCTGAGTATGGCTAAAATGAGAAACAAAAAGCATCTTGTACTAAGAACTCAGGAAAACGTTCCTAGCAGCCTCAGCATGTCTGCTCTATTTCAGCCTGGAGCAGAGTTTTACCATAGAGTCATAGAGCCCTGAGAATTCAAGCTGCAGAAGGAAATGCTGATACTTTGTTAAGTCAGGTAACGCTCACAGATAAGAAGCAGAGAGGGAAATAAAACCATTTTGCATTTTAAGGGTCTGTGAAGAAGGCCCCTTTCTTTATGCTGACTCAAAATGCAATTCTCCTCTTGGTGTATATGAGTATCTCTCCTGAGTGAGTTTTTCCTGCTTAGGACAACCTTCAGGCTGACCTTGCACAGCAAGTATCTTGAAAAGTGATGTTTTGTTGTATTAAAGGTAAGAAATAACCAATTCTGACAGGACATTTAAGTTCTCTGCAGTGGTACATGCTAGCAGCGTTATCAGTAGAGAACATCACACCCATGATCTCTCTTGCTGTTAGCCCTTGTGTGTGCACACCTTGGCTTCAGAGGGGAATTGAGAACTTTTAGTTCCCAGTTCAGCAGAGCAGGAAGCACCTGCTAAATGAACATGAAGCGTTTGCTTCCTTCTATCTGTATTTAACAACATCCAGAGCCCTTCTGGCAGGAATGGGCATGTTCTTGAATGCTTTGCAACTTTGGAAGTGTGGGTCTGCTTTCGAGATTTCATAAAACCATGTCTGAGCAATGGTATTGACAGGAAGAATCCCAGTATTTCTTCTCTAATTTAATTTTTTTTCCTCTGTTGAATTACTATCTAATCCTAAAACCTTTTTTATATTTGGGAAGTAAAAATGCTCCTTAGTCATTCCATGCTTCAATATTGAAAGGCCCTTGTTTTTTGTCTTAGAAGAAAGTCTGCACAGGCTGAAAGGAGAAGACAATGGAGAGCAGCCTTTTAATAAAGGTCCCATTACAGTTCCCCAGTCCCTTGGCTGATCCAAAGAGGTGCAGAAATGCCTGAGAATCAGGCCTGACAATTCATTCACTGGCACCCATCTCTGATAGATTTGTCACCTGCAGCTGCTTGGGACACAGAAATTTAGCAGCTTGCTGCAAACGAATGCGTAATGTATCATTGGCATAGATTTATGTTTGTGATCCCAAATTTAGATTGCCCCCGCCCCTTTTGTCTTCTGAATATTTTTCTTTGTTAATTATCTGATATAAGATCTAGCAAGCTGTAAGCAATATCCAATAGCACCAAATTCAGCAAGTATGGTTTTCTAAGGAGACCAGCATTCATTCATGCCAAAGGGGTCAAAAAGAGAGCTCTCTCTGGCCCACCGTCAGAGGCCAACAGAGGTCAGCCATCACGCCCAACAGCTAGCTTGTCAAGTCCAGAGATGAGCAATCCTGATAAAATCTAGTGAAGACTATGGGACTCGTAAGTGTTCTAATGTCTTTTAAAATAAGGCTATCTCTTTTTATTTCACTAATAATGGCCTGAACACTAATGAATTGCTCTTGTATTATTTAGTCGTTCTTAATCTTCTTTCTCCTTACATTTTACAACAGAATTTCTCTTCTTCCTAGGATCTGAATGGGCTGGGGGAAAGGAGTGAGGATTTTATGAAGTGATGTCACGTGCTGCTGAGTTACATAATGGCAGCTAAAATTTTCTATAATTAAAGAAAATACCTAGGTAAAGTGTTTGAAGTGATCAAAACTCTTTTATCTCCTTTGACACATGTGAATGATTCCTATTTCACTAGAGATGCTGCTGCCATTGCTTTCTTCTGGCTCTAATACCAACAAAGAGAAATCTCAGATTGTCCAAAACCACAGAAGCCGTGAGAGAAGGCAGAGAGGAGGTTTTAAAAGGGGATATTTTGATTAAAATATAAGTTACATTAAAATGTCTTCATTCTGGAGAGAGAAGAAATTACACTCCTGCATAATTTCTGTTAATAGCAGATATATTTTAATAAGGTTATTTTGAAAGGGTCTAAAAGACGTCATGCCCATAAGTGGAGAATTTCATCATCTAATTTATATTGCCTCTGATTAAATCAATCTATCTATCTCAAAATCTATCTCAAAGGCATGCTTCTCCACTGCCCTATGTCTAACCTAGCCATTATTGCCAGTGCAGTGTGAATATGAAGTGCCAATTAATTCAGAATAGTAGTGTTTCACATCAGCTTTGCATAGCTGTAAAAGGAGCAAGGTAACAGAATCAGACCTACCCTCTCATGAATAATAAGCCAGTATCTTTCCACTCAGCATGGAAAGAAAACAAAAGTCCAACAGCCTTAAAAACACAAATAAACCTAATACATGAGGATTAGGAGGCTAGGCTCACTCAGAAAAAAGGTCTGAGGATTGGACCAGACAGTATTAAATACACAGGTGTGGCTTTTTACTTCTGGGAATCAGTTTTTAAAACAGCACTTTATCTTGCATTACTGAGATGGTTTTGGTCTTGGAGATAAACCTTTTTTATGCTTTGTTTTAAACAAATAAGCCCAGTAACCTACTAGAATTCATTGATACAGTGCCTGGAATTGCCAGGCTTCAATGCAGATGGGCAGTGAAGGCTGGTGATGAAAGCATCGGGACAGAAATCAGATGACTGAGGCTCTTTTCCAACCTCCACCACTGACACATTCTTGGTCTTCAAGCATGTGTGCCTGCATCTTTAGCACCATCCTTTGTCTACTTTTTCTTTTATTGAGATAGTAAACTCTTTGGGGCTTGGGACTGTCTGCCAATTTATGTCTGTCCAGTGTCCAGCCCAATGTATGTCTGGAGCAAGGACCTGGGAAGGGAGACCTTGGCCGAGTCTTTGATAAGAGAGACACCTCTCTTAGACCACAGACAACAAGAAAAGTGGGTGGTGGCAGTGGAAGCAGCATGGCTTTTGCAAGTCAAGTTTCAGTAACTTCAGTGTGTGTTTTCTAGGACATAGTGGTCTACACGACACACCGTTCATAATTAATTCCAGATCACGCGTTCAGAGTGAGTTAGTAGAAGCTGCACGCCGCAGACGGGTGCTCTTCTCCTTTGATGCTGCTCAGAATCATTTAACAATCCTCACTCAAGCTAGATGGGAGAAAAGAAACAGATCACATTTAGAAAAGATTTGCCAGCCTCTCCCTTTGCAACTGCTAACAGAAATATTTAAAAGGTGATTCTTAATTCCTATCCTTTTGCAGGCAAATTCAGGAAATTCTACCCTTCCCTGAACCTCTGGATGAAAGGCAGAGGAAGGTGGCATTTTGTTTCAACTACATCTGTTGAAGCATCAGGAAATTTTCTATAGAAGTGGCACCCTCTCTTTCTACTGATCTATTCTGGTGAGTTTTGGTTTTAATAACAAAAATATTTAAATCACTACATCATAACTCTCCTGGTCCTGTTGAACCAACAAAGCATAGGAGCTAAGCAGTTGTCGTCTTAGTCTGTATGAGCAGCATAAGATTTGCTGCTTCTCTCATAGGCGAATCCAGGGCTTGCCAAGACTGAAATGGGAGATGAGAACACTCTCACCATACGTCTTTGTCTCCAAAGGAGAAATTAGTGCTGTGGGGCTTCCAGAAAAGTATGTTGTAACTCTAGTGAGATCCAGTATGTTGGGGTTGGGTTTTTTTGGGGGGGGGATGGAGGAGGAGGGTGCGGGAGCAGGCAGGGATAATAACAAAAAATCCCAAGTCTAGTAATTTTTCAGTAAGTCTATGACTGGTAAATGCTGTATATCTTGCAGGAACAAGCTAGGCTCAGAAGAGTTTCAGATCAGGGCTGGCAACTCATCAGTTGTTTTTCTACAAAGCATCAGTAATTCAAATATACCCAGATCCCTGTGCTTTTTGCTAGACCTGCATAAAACTCCATGATTTCCATTCACAAGGCATCTCTTCAAATACCTTACCAACTTTCTTTTACAGTAGTTCATCTGCTTGAGGTTTGTCTCTGAAAACTATTACACCTGCATGAAGCTGCCAACATTTGCCTATCTGTGACTTGAATCACAAAGCTTTGCCTAGTTTTTATTTTAATCTGAAAACGATACTTTAACCACTCTTCATTTAAAACTTAGTCCATGTATCACCAAAATGTTCAACAATAGAGACAAATCTTTTTGCTGCAGCTCAGCCAAAGTATGGGTTAAATGAAAGCTGCTTTAAAATATTGCTTTATAACCACATTATTATCTGTCAAGACCGATTTTCCAGGCTTTCTTAGAGATATGGACCCCGATTCAAACAAATGACTAATTTTAAATGTGCAAGTAATTCTGTTGAAATTTTGAAAGAAATATTGAATCTGTATGACTGATCAAATGACTAAATGTAGGCACATGATACTAGCAACCAGATAATGCTGTGGAACTGAGCAAAAGCTAGGACTCTGTCAAAAAGCGACCTCTGCAATATTTCATTAAGAATCCTAATGTAAGATGTTTTGAGATCCTTTGAGCAATGATTATGAAACTGAAATTATTTGCAAGGGGAAAAATCCAGTTCTGCTTTTGTAGGTGTGATATAAGTATATGAGGGCCCAATCAGATGTTACCACGAAGCTCTTCTCTGTGAAGGGACAGATGACCATCTTGGCAGTCTGTCTTCTTTCAGTGAGATGATAAGACAATTGATACAGAAGCTCACATCAGCAAACATACTGGTTCACTCACAAGATTATTCAAATTCATGTTTCTTAGCTGAGACAAATGGAAGAAGTAGGCTTGCAGATAGACAAAGCTTGCTCCAGAGTTAGCTAAAAAGTCCACTAGCAGCTCATGGATGAAATGGTTATGTAATGCCAAAAAATATATGACAGCTTGCAAAAAAATCTTGGAATGCTTAGTGGCACGCAGACATGAAACAGCGTGTTAAAAAAAATGTGCAGTCATCTGTGGAAAATATGCTTAAGTTATTCGGTGTTGACATTGCAATAAATAAATTAGAAGCAGATCTCTCAAATGTTAGTCCTAGCAGGCAGCCATGTGCTTTGACAAGGTAGTTACTGGGATAAGCAAGACTGCATCAGAACTCGGAAGTGTGGTATGTACAGTATTTCTCTGTGACCACATGGCCAGCCAGCTGGTCACCACGCAAAGGTTGGAATGGTTCTTTGTAGGTCACAGGCAAGTTTTCCAGTTTCATCTGGGATAGATTAAATCTTGTGATTTAATAGGAACATTGTCACAGAAGAGATGTGAATTTATTTTGCAGGCTTCCTTGCTAGCTCCCTAGTCTGGCTGGTAGTGAGAACTATGTGGAGACAGTATGGTGGGAGTAAGAAATGTTTCATATTGCTCAGCAACAGCTCAATGGGAAATTCTTATCTTAACATATATAGATTCCTGATCCAAAAGGGCCCCAAGACTTCTGCAGCTGGGTATATGGGACACTGCAGAAGGAGCTGTAAGTGTTGAAAGTAACTCTTCCGTCTCTTTGAGGGACTGCAGAAATGTACATTTGGTAGGGACCTCCAAATGTCATTCCCCTGTCCCAAAGCACAGTCTTTGATCGTTCCTGAAAGATAGCTGTATTGACTGTTATTAAGGACCTCCAATGTTGAATATTGTAGACATTCTGCAGGGAATTTATCCCAGTGCTTCACCATATTTTATCTGTATTTTTTTCTTTCTAATGCCTAACCTAAATCATCTTTGCTACATTTTAAGCTTGTTCGCTTTTGTCCTATCCATCACAGACAGCTAAGGATTTAGAAATTTGCAGATGTTTTCCTTCTTTTGCAAGCTAACAACCACTAAACATTAAAATGTTCCATGAGTCCTAGACTCCTGTTTTCATATGCTCATGCTTTTGCTGCATAAATTCAATATAATTATTAATCTCATTTTCACATGATGCCACACACTTTCATGCTGTCAGTTCTGTCAAATGCTCTAGAATTAAAGAAACTGAGAAAGTCATGTAACATCTCAGACACTGGAACATAAACTAACACATGACAAATGAAACCCGGGAACTTTAATTGCCCATTATTGCTAGGTTTTTCAGTCTTTTTCTGTTAGGCAGTAGGTAACTTTTTTTTGATTCTGCACACTTTCTCTTATAAACTGAAAAGGAGAGTTTTGTAGCAATGCCTGGTGGTAGTGTCATGCATTAGGTTTTTCAGGATCTCACCTCACCACCTTTGTTCTGGACGCTATTTTATCTCCTGAGAAAATCACACTTCCTCTCTGACTTGCTGCCAGTCCTTCCTGGTGGGAAGAGAAAAGTCATTTCTTATGCAATTCCTTGACAAAGGGGAATTCCTGACTAGAGCTAGACAGAATCCAACTGGGAAAACCCAAAGACTTGCAAAATCAGCTTAGACCTGAGGCTTCTTATGGTTTAGAAGTAGTTTTTATTTTTCTCCTTCCAAACTGAATAAAAAATCATGCACGTACTCATGGTTAGGATCAAGTGCAGCCAGATGAAGTTAGGTATGTATCTCTGACCAAGCCCCACATTTTGATTTTGGAAATGTGAAACTACAGAGATAATTGGTTGACAAGTTTTACTTTCTCGCATGCATAAAAGTGTGCATACACACACTCTCTCTCTCGTAAAGTTGCTAACTTAGGCATTCCTTTGACTTGAATTTAGCTGTAGGCTACATGAGTCCTGGGACTCTTTGTGGGGTAGCAAGACTATTTTTTTCCCTTTTTGTTACA
Organism: Aptenodytes forsteri; assembly: GCF_000699145.1. NCBI lineage: Eukaryota > Metazoa > Chordata > Aves > Sphenisciformes > Spheniscidae > Aptenodytes > Aptenodytes forsteri. Next base: position 3,009,036 of record NW_008796218.1, read on the forward strand.
GCTTCTGCACTGTGACTTGCCCAAAGGTGGCTTAATTCACATGCTCATGCTTATAAGGAGTACATCCTCTCTCAAACCTACTTTTAGAGTGGTGCTAGAAGCCTTTCATAGAGCAGGAGACATATTCTGTAGCCTTTCAGGGCCCACCGTCAGTGGGGTTTGATTCACCAAACTCAGCTGCACACCAGCACCCGAGAAAAAATTGAAATTGTTACAAGTCTGAAGTAGGCAGAGGGTGCTCGGTGGTCTCCAGCTCCGTTAGAAAGAGCATGCCCTGCTTGCTTATTTTTTTGCAAGAGGAAGCACTCCAATGTGTGGAAGTATTGAGTGCAAAACTCCACAAGGAAACACCTGAAATACACAGCAAGGCTTTGTCCTGAATACAGAACTCCTCAACCTAACATACAAGGCTGACTTTTCTTCCTGTGTTTTTTAAGCTAAGATATTTGGAGTGTGTTCCAGATCATGTTTGTATTCAGACAATAATGCTTCTGCTTCAAGACAAATTAAAATAAGCAGCTGTCAAATCTTTAGTAGTTTAAAATGTGGGTAGGCTGGCTACATAATCACCCTTGGACAGGGTGTGAAATCTACCTGCACGTCTTCCACGTGCGCTCACCAAGAGCTGGTAGGGTGTGTCAGTCAATAGGATGCTGGCAGCTCCTATGTAGGACTAAGGGGAGGATCAAGAAGGCATCAGCCCCCAGAGGTGAGCAATTTGGGTCTGCATGCCTGCAAATTTATCTCCCAAAGCAATATTGTAGCAAAAGTAATTGTGATAGAATTCCTCTTTGGAGACACAGACCAACCTTTTTCATATTTGACCATGGATTTTTGAAACCTCAGTTTCTGACGACTCTGCAAGAGATGTTCCAAAGAGCTTTAAATTCCGGGAGCAGCTGAGTGTTTACCATCTGATAGTTGAGCTGAGCACCTCAGAACTGAGGCACTCAAAATAACTCATCACTCTGAAAAACTGGAAGCCCTGGGATCCCTTTGGTGCCACTAAATGTTGAGCTCAGGATTTCCTGTTTTCACTGCAGTTTATGTGGATGGATGTCACAGATGATGTAGTCCCTGAAAAGCCAGGCTTCTTAACAACGCGGTTGAAAATGAGGCATTAAACCCCAGACATTTCAATGACTGCTTCATTTTAGACAATTTCACATTATTCAGTGAAAACGTTTTTCATTAACTTTTTTATTTTCCAGATTATGACGAGCAGTGTGTTGTAGACACTTTTCCTCCCATAGTGTTCACTTAGCTTAACCCATAGCTACCAGTTTGTGCTTTTAAAGCATTATGGCCACAGTTCTTTCCTTACCATTGTGCAGTGTGTAGCAGAAAAGCCCTGTTAAGCTCCTAGATGGCCTAAATATGTTACAAAATATTGAGACCTTTTGTGCCTTTGCTCTACAAAACCTAAATATCAAATATCCAAATTATCTGGTCCCATAATTTTAGTCAGTTGTTATAAAACATTAAGAAACTCCAACAACTATTAAAGCAAATGAGAAAGTATTTTGGAAAGCAAAGAATACTTTCATTCCCCAGTTAGGCAGAGTCTATTGCACAGCTTAATTTGTGCAAGGATATGCACAGGATGGGAGCATCCTCGCTCATACAAATTCTCCACTGACAACAATCTTTGCCAATACTAGGTTTTGACTGGCTATGAGCCATTTTGGATATCCAAATTAGTGACAAAGTAACTTATAAAACTGTGTTGGTAGGTTTTTGGAGGCAACTTCCAAAATAGCCTTTGTCATATAGTCTGTCTTGGCTCAGACCAACAAGATTGAGGGTATTGGACTTAGTGCTGACTGTTTTTTTTAAGAGCAAGTTCTCAGTAAGGTGTTATGTTGCTCACAACACAGGATCTCTTGCCCTAGGAATGGTAATCCATATATTCATGGTAATGCCCCAAAATACAGGATTCTTCCCCAGTGCTAGTCCCACAAGCAGCTGAAGAGTTTCAAAATTCACTTGCTGTGGCAGAGTGGCTGCAAATTTCTACTCAATAATAAAATCCTAAGTATATATGAAGATGTGTGTCACCGATGGTGGAATAAAGAGAATCAATCTTTTGTATATACATAAATATAGAATAAGATTAATATAGAAATATAATTATAAATACAGACACACTTATATACTTGTGTGTGTATTAGTTATACTGTACTCTATTACAATAATATATGGTATATATTATAGGTTACATACAATGTCCTATGTAATATTTATAATATAGATACAATAATACATCATACTCTTATATAATATATATAAAAACTATAATATGCTAAATTATACATACAAATGTGTTAAATATAAATACATGTTTATATATTACGTATCTAATACCTGTCTCAAGGACTGTGGGGATGCCTGGCTGTAGCATGCCGAACTGGCAAAGGGGCCCATTCTCCTCTCTTGTGCACAGCCCTGACAGGATAGCTACCATTACTAGGGGTGGCCTTGGATTAAGAAAGACCCCCTGAATGGGAGGGACCTGCCACCCAGAGGAAGATAGAGGCTGCCTGCGGGGACCAGAGGCCTTACAGAAATGGCCTCAGTGTCATAGCATCTCTGCAGCATCAAATCCCTCCTGTGACTCTTTCCGGAGCGCTGTGTTTCCAGGCCTTTTCCACTCATAAGCAAGGAGAGGAAGGGTTCTTCCTAGCCCTTGACTCCTGTCCTGTGTTGCCTTTCCCTCTGCTAGCCACAGCCCCTCTCCTCTCTTCCAGATCTGCCAGGGCTGCTCCTCCCAGGCAGAGAGGCATCATCCTGGGGACACCATTCTCTGGAAGGAGGCTTTACCAGGAGGACAGACTCGGGGCCAGCCAAGAGGATCACCTGCCTCACTCCTAGCACTCGGGATGCAGCATGGGCTTCCAGGTATTTTGCCCTGTAATCACGCTATGGACAGGAGGTTTGCTTCTACTGTCTGAATGCAGGTTGATCCGTGCAGTGTTGCTGCACAAGATCCACTCTGATTCCTATTCCAAAAACTGAACATAAGCCCTCTGCAGCGCAAATTCTTGCCTCAGTTTTTACTACTAATAATTTCCCTTTGTGGAGTTCTGCTTCACTCATTCCCAGGTACAAGATGTATACTTGCTATAGTCTCCTACCTACAGATCCCTTCTCTGCTGTGTTTCCAAATTTACCGTGCCAGTGAATGAAGGGGCTGTGGTGGTGATATCTGGCATTTCATCACCGTCTTTTGTCAACATCAGTTCTACTGTCTCTCTGAAGAGGAGAGTGTTTATGCCTATGTTTCTGTGGCTCGACTCTTAAATGTGCCAGCAGTAAACAATTGGAACCATAAGGCGGCCACTTTGTGCCAGTCTCCTGTTCAGGTGGTCACACACTTTGCTTCCCCAATAACTCTTTTTTTCTTTTTTTTTTTTTTTAATGTCTTCTGAGCATCAGAGTAATTTGTTTTCTAAAGGAGCAATTTATGTTAAAATAAGCTTCTCAAGTCATCAAACCTCACTTCTCAAACCTCATAGAACTGCTCTGGTGTACAATCTGAACTTCTTCTATCCAGATATCCCTGGAGTTTATTAGTCTCCATGGAAATTCACAAATTCTCAGTTCCAGGAGAGAGCTTAAGATTAATTCTTCCTCAGAACACTGTTGGGGCGTAGGGAGAGGAAGACTGAATACACTTGAAAGCTTAGGCTTTTGTTGGGCTGCTTTTCTGACTTAAAATATGCTTCTTTCAAAGTGTCTATTCAAGGTTTAAGCCAATTAATGGCTTGTTTTCTTCATGGTGAGATTCTACTGTTTTGTGATCAAGTACATATATGATATTTAGGGAAAGGTATTTTTTTTCTCAATCGTGTGCACCTTAGTGTGTTTTAAGTATCCTAGGGTGTCATCTTAAACTCTTTAAGTACTGTCTGTATCTTTGCCTTAAGAAATTATTGCTCCCGTATGCGAAAAACAAGGAAAATGTCCTTTTGCGGTGGAGCTTGATAACACTAGTTAGGTTTCCTATTTTCTAGGATGTTCTAGTAACTCTTTTAAACTTAGGCAGCACTTTACATTTCAAAGATGCCTTCCAGAGTTTGAGTTTGCCTACATAAAAAGAATCAGTTTGGGTTTGGCACAGAAGCTCTAGTTAGTTCTTTTTTTGTCCGCGAAGGTACCTCTGAAATACTGTGGCAAATCATGTGCCTGTCCAGGACTTCCAGTAATTACAAGGCATACTGTGACCACAGAAAACCTCAGGAAGAGATAGGACAGCTACAACCCAAACTCACAAGGGCACCTGCCATCGCACGAGCACCTATCATGGTATGCAGCAGAGGGCAGTTAGTGCACATTCCCACTCCCCTTGCTGACAGCACTATGCTGATTTAAAGGAGAGGGTTGTATCATCCTTTCCCTGGTAAAATATTTTCTCCTACTGTGTATATTCGCTATACCCAGACTAGCTACACTAGTGCATACCTACAGACACGCAAAAACTCTGTGCTTATATGCAGGAGAGCGACTAAAAAAAAATTGTCCTCATTGTTACTTTTTTAAGGCTAAATGGATGAGTCACATATAACACCTGTGATACTAACTTGGCTATCAGTTACACGTAGGGACCACCCCTCCCATAAGCCAGTTCAACATTAGCAGCTGTGAAGTTCTTGCAGAGAGAGGATTTCCAGGGGTAGTGCTGCAGGGCTGATGGCACAGCATTGTCATCGTGCTCACAGCAGTTCAAAAGGGCTCCCAACAGCCCTTTGCAGGCAGCTACTGTGAGATCCACCATCTCATTTGGTGCTAGGGAGCTGCACTAGGTACCTCTCTCTGTTAACCCCTTTTAGTTGGGGCTGTAAAAGGCTCAGCACTACTGAGAAAAGGAGACCTTTAAACACCTACTGTGAGGTGTATTGCATAAGCAACAACCAAACACTTCTAAAAACAACCTCTCCTGCAGTCAAGGTTAAAAGAAAGATGGAAAGATTAGAAAAGGAACACAAGGTAAGTCATAGCCTGAACCTAGAGGAAAATTGTTTTCTACATAAGATGAAAGGAATTTACAGTATTTTAAGAGGTTTGCTAGCAATATTATTTAACCGTGTTTAGCTTGTGTCCTGCAGTACACTCAACATCTTGTGCGATAATAGGATCCTCTCATCTTTTGTTGTTTGCTGCATTCTGGCTGTATCATCTGTGGTGTATTTGCATTTCTTCAGTTTATTCAAGTGCACATGCAGCTATAATGTGAACTGTGGTTGAAGAACCAACTTAGTTTCTGAATGCTATCCTCCAACATAAAGGAAATATCTTTCATTTGAAATAGCTCTGTTTGAATATTATGCATCTACCTGCACTACGAAGAACCTGAAATATTGCATAGCATTTAACAGTGTGGAACACTCTATGCCTTGAAAGTGCTGTTGAAATGTTAATATAGGTATCAATCTCTACAACTGTTTTGTAAGGCAAAACAAATAGATACTACTGTTCCATAGACGAGGTGATTGTAAGGCTCGAAGGTTAGAGCCTGTATTTCTCAAGTATGTTGTTTTAACTTTGACCATACAGTTACCAGTATTGAGGTCTTAGATTGGGGCAAAATTAGGGGATATCATTCAAAACATGTCTTAATATCCAGACTTCCACAGGGACGGATAAGACTGTCAGATTCTGAGTGCTGAGCTGTTGTTAGGATACTGTGTCTGTTGGCCAAGATATAGTCCCCCAGAACTTGTGTTTGTGGAGTTCAAAGCCATCTGGTTGTGAAATTCCAGCTCAGTCTTTCAGCCATGCTCTTTCTTTTAACTTCGCAGTGCAGTGAGTCCCCACACATAGCAAATGTGGTGGTAGGGGGTGTGGGTGTGTAAAGGATGGGGGGCAGTGCTGTAGATTTGTGTAGGCTCTCAGAGTTTTGTTCTTCTTTGTGCAACTCTGCTACATCAATACCTCTAGAAATGGCTACTCTGGGTTAGAGAAGGGTGAGAACTTTTCCACTACCCTTTCTAGTGACTTCGATATTTTGTCATAAGACTCTGAAGTTCTCAACACTAAGATTTCTTATCTGATATTTTAGCAGGATCAGACTGCCAGCTTATGAAAATCTGGCCCTTAAGGAGATTTTGGTTTGGAGACTCATTAACTGTGAATCACCAGAAATCCCTAATCACTTTTTTGAAACCTTCCGTAGCAAGTATTGCCACAGAACAGGCACAAAACTGCATAAAAAAAATTAAAAGGAAATGGATGAAATGAACTGACGTCAGACATGCATTGATTCCAAGAATGTAACTTCTCTCTGGGAACATCTGGATGAGTTGTATTTTCTCTCCTGAATGCGAGACAGACTGCTGTCCCATGTCCTTCTGCAGCATGCCCTTCTTTGCTTAAAGAAGAGCTTGGGCAAACAGTTACATACAAAAATCTACTTAGAAATAAGGTCTTTAAAAATAAAAAGTGGTCTGTAATGCTGACTTCTTTGAAAAAAAGCAATTCATAGACTTGTGGGTAGTAAGGAAGGTGAATGCAGTCAGCTACAGAAAACAAAGAGATGGGGGAGAGGGGCCTGGAGGTGAAGTCAAAGAACAGAGGAGAAAGCCTGGACTTGCGTTCAAGCTAGATATTCTGTTAGCCAGCAAGGATGGAAAATAGCATGCACCCTAGAGGGGTTATTTTCACCCACTCCATTTCTAATTCTTCAGTGATTTGTGGCAATTGTGCGCTGCCACAGGCCTGCTTAGGGCATGAACTGTGTGCAAGTGAATGTTGTAGGAAAGCACAAGAAACTGCTTCCCAGGCACAAAAAGTTAAAGATGATTTTAAAATGTAGAACTAGTTGGGTAATTAAAAGGTGCCAAAATCAAAGTTTGTGATTTTTTTTTTAAAATTATTATTTATTTCTTAGTCAGAGCTTGAAGTATTTTTATATTTAACTTGCAGTATAACCTCAATGAGGAGAAAAAGGCAGCTTCCCACTGTGACCTCTTCCTTGAATGCCCTGTGCTTCAGATCAAGGTTGCACAATTTTCCGGAAAGGTGGAAAAGCCCTTTTCTCATCCTGATGCATTAGGTGCAAGCAACTTCCCTAAGCACATTACTTGCAACTTAGCAACATAAATGCCCCTCTAACCTCAGGATAATTCAGAGGACACTGATTTCAGTGTAGTAAATTGTTTCCTGCATAAAGCTGTCCTTTCTGGACTGTATAGGAAGCCTGTCTCGGGTACTGACTGGAGTCGGGGGAGGTGAATGCACTCCTTGTTGCCACCTCCTTTGCCTCAGAAACAAGAACCCAGGATTTCTGACTCTTTTTTTCCCATCAATCCAGGCAGCTGCCCTGTGGTGGGGAACCTTGCTACACCGAGAAAATGCAATGTGGTAGGAGTCCATTTCTGCACCATTTCTTCCAGTGAGCAGTAGAGCTGGTTTTTGATGTGAAGTATTGCGCTGAGTATGTGATGATCAAGCTCTTCATGACAGAGTCTCCCAGCGAGCTAAAGATTTGCAGCAGAAATATTAGCTTATTCTTAAACTGGCCTTGCAGGCTGAGAAAATTTGCATTTTGCAGACCTTTTGTCTCAATGCAAGTGTTGACATAGTACTAGGATTTTTTTTTTTTCCTTTTCAAAATAGTCACAAAAGTTGGGGAGTGAGGAATTGCCAACCATATTTTAAAGGAGCTGTAGCCATGGTAACTGAGGTACCTTCAGTTACCAAGGTAACAAATGCAGCTCAACTGCCTTGCTGTAAAGCCAGATGAATCTACTCATGATCTGTTGATTTTAAGATGCTTTATAAATTGTTGAGCTATTTTAGGCACTTAAATCCATAAATCAAAATGTCTGTTAAAACGACCAATACACTGTGCTATTTATGAGTTATTAACCGCATTCTTATTTCACCAACTGGATTTTTTTTCCCCTATCAATGTATCTAGGCTTTTTCCACTCCTAGTTTTTCTTATTTATTGTTTAGAAAATGGTTCTTCTGTCTGAAACAGGTGATTCATATTATTGCTGGTTGTAAATCTTATTCACTGGAGAAACCCTACCCCCTGCTTCAGTCCTGCAGTCTCTAAATGGAGCTTTATGTACTTCTGCCCTGAAACCACAAAATATGTTTCGCTAAAAATTTGCTAATGAATTAAATCAATACAATTTGGAATGAGTTCCATCTCAAACAATCAATACAGGCCCAGTGATGTACAACAGGCAGGCAGGTAAATTGGTCTAAATAAATTTACAATTGATTTTACTTTTAAAAGCAAATTAGGACATTTATAGTTTTACCAAATAAGATGAACTGCAACTTATGCAAACAAGTGTATTCCTAGGTTTGTCTTTTCTAATACTAGTAGTGGACCTGTTACTATTTATAGCTCAGTAACTCTTATGCCTGGGATAACGTGCATAATTTCTTGGCCCAAAAGCATGGGCTGCCTATTATTAAAACAGGTCATGTTTATTCAGGATTTCCCCGTATTAGATTGTTTTCGCTAATAATTTGTGGTAGCCTCTGCTCATTAATGAACACTTAACTTACACTGAATTATGCAATCCTTATGTGATAGGTTTACACACCTGTGTCCTGGTATGGATGTGCAATGAAGGCCAGGACCTGCCTTCTGCCCGTGCCTCTGGCGGTATTGCTAGCTTGGGTGGGCACACCAGCGCTACGTGCCTTTGCTTTTCTCTCCCCTATCTGTACTCCCCACTTTGCAGACTTTGCCACTGGCTTGTGTGCACAAGGAAAAGTAGACCCTTGTAGGAGAACAATTTTTTGTCCAAGTGGAGCATTGTGTTGAGAATCTGAGCTGCTTGACTCTGGAAGGAGTATGTACTAGGACATGCAGTCCAAGGTCATCAGAGCTGCATGTGCATAGAGAGCTTGGATCTGGAAGGAGCGTAGCCATGACATTGTGCCCAAGTCTGTATGATCTGCTGTTCCTAATCTGCTAATTTGGAGGTATTTCCCCTGCATGGATGACTCATTCAGAGACATGCAGCAGCCATATCACTGGGAGGGGAGCAAAATCTAGCTCTTCAGAAATATGCAGTGCCTGCTGCATTCATTTCTTGTGTTTAACCATGTTGTTTCAATAGTTACGCAAAAGCTTACAGACTGAAACCAAGTAAGATTCTGAGTTACTGAAAAGCTGAGTTGTAGAAAGTTCCCTTAGATCTGTTTATTTTGAGTAGTGGTGTCAGCAATGCTGTAAGACTGGCGAGGCTAAGAAGCTGCCTTTAAAAACCCATAGATATTTAGGCAGATGTCATGGGATTTAACACAGCCATTGGATTTTGAAGGTGCTTAGCTTATTTTCCCTGAACAACATATGCTTGCTCATGAGCGTGACGTTACAGTCCTCTCGGTGTTCTTGTGTAATGACCATTAGCATGAGTCATTCTCCTTGCTGCTTGCTCAGAAAATCCTATTAATTCTTCACAGGCATACACAACTCCCATTAGTATTAAAGATGAGCAAATTGGTTAATAGGTGTTGCTTTAACCCTAGGTTTTTGGCATATCAGATGAGACATCATTCTTACAAATGTTGGAAGTGAGAAACACTAAAAGGTATATTTTGTACATCCTGCTGCAACTGGGAGGCCTTTCCAGGGTTATTCAGGGCATTATAAGGGATGAACTTCTCTTCATTTAAGGGAGAATGCCAGAGTAGAATTTTTTTTTTTTTTTTT
>NW_008796218.1:3018756-3021573 GCF_000699145.1 Aptenodytes forsteri
ATGCCAGAGTGAATTTTTTTTTTTTTTTTAGCCTCATCATGCTCTTTCATCCCATTATTCCTATTTACCTGCCGCTTTGTTTTGCTCAGCTTTTCCCTCCTTGGTCAAAGTGCCCTTCAGATTGTTGCAAACTACTTTTTTACCTCTTTAGTCAGTTGCTTAGCAAAGATGGATATATTGAGTTGGTTCAATCTGTCTTCCTAGTTTCAGTTATTCTAGCCTGAAGAGGTATCTTTTGGGTTTTAGTGATGATTGCCTAAAAAATAAGGATGTGGAATGCTGGGATCTCTTCAAAGCTCAGTTTAGACTGGAATATTTTTAACTTGAATATTGACCCGTTCCCTGATATTTGAGTTGAAGCTTCAATGTTATTGTTGTTATTGATGGGGATAATTTGGTATTGTGCACAGACATGTTTAAATTGATAGCATGTTATAAGGATTTTACTTCTCAACACCACAGTTTAAAAAATCTAATTCGTCTGCTGGTTTGTCTGCCTTTCAAACCTACTCAACAAGCAGCTCAAGTACAAGATGTTCTTGTCTGCTGCAACTGACAGATACGCTGCACTTACCCAGCCCTTCCCATCGCCTGCCAGACAGGGAACTGTATCAAGATAGCTGAGCTGCCTGAACATAAAGAATACCTGGACTGATTCAGTGACTCATGAATGCAAGAAGTATCATGCAATGCATTTATTACAGTGTCATGCTCTTATAAGTGGACTTGAATTTCTGGCTTGCTCTCTGGGATTAAATATTTTCAACATTGACTAGAGAGTTTCTCTTCCCAGCTCTCATTTAGGTTTAATGGTAGCCACGCGGCTGAACTTTCTTCTCCGGGCTTTGAAAATGCCAATTGGCACTGTTACTTCAGAGATATTTGGGAAGTGGCCTGGTTTCATCAATCCCATGGGCCAGGGACCCTGGATGTGACCTGGTCATTAAGGCTAGGGCTAAAATATAAGGTAATTGAGTCAAAGATGGGGAAGCAGAGAGGTGTTACTTTGTAACACCTGCCTTTGTATTTTTTTCCAAAAAAGCTCATGTAGTGGAAGGTGGTATGTCAACAATTATGAAAAAGAGAGGTTAACTGCTGATCTCCTGCTGAAAGGCAACGCTGGAGTTTCCTTCCACTCCTGACACAATGAATTTCATAACCGTTGATTTTTCTAAGTTATAAATGGCTGTTGGGTTGACTCTTTAGGCCCCAGTCTTGTATGCAGAAATTCAGATATAGCCTCTGGTTTATCATAACTTTCTAGCATTTGGAAAAAGTGCTAGGGGTGGAAAACAACACGGAGAACTAGAGCCTCTTGGCTCATGGTGAAGAATGGTGGCCGTGGGAGCTGGAAAACCACCTTCCTTGATGTGCTGTAACTAGATGATCTCAGCCTCCAACGCAGTCGGTGCCTGCTTCGCATTGCCATGGCTGCCTTATTTTGACCCTTTAACCCCTTTCTCTTTATTTGATTTGTATGTGCAGTCAGTTTCTGCATTCTGGGATCCCTTTCTCATCTGTGCATGTGTGTGTGAAAAGGGAGGAGTATTTGTTCTTAGGTCCTTCTGCTATTTTAAATACAGAAATAGACTGGAGCCTTTTGAGAAGGCAGTAAATTCTTCTTACAATACCAGGGACATGTATCGTTGGGTTAAAAAAAGAGTGCTGATGCAAAGCTAGTCTGTATCTTGGAAGACAAAATCTTTTTGCTCTGCATCACTCCGAAAAAGATTACTATTGTGAGGAAGCAAAGAAATACAAAATGGGGAGAAGGTGGTGTGCCTAAATGGCTTATAGTCAGTAACTTTAAAATAAGACATCTCTTTCATTCTAGCAAATGAATTGACAGAAGCTGTTGTTAGGTTTTTCTGACAGCCTTTTTTCCTATGTGCACTGCAGCACAAATACTAAATTCTCTAAATTGCCCCCAACAGGAGCTTCACCAGTACTGCAGTGACTGTATCTTCTGTGGGAATACCTGCTGTAGCTTGCAGCTGGCTGGTTTGGTGGGTAGGTTAGCAGCACAGCCCAGGCCTGCCAGCTGCTTGATTAGACATGTTAATGTGCGTTCTGTGGCCAACGCTTAAGGGGTGATTTTTACTAATAAGAGCAAGGGCTTTGAGGGAGGGGGTGTTTCTATAGGTTGAGTGCAAGAATGTGCTTTCAGTTCTCTTGTTTCTTACAGCCAATTTCCCTTTCTCTTTATCCTGGGACTTCACCCTGTACAGCTGAGTTGAGGAGCAGTGTGCATGTAAGTGGGAAGGAGAAAGTGATGAGAACAAGGAAACATGACATTGCACTAATTAGCTCTCTGCTGCTTGGCAACAAATAAATACTACTTGGGAGCAACAGGAGTAAGACTGAAAAGAAAAGCAGGTAGCTGAACTGAGTTAGGATTTGACACTTTTTTTTTTAAATCTGTCCTCTGCTCCTTACTCTTTTTTTTAAACTCATAAATGGAAGAATAAGGAACTGAGTGAGATTATTCCCTATCCTGGCATGTTTTCTTTGGCAACATATAACTTCCAAATAGTATATGCTCAATAGTATACTAAGTCTTGTGCATTGAGCAAGGACTGCACACAGGTGGAGGTGTCATGTGATATGTTTTTTTCATCAATTTCCAGAATGATGGAGATGTTAGATACAGATTACTTCATTGGCAACTCAAGAAGAGTACAGGGATCTCGTTAGGTCGTGCAGAGAGGAAATGAGAAAGGTAAAACCCTAGCTAGAACGCAATCTGGCCGCTGTCGTTAAAGACAACAAAAAAAGTTTTTACAAATATATTAATGACAAGAAGAGAGCCAAGGAGAA
>NW_008796218.1:3023181-3031892 GCF_000699145.1 Aptenodytes forsteri
TGGACATGGTGGTGTTGGGTTGACGGTTGGACTCGATGATCTTAGAGGTCTTTTCCAACCCTCAATGATCTATGATTAGTGTGATAGAGTTTTGCTTGTCTTTGGCTACCCAACCTTATTTGTTTGCTTGTTTTGTTTTCATTTTTCCAGTAAAGCTTATTAGGTAAATCTGTGTTTGTGTGCACCTTGCTTAGAGAAAGCTCTTTGCAGAGCTTTCAGCTAAGTCTAAAAGAGGAAAATTGCTATATTTCTTCTCCCCGAAATCAGCAAGGTCAGGCTAGAAATGATCAGGTGCTCTGTGGCACTGGGAAAAGAACAGGAAATTGAATATAATTATTTTGGATATAACTTGCTTGAAAAGAGAGATTGTCAAAGTGGAAAAAATATTAAAATAAAATCTTCACCACCATTTCACATGATCATCTAGAACACGCCACTGAGACTTACAGAGGATTACAGAGACTCCCTGCAGCTGGGTTTGCGCCTGATGGCATCTGCATTGCTCACTGGAATGCCCTGAGCTGATCCTCAGCCCACCTCCCCCGTGATGCCCCAGCGAAGGATGCGGCTGGCTCACCCTTCACACCCCTCACCCTCAGTTGCTCCAGTTGTTCCTTGCACCATGGAATTAGTCAGTTTTATGCCTTTACTATTTGCAAGCGACGCTTTAATTTTCAGTCTGCTAAAAACCTACTGCACAAGGTATGCTTCTGGCAGTTTTTGATATTAATGCTTTGTAGAATCTCAAAGATTCTGTAGAATCTGGCTGCATACCAGATGTCAGAAAATAGTGGCTTTTTTTCATCCATTATGATGGGCTTTGTTGCTTTAAATAAAAGAAAAAAGTGTGCGGGGCGAGGATATGTTTTTGTGAAAAGAACATCAGATGCAACCAAACTACACTGAAGTTAGAGAAACTCTTAGTGGTTGGAAAACAATGCATTAGTGAGGAAAAGAAAGCATTCCTGAAAGCTTTTTAGACCAGTGTTAGGTTTTGGTATTCAGTGATCTTCTCTAGAAATCAGTTTTTCAGTTGTAAGGCCACATTGACAGCATATGTAGTAGAAGCAACTCTACTGGATTTGATGCTTCTGGACCCTTTTCCTGCTGGCACTGAAGGTCACACTCTTGCTGTTGGTTCCTGTACCTGGAGCAAGGTTTAATGAGGTGTAATGTACTCAGGATTCCTGAGTAAAAGCCCAACTTGAGACACTGTATCTGAAAGTTCGGTAGTAGTGCATATTGATTTATATTAATGAGGCTATTTGTCTCTTGTCTTGAACGCTATTAGGTAAGTTCTGATCTCCTCACAGAAACCGCGGTCCAGTGGAAATTATTTCTACAGTGTTGAGTCAAATTGCAGAACTGGCCTCTCAGTTTCGACTAATAACTTTTTGCACTTGACTACTTGTAGGTTTTTGACCTAATTTAAGGGGGAGAACAGCAGGTAGTTGGAGAGGGGAGAAGAAAAAGACAGTGTTCTGCTGCTTTTTCCCTAGAAATCAGTGGCAAAGATTAATAGTTTTCTGTTAAACAGCTTTTCCCATGAGCATATCTCAAAATGATTTACGAAAGAGACAGGCTAGCATTAATTCCCCTTTTGTGGATGGGGAGGACTGAGCTGCAGAGAGGAAATTGTTTTTGTTTGCTAGTGAAGTGTGCATGCTTCTAGGAAGTAAATAAATACAACCCAGAACTTAGTGTGGAACATAGATATGGCAAAAATGTCCCTTGAGAGCAGGTATTGCTTTTAAGTGACAATGTCAATAAGCATTCAGGCATGACTAAACATGATTCATTAAGTCTGTTTCTTTGAAAATTCTGTTAAGATAGAAGTTGTAAATGGGGCAGGAGCCAGCCAACTTCTAAATAGCAGAGCGCTGTGGCTTATGATGCTTCTATTAATTTGCTGCATTAATGGTACAGCTTAATGGGACAGTAAAAGAAAATGCAAACATCAGTCTTTACTAGCTTTAGCTTGTTAGGCATGTTTTGAATCTAGTCCATTTCATGCTGTTTTTAAATTTGAACAAGAACACTCTTATGTACCTCCAAGGATGTTGTGTCTCCAAAAAAGGATAGGGCTTGCTGGTTTATTTTTCCTTGACTCATTATTTAAAGAATGGGTGAGACTAGTAAAAGATACAGGCTTCATGTCACAATTTCATTTGTAGGCTTGTAACTTATTTAAAAGAACATAGTTGTCCAATGAAGTTGGTCAAGACATAGCTTTGTTTTTTATCCTCATTTTGATCCTAAATCCAGCAGATCTCAGGAAAGCACTTTGTTGTGTTTAAGGCCACATTCAGGGTGCAGCTCTCAACTGTGGTCTTAAAATGATGTACAGCGTGTATGTTTTATCTTCCCAATGTCCACATCGGACCAAATTACAGTGACAAAGGAGGTTGGTGAGATAACAGGAATTACCTACTACTGAAGGTAATTTAGGCCCACAGGAAATCAATTCCCAAGTAGGTATTAGTGAGTGGCGAGGCTGGTGGGAGAGCAAGGACAAACTGTACATGCATATGCTGTGTTTGTGAGTCTGCTCACTGGCTTGATTCTGGGAAAATTCAAGTTTTGCTGGTGTGCAGAATAGATCTTACAGAAATAGTTAAAGACTTTGCAAACTGGATAATCATGATTTTCCTGGCAGGCTGTCCTTTAACTTGGGCATCAAGATATTCGTAATAGACTTCTTTGTCATAGAGGGTTAAATTTACAAAACAGTGCACACACCTTTTTTTTTTTTTTTTTTTTAACCTGGGAAAATAAGTAAGTTGTTCCTTCTAAGGTAGCTGAAGAAAAAAACATCATGGAGTTTGCTCATTGCACAGGACTACGTGGTTAGAAGCATACAAAGACAATTTAAGGAATGCTTTCTTTTGTGGTCAATTTATTCCTATTCACATGGGAGAATAAGAAACCCATGTATGTCATTACTTTTGCAATTTATCAGTATATAATTTTTTTAATTGCACCCCAGGGGAGATGACTTTACTCTGAAGTGACTTGCCTGAGTGAAATAAGAAGCTTCTTGCAAAGTCAGGAGCTACATGCAAGTCCTTGGAGTTCAGTGCTTTAGCTGCAAGGCTATTATTCTTGTCACATTTTCTTCCTTTGAGAAAAAACATCCACTTAGGCCAGAATCATGCTGTTGTTGAAATTGGTAGATATTTTGTGGCTTGTTTCAGTGTGTAGCAAGTTCAACTTCTGGTATCCGTGGAGCAGCGTGGAGAGCGTGGACTGTGTGCTCTGTCCAAAGCTGTTTGCAGTCACTAGAACAGTTGTGAACCTTTCATTATTGAGCCAGACTCACTCATAAAAACTCAGTCTATAGCTTTTCCCATTCTTAGTTTCTTGTTGTCATGCGTTTGATAATGAGTTTGCAGTGCATGGAAAGCTTATCCTTTCTACCTGTAATCAATTAACTACATTTTGTAGCAGCTGTTGAAGTGATACCAAAAATGCAAGTTGCTGGGGAGATGGAGAGACATCTTTGTGTAATGCATTGGGTGCATGTTAGTGATAAGTGAAAAGGTCGGGCAATTCATTTGGGATAAAACTGTGCTCTATAATAGAGCCAAAGCTCTTGCATCTGCAAATGTGGCAGGGAACTCTGGAGACCCCACATCTATCTGTTGAAATGGAAATTTGGTATCCTATGAGAACAGAACTAGTGGATGTCATTTGTCATTCTTTTGGGTAGGATAGCAAGAGATTACAGAGATATCCTTCTAAACCACTACCCAAACCCAGCAGTTTGGTCAGTTCCCTCCCTTCTGAAGAGTAGCTGTCAAATATTTGGTTTTATCAGGCCTGCGGACTAGAACATCAAATAAATTCTGGTTTCATCCCCTCTCCACTGCCTTATTTTGCCAGGGAATATGCACTCAAATACATATAGCCAGCCAGAAATACTAGCCCTTCATGGTAGGGGAATACCTATCCTTTTAAACTAGGTTCCTGACTCTCATGCTGTGGGTCTCCTGGGGGCAGAACGTGATGTCCCATACTTATAAGGGACTGTCAAGAAATACCATCAGTGAGGCAGGCAGTGAAATTCCTGGGCATGCTCAGGACAGGGTAATGCCAGTTGATGGGGGAAAGCGGCCAGTTCCTAGTGGGAGGGAGGTGGGGAGTTGGCAGTTGTTGATTTTTGCAGGGGAAGAGAGAGGCAGAGTTAAAGCAAAGATATGTATACAATATATGCTAACCAATTCCCACTTCACAATTCATATAGCAAGTTGGCATTGTTGACTTCAGCTTCAAAATATTGGATTTCATGTGTTTGTAGGTCTGTGCAACAAAGATACCTGTATCTTCCTCTGTTGTCCTCCATTTTATGCTGAACTATATACGCTTGAGACAACAAATGCTGCAACAGCAGGTTTATAGTATCATTCAGACAGATTTTGGTTATGCATGCAAAGTCCAAGGCCTTTTTCTTTATTAGGTTACAGCTGGCATTAGTTTTTCACTAGCCGAACTAGGGCATTTGACAGCAGGTAGCAGAAGGCAGAAACTTCATAGCTAATACTTTGCCTGTGTACCGATCATCTCAATAAACTAGAAGAAATATCTAAGCTTAATAGCTCTACCTGAGCTCATGTATTCTTTTTCACTAGTGAAGCATCAGAAGAAAAGTCCGCACTGATCTTCCACGGAGTCTGAGGCAAGTCAACCCTCCTAGTTGTTACCTGGAGAAGTCCTGTGTTTTCCCAGCACGCTGTAGCCTTGTTAATCCTTGTTAAATTGGAATTGCTGATGGTGTGGGGAGGACGGGCCATTGAAACAGGACCACAACTGCTGCAATTGTATGCACAAAAATGAATATTTCACAGTGGATGCAGCAACCCCTCAGCAGTCCTCAGACCTCCTGGACCCCATCTCTCAACATAGAGGTTCAACCACCTACCCCTGATCCACAACTTCTCATTTTGAATGCCTTCTGCCTCACACCATCCACCTTCTCCCAGCATCCTGCATATTTGCAGATATTGTCACAGCAAACTGATGTCACACAATGATGTGAGAAGTTCTGCATTGGATGAATTGTTGTGTGACTCCATTTCACAAAAATATTCTCTCCTTAATTTTCCTTAGAGCCACAGCAGAATTTCTAGCAATGTAGAGTTCAGCACGGGAGTGACTAAGAGCTAGAGGGGCTCAATGTGGAATTGAAGTGGTGATTTCTGTGCAGTGTGTGGTAGGGGAGCAGCAGAGAAAGGTGGGCTATCTGTGAACGTACTCTGGAACAGCAGGTATACACAAGTGAATTGGAGTGTAAATAGGTGGTGGGACATACCCCATTTTCTTGTTTGTTTTTATTACAGCTAGAAAAGCTGCATTATCTTTTTATGCAAGTCTCATGTTTGTTCTCAGTTCAGCTTCCTGACAGGAAAACAAACCGTGGCTGGATTGTGTTTTGCTCAGGGCTGTGTAATTCTGAACAATGACATACACATTCAAGCACTGTGGTATGTATACCTGGCGGCCCATGTAGCATGCTCGCTTTCTTTGAAAAGCTGTTCTCTGCTGCTAAGCTGTGGCATGTGTAGCAATACAAAAACCCTCTTCATGTGTAATACAGCAGCGAGCAGGCCAATTAAAATGGGAAGTAAGCTCACCAAATAGTGGGGTAATAAAAAATAATCCAGCTTGCTAGACAAATCTACAGTAAAGAAGTTGCCACCTGTTAACTCTGGAGAGAGGTATTATGTGTATGTACTAATTTTCTCTTCCTCCTCACTTTCCTGTGTTTGATTATGATGGGGAGCACCCACAGCAGACCATTTATGTACTATGGAGCGGTTAGTTTTATTTGAGAATGTTTAGGGATAGACACTTTATTTTTTCAATAGCTTTTGTGTGTTATGTTAGATGAAAACAATCCTTATGCAGTCCATTAAAAAAAAACAAAAAACAAAACAACAGAGCTTTCATAATTTCTGCATCTTCAGAGATTGGCAAGACGTTGCAAGGATCCAATTGGGTATCACAGCAGTGAAGCTGCTCAGCATCTTAGTGCTTCCTATGCTCAAAGCAATTTACATGGATTTAAGTGAGTGTTGGCAAAACTGATCCTTACAATTTACTTCTGAGATTGCTGGATAAGAACTGTTACCTTATGTGACAGATCAGGAAAAAGAAACAGGTGAGGGGCAACACTGAACCCTGGATTAAGGGAAAACCGAGAGAATACAGCTCACCTTCTGTTGCTTCAGCTAGCCTTGCATTTCGTTTCAGTTCCTGGTTTTAACACCACAGAGCTGCACTTAGAGTCTGAGCACAGACAACCAGATAACCTAATAATAGCAAAACATCTTTGGACCAGCTAAAATCACAGAAAAATTGCAAAACAGGCTCTCAGAACAGGTAATCATCCCCAAAATCAGTAATCACAAAAATCACAGAAAGTGACGAATCTGTGTGCCTTACAGGGTCTGCAATAAAAACCACTGAGCTTGTGGCCTGGCCTGCACAAGTTACACCGTCTCTGTAATTGCAGTGTTTCTCCCTCCAGACTGGGCACTTTAAACATGTATTAAGTGTGCTGCCGAAGTGCAAACTGTGACCTGTTTGTAAGTTATTTTCTGGCTTGCTAAAGGAGTCATATTAGCAGGAGCTTGTAAGTGTTGCTTATCCTGTTGAGATTCCATTTCCTGGACCCTTACAGTTGGAATTGCTTTTACAAACCAGCCATTTTCCTCAGCTAGCCCCACTGCATTATTAATGTGCTTGCCTTGCTCCAGGAAGATGCTTTTCCAATGTAAGATGAAGTTTAAGTGACAGGCTTTCATGACTTTTCCTGCCCCCCCACCCCACCGTAAGCTGCTGCTACTAGCTGGCATTTTAAGCTTTTTTTTCATCATTAAATTTGCATCATCTGCTAGAACTTAAGTCTTGACGGATGGGCTACCGCAAGTACTCTATTGGCCAGGCTGCTCAAGCATGTTGTCATCTACATACGTACCGCTAGGTGCGGTACTCCATATGTGCCTCACTGGATTTAAATTAAAGTTGCCCTCCAGTTGTTATTATTCCAGAAAAGCAATGAAGACAAAGTATATTAAGACTATTGCTAAGATCAACAGCAAATTTCCTTTGTCATTGACAAAACTACTACTACTACTTAGTAAATGCACATGGTGACAAACCCTGACAGGAAGAACATCTCTAGAGAGATGAGTTGGAAGAGAAGCCCAGAAAAGCAAAAAGATGTGCTGTGCTCACGCAGCAGGAGATTAATGGCAGAACCTGCTGGTCTCCTAACCTGGCAGGACAAGAAACTTAGATGTCTGGAATGGATTCAGTTAACAGAAGTTGCACTATTTTTTTAACTTTGCTGTCATTAAAATAGGAATTAATCTGAGGTAATGTGGCTTTTTGTGCAGAAAGGAGGGAGAGTTATAAATAACAATTTCTTGCATTATACTGTACCTTCTCTCCACGGATATTGAAGCACTTGGCAGATTAATTAAGACACACGGCTCTCATAGGAGATCCATAGAGCATCAAAAGCTGTTGAGTTACCAAAACCCTAATGACTTTTGCATCTCATCTGAGCAGCTCTAGGTGACTGGGAGTGCCCTTAGCCCATTGCAAATGCAAAGAAGGGTTCATTGGTATAAATCCACTTGAATATATTTAAATCATAAAGGTGGTTAGTAATGACTCTGCTCACAAGTGGTGACACACTAAGCTGTGGTAATATGATGGTTTGGAGGCACGTTCAGATAATACCACTGCAACAAGTGTCCTCTTCCAGAGGCAAGTGATGGATGCCAAGCAAATAAAGGCTGTATTCTAAAATGAGCTTGTCTTTGGTTTCAGTCTGGCCAAATTTTAAGGTTGCACCCAGAACACTAGGGGGTACTCTCAGCTTTTCTCCTGCAATGGAAGCTGAGTTTTGGCTGCTCCCAGTTGTTAGGGTTGAGTCATTCAGAAAATTCTGGCTTTGTCCAGATTTACAGGTGGTGACAGACTCAGAAATAGAATAAAAGATTTGAGGGTGTTAGCTGCAGGAGCTGGGATTTTTGTATGTGAACCGAAGTGGATTAGGAACCCAGAACTCTTTCCAGCTAACTGGGATGGGGCGAGTGATTTCTGAAGATTCCTTGCAAAATCTGACTGTATAACTTTGCAAGATGCAAATGGATGCATTCAGGTGTTTTGAAATAATGACTGGAATCTAATCTGAGAAGCCAGTCATGCATTTTATTCCTCTATATCCGCACTTGCCTTCTGCGGCAGACGATGAACAGCTACTTCTTGGATGTCATTTTCTAAAGGTTCTATGAGAAAACCGGGCGGGGAATAGCACCAGCAGACAGAAACATCAGACATCCTCTCCAGCATGTAGTGAAAGATTGAGTGACTTACCAACATGGGAGTCCAATTTCCCATGAAAGGATACCTGCTGTGGACCAAAAGAAGGAAGGCGGGGGGGAAGCTTGATTTGCCTGGGTAGCTGATGATCAGCATTACTGGGAGTTTGTGTGTGCATTAGAGGGAGAGCGTGTCCTAAGGTCTCCAGAGCTGTCACGAAGGAAGTGTCAGGGTGCCCAGGCAAGCAGAATGCACAGAAGGGGATCTGCAGGGTTGCTGCTCTGGCATAACGGTTGACTAGAGTTGTCAGTTTGGGGTAATGTGATGTATGCATTAAATAAAAAAAAAGCCACAAAAAAAAACCGTCCATAAAACCCCTG
>NW_008796218.1:3032339-3064271 GCF_000699145.1 Aptenodytes forsteri
CATTAAAAAAAAAAAAAAGCGCCACAACAAAACCGTCCATAAAACCCCTGTCAGCAGCAAACACTTAGCTTTAAGCCTTGTACACCATATGTGACACAACTATTTATATTTTTAATGCCAGCATGTCCTCCCCTCTTCCCCCTGCTCGTGCCCCCTTCTTTGCTGTCCCCTTGGCCGTGTCCGTGGAGAACAGCACTCCCAACCAGCTTGCATCTGTCAGATTTTCCTGTCCTGGACTCCCCCTTCCCTTTCTGCCATTTGTTTGGGTTTTGATCCAGGGCAGTTGGAAGCCTTGCCCCTCACATGCCGTTTCAAAGTGGCAGGGACATAAAATATGCTGCAGGCTTAGAGTATGATCCAAAGCCATTTGGGCTTTTGGATCAAATCTTTCTGCTTTAAAAACTGGCAGCAAGGCTGGGGACTCTGTGCTGAGCAAGCGTGGCTTCAGGTCACTGATTTATTTGTTTTTATGAAGTACTAGTCCATGTAGCTGTGATGGCAGTAATCTCTCAGGCGTGTTGGCTTTCTCAAGGAGAATGCAGGCAGAAGGCTTTTCAAACAAAACATTTTCTCCCTTTTCCTCCTTTTTCTTAACAAATTGTGTGTTGCAGGGGGGAGAAAAAATTAGCATCCAAATTACAGCCAGGCCAATGTGTCTGATTTAGAAGGGTGAGGAAAATAAGGAGCAAGAGCCAGGAGCCTTGGGGCTCTGAGACTTCTGAGAGCTCCCTCTGAACTTGCTGTTCCCTTGTCTTCCTCCAGGTCCTTCCTTACCACAGTCCTCTTTTCTTCTCAGCTCCTTACACTTTTGCTTATTAGGAAATGGTTCTTGCTTCTATTATGGCTGGTGACATTTCTTAGGCTTTTCTAGGCGCTTCCCAAAGAGCAGAGGTCTCATTGATGTGGTATGGGAAGCCCTCAGATAGCAGCCTCTACGGCAGCCTGTGTGTCCTCATCACTGTGAAGTGGGACTGGGCATACTTAATTTCTGTCCCCCCTGCCCAGCCTTGCTGGGATGGCATGGCAGAGCTTGCTAATATCCTTAGGGGATAGGGTTACATTAACAGGACTCCTGGGGATTTCAAGCATCCCCTGTATGCTTTAGCAGAGCCGTAGCAGCGTGCTGTGGGGCAACCTGGGGTTGGCCATGGTTTTGAAACAGCTCTTAGAGCATCCTGGCTACTGTAAAGCAGCAGAAGTCATCTGTGATGCCATTCCCCCTTGTCCCCCCAAATCCAAGCAGCTGCTACTGTTTGTGTTGCGTCTTCAGGACAGACAGAAGAGCCTCTTTCTTCTTAATTACATTTAATCAATGTAAGAAAAAACAAAGTAGGCAGGATACCCTCTGGCTTGGCTCAGGAATACTGCAGCCAGGCTCTCTGCTGCAGTTCTCCTGCCCCTTTCTACAAATCTATCTTGATTATGATATGCAGTGTTTTCCCCTTCTCCTCTGACTTTTGTACAAACTGCCGATGGTAGCAGATTTTGCAGTAGTTTGGAAAAACATCTTTCCTCCCTTTTCCTTCCCATTCCTATCTTTTTTTATTCCAACAACTAGCTTAAGAAAGACCTCCAAATCTGGGGTTCCTGAAGGAGTACTGAAGGAAGCCAGTTACATTTTTTTTTTCTTATGTAGTAAGGCTGTTTAGTTTTCTTCATTTTTCCATTAGTTGAAGCCCCAAAATAGACCAAATAATTTAAAATAAATAAATCTTAAATAATAAAAATATCACTTATAGATATTTGGCATAGGCTATCCACATCAAACAAATATAATGAATCAGAATAAAGAGGAGAAAGTAATTGCTTTCATTTGTCTGTGCTATTCATACGAATGTCACAGATTAATACATTTCACAGGATGTGGAAGGCTTTCAAAAGCCGGTATTGCAGTGGGATCATCCCTATAGCAATATCTCAAAACAGCTGTTACTAGAGAGTGGATGAATAATGTGAAGGATGTTTTCTAATTAGCTTCAAGTTTATCTCTGTTCTACCTAGCCACCTCTGATATTCCATCTCAGCATTAAATGCTTCCTCAGATTGATAAGGGCAGAAGAACTGAGCAATTGCTTATCTACTGAACACATTTTGGACTTACACTTTTCTTCTCTCCTATATTTATAGTAACTCTTTTCACATAATTAGCAGATCTGTTTCATTTTAGGAGTAGACTTTCATATTCAGTTGCCTAAAGCTCTTGCAGGGGAATACGAACATTCAGTTGCTTTCCCAAAACTGACGTCTGCTCAGGCAATGCAAGGACTTGAATGTTCAGCTATCCTCTTGCATTCTCAGCTCCCAGGCAAGCACAGATACTATTTTTACATGTAAAAATGAGTCTGGTGTATTAAAACAATAAAGACACATTAAAGCTAAGCACCAAAAAGTAAATTCTTCTTTTTAAAAGACATTGTTGCCAATCATATGGACGTCATTGAAAATTGACCAGTAATGTTAGATGACAGCCCCTTCCACTTCCAACAAAATGATCATGAAGTAGAAACCCATTTATAAAACTGCTGCAGTATGCACAAAAGACCAAGACCTGTGAACTGGATTTTACATACAGCAAGATGAGGCACCCAACTGACAGAAGGAATACGTATGGCACTTGCAAAAATTTCAGGTTCACCTTGTTTTGGATTGTCATGCTGGGCATACACTATGAATAAGGACTTCTGCAGCTTTTGGCCAAAATGTTTCTGCCGTTAATAAGGCAGAAACATTGCACCTCACTTCTGTATGCAAATTAGAGACCAGTGCAAGTCATTTTAGATATAATTACATTTTACTGCATGTTTAAATTCACGATTCATATCATGAAGCTGTCCTCCCTGGTAATGTGGTGTCTACCTCCATGATATTAATAAATGCACAGATATATTCTAGAGTATTAAACCAAGAATAGATTTTTTTTTTTAAAAGCGGATTCCATTTTGAAAATTCAAAGCTCTTTTTTTAACTTCAGAAAACTTACTTGTTTTTAAGCTTTTTTAAAATGGAAACATATATTGAACATTTTACTGAAAAGTGTGTTACTTACATAGAAAATTAGGGTGGTTCTTCTGCTGTGAAACCAAATATGGGAAAGTCAGCATTTATTCTAGTAGGTTTTCTTTTTCTGACCAAAGCCATTCTTCTTATTATGTTTTCCTATTTTTTTTTAAGCTGTCTTGAATGGCAATTTTAACATTGATAGAGTGCATGGGGCATCTCTAAGTGACACCAGTGTACCTTCATAATGAAATTGCTCGGAGAGCAAAGATTTTGAAATGGATTTGAGAAGTTCATAATCTAAGATGGGGGTGGAGGTGCTGGGAGTGGGTTATTTGTGGTGGGTTTGGGGTTTTGTGTGTGTGAGTGGAGCTCCACTGTGTTGACTTATACTGGCTAATGATCTGATTCGGTACATTTGAAGATTTACTTCTGATAAAATCTCATCCTCAGTCAAGCTCTCCTATTTTTGCAGTGTCCAGTGAGTAGGGTAGAAATGATTGTTTCCCGCCCACTGCCTCTTTTTATTCTAGAATTTGGGCTTTTGCTAAATATATAGTGGTCAGTGTATCTTACCCTTAACAAAACCCCATATTTGTTATCCTCTTTCCTTCCTTACGCTTTCTTGGGTTCCCTCTGGTCTTTTGTGCCGCTCCCCTGGGTCTGATAATCATAGTGTTGCTTTCCCTCAGTGTTCACAGTCAGACTTTCCTGTCTTCCGCTTGCTTTGAGAAAGTACTGCAGCAAAAGCTGTCCCTGCTGCTTAATACAAGGTTCAGTAGTGCTTGTGATTTCACCCGGCTTTCAACACCTAGTTAACAGTCTGCTAAACATTTCAGAACATGTAATATAAAACTGGTGCTAACAATATCTAAATACCTTTCTAATTAGGAGCCAGGTGCTACATTGGGCAGTCTAGGTGACAACAGAGAATGAGTTTGAAAGTAAATATGTAACCTTCAAATTTTAGGTGATATCTTATGTTCTACAGGAATATTAAGAATTTAAGTTAGCATTGATAGCTGTCATCTTAACTGGGAGGTTTAATTCTTACGGTTCAGAATATATTTTTAAGTCCTTACATGGATGTCACTGCTAGTATAGTTAGAGGTAGGTTGTGTTTTGAAAAGTTATTGATGTCAAGCCATTTTGCCAGGTTGAGGGGACAAATTCAATAACTTGTTTTGTCTCCAGAATGACTGCAATGACCTTGGTCATGAACCTCCCTAGAACAATGGAAATGAGTTCTTTAAACAAGGAAACAAACTTGAAGTCATCCATCCCCTCCCCTTCTTCCCATGAATTACTTGGCTACTCAAGGAAGAAACTGAGGTACAAGGAAAGTACCATTGCCAGAAGTTGTTTTTTAAATATTGGAAGTCTAAAGACCAGCAGTAAGTAAATGAACTGAAATGAATGTAGTCTATTTATTTAGAGTTGCTGAAGTGTAAGATTAAGTGGACGTGAAAACAGATTTTCTGATTCTTGGCCTTGTGATTTAATGACAAGATCTTGTTTCCTTGAAGTATGTAGAGATTTATTTATATTTATGTCTGCACATCTGCTTCTATGTACCTTAGAAACAAAGTTATATTCTAAATGCAATCACGTCTAGAATGTGAACCTGTGCTTCTGTGTTGAGGTCATGCTGGGTCTGAAAAATGTTTGAGATGGCCAAATCACTGTGGCTTTTTTTTTAAAAAGCTCTCCATCCATTCCCATACATGAAACAGATGTATTTTATAAAGAATACAACCTCGTCTGTTACTGTGCTGTCCTGTTCAAAGGAACTCTTGGGGCTGTGACTGGCTGCTATATACCTTTGAGTCTCCTTGAGTACTGTCTTTAATATATTCTTGTTACTTTTTGTGTGAGCGTGTGTGTGAACTTCTCTTAAAAAAAAACCCAAACAAACAAACCCAACCAAAAACGCTGGTTAGGTAATGCTTTTGTAAATGACCTTAGCTGAGGGCCCAAGAAGCAATGCATAATGTCCTCTTCCATGCTACCCTCCTTCTCACTTCAAGATCCTTCTCCCTGCAAAAGCCTCTAATGAAGTACAGAGAGTCAAAGTGCTGGGCCAAGACTCAAATGATGTAAAGGTTTTTTCACAGTTCTGCAACAAACTTCCTTCTGGCAGTCTCTCGGTCTTTTCCAGTACTTACTGGTAAAACGTGATTCATACTGCTTCTGTTTTTCTAACCTTTTGACAGGCCTAACCAGACTTTAAATTCTAGATATAGTCCATGTCTCACTATGTCTTGCTATGCTTATAACTGCATCTATCATCTGTCTGGAGAAGACATTGTCAATAATAAACGCAGAAGCTAATGGTATTGCCATTGCAATAAAATGTCTCAGTCGTGATGGTGGAAGGATAGGTTCATGTCATAAGCAGGGCTGATGGCGAAGGAGAAAGAAGCAGGCAAAGAGCTAGGGAAAGGCTCTACTACCTATAGTTGGAAGTGAATTACATACTGAGAAGTTGTTTACATCTGAAGCTTTTTGTTACACTTTCATGATACGTTATCATCGGCCCTCAAAAATACAGTCCAGTCCTTTCTAGCTTTCAATGCTTTGAGCTTTTAGGACAGATGTTCTTGCAAATTAAAACCAGTTGAAGAGAAAAGCTTAGGTCTGCTCTTGGCAACAGGATTTCGGAAGGAACTCAAGCACTCCTTCTAGCAAAAAGGGAACTATAGCCAAGACTTGCAACTGTGCTGTCATCAGTTTTTATATCCAGACAGTTTCTATGATACTCATTGTTCCTTCCCATTCACCATAGGGGAGATTCAATAATAATCTATGTGTTAGTGTTTGCAAGCATTTTAAGTTTTTTTGTATATTGAATGACTAGCAAAGAAGGCTATTATAACAAAGAATAGCAAACATCACCATAATACTGCCCATGTTTCTTGGACCGCTTCTAGGAGTTCTGTGTTTAAAAAAAAAAAAAAAAGGATTGCACATATGGGTCTGACAGTGACCTGTGATTTTTCCATCAGTGTAACACTTTCATGAAATTATATGTCCATGAGAAGTAGATCCAACAGGTAAGTCACAAACACAGTGGTGTTGCTTGAAGAACAACTAATTGGTTTTCAGCATAGGCTTTGTGTACTCTTGCCTCCTTCCTGTCCTTTCCCTTTTCTATTGTGCTTGTGATCTCTGTATAAAACTATGCCCTATCATGGCTCTATATCATATGGTTTTGAATAGAATTGTTTTCTGAGGCAAACAGCTACATTTTTTGCTGAATATCTGTAGACTGCAGTAAAGACAGAAGACTGGCTTCCTGCATGTTATAAATCAACCTAGTTCCACTTTCTTCAGCAATCACAATAATTTAAACAAGAGCAAGTGGCATTTTCTCCTTAACTTTGTCGTGAGAGCTACTGAGTACCCAGATACGCTGCTGTCCTGAAGACTAAGTTCCTTATTTGGTTTTTGAAGTAAATCTAATGGTTTCAAGAAGGGGAAATGTACCTTGCATATTGTAATGTCTTGGTCTTACTTTTTCACCCATGACCGTAACCAGGTAATTGTTGCTCCTAATTAAATCAAGATTTTACAAGCTATGCTAGGAAACTGTTGACGAGATCATCATGAATTATCAATTTCATTAATGAAAGGAGTATAAATGTAGATTTTTGGGAACAGTAACAACCAGGAGGCTATCCTGATGTAGAGTGGTTCCAGCATGCTGCTAACCTAAGTTTAGAGTTCAGGGGTTTTGCTTAGAAAAAACATCTGTTCATGGAAACTTATCTGAGTCTGGGAAATGCCCTGTGAATGGGAGGTGGTAAGAAATTGTGCCTCCTTTGAATATTTTGCTTCTAAGAAACACTCAAAACACAGGAGATCAAAGCTGCAATTGTATTATTATTATTATTTTATTATAATATAATAATAATAATGGTAATAATAATGGTATATTTTGCATCTTATGTTAAGATGACCTATTGCAGATGGACTTGAGGTCCATCCAGTATTTATACCCAGAGGATTCTACCTGCTGGAGTGTGAAGCATCTTTTGGAGATGTCTGTGCTCAGATTTCATTGGAAATTAGCTTCTTCCAAAGAGACTGTGGCATTGTTAAATTCAAGACATGCAGGCTTTTTGTCAAAAAGGTAAGGAGGGGTTCCTGAGAGGATTTTAAAAAACTGATTGGAAGAAGAAAAAGGGGAATGCTTCTTGACCAAGAAAATACAACCTGTTCTAGTTAAAAAGGAGAGGTGGAAGAAGCAGAAAAAAAGACTTGTGGGATGTCAGGAGCAGAGATGAGGAGCTTAGGAGAAACTGAGGGCAGGCAAAGGTCTGAGCCACAGTCAGGGAAGCGTCTGCACAGTGTAAGCAGGCTCAAAAGCAGGGTCAAAATAAAGGACTTTAGAAAGAAAAGTAACCTTGAATTTAGTATTGCTAGTTGCCAGTGGAAAACAAAGGCAGCTTAATTGCAGGGCAGAAGTAAGGGGACTGAAGCAGTAGAATAAGACTTCTTAAGGAAGCAAGAATCAAGAGTGGAAGAATGCAATGAAAATGACAGCAAGACAGAGGAGCAGAATTCAATGAGAGACGGAGGAGATGAAAGGTAGGAGGTAGGAGATGATATCCATGTCGTGGCAGATTCAGAGTAACAGCACTGGAGGGGTGTTTGGAATAAAATGAAAATAGAGAAGTTGGCCCACGCAGCAGGATATGTCTCAGGCATGGTTGGAGGTAAATGGAGAATGCTGGTGCACAGATTTGGGGAAAAAATCCGAAATAATAGGTTTAGGAAACAAACCTAATATGTTTGCCTCACTTTTCATGAGGTTTATGCTTCTTAAGATTCTTGGAAATTTTCCTATTATCCTAATTATTTGCATAAAGGTATAGATATGCATAAAATAGAGGAGAATGTAGAGAGTGGAGGAAAAGACCAAGAATAAAACTCTCAAAAAGTTAAGAGGGTGGGAGAGGGGAGGGTGAGGATACAGAAGAACAAAAATGAAAATACATAACATAGCACAGTTATTGAAATAGAGGTAGAAACCTTTAGAGTTGCACATCTTTTCCAGGTGTAATCATTTTCATATAAATGTGAGCTGGCAAGGTACAAAATTATTGTAAATGATTCTAAAATGTGATTATCTTGACAGACTGATTATATTTGATTGTGTTGATTATGGCTAATTAAATAATTTTTCTCTGATGAAAAAATATATCCTCTTAGTTTAATTGCAAGTATCCAAAACGTAGATTTAACAAATTGTATACGCCTTCTGCTTAAAAGTTCTCTTTTAAATGTGAGGGGGGGAAAAACACACAGATGCAAAATGTGATTACTTGTTATAGGTTGCTTTGATGGAACTCTTTTCTGGAGAACTTGTATTCTTCCTTGCTCATCCCTGAAGTGGTGTAGGCTACATATCATTCAGAGGAAACATTCTGCTGTCATTTTGAATTAAATGCTTAGGTAGTTCAGGAGAGCCTTTTAAGCAGTTTTACCAGAAAAAAAATAGGAAATGTTATGTTGTGTTGTGGAATGTCTCATCTGAAAAGTGATTAAGGGAATAGTTCATCTCTCATGTGAGAAAAAGCTGAGAGCTGGGACCGTTTAGCCTGGAGAAGAGAAGGCTCGGGGGGGACCTTATTAACGTATATGAATACCTGAAGGGAGGATGCAAAGAAGATGGAGCCAGGCTCTTTTCAGTGGTGCGCAGTGACAGGACAAGAGGCAACGGGCGCACACTTAAACACAGGAGAGGTTCCCTCTGTACAACAGGAAAGACTTTTTTTACTGCAAGGGTGACTGAGCACTGGATCCAGGTTGCTGATAGAATTGTGGCGTCTTCCACCCTGGAGATATTCAAAAGCCATCTGGATATGTTCCTGGGGAACTGGCTCTAGGTGGCCCTGCTTGAAGGAGGGGGTTGGACCAGATGACCTCCAGAGGTCCCTTCCAACCTCAACCACTCTCTGATTCTGTGATTTGTGTGCTCTGGTCTCCCTTGTCATGTAAGCTCTAGTGACAAGCTGTGAGCTGCACGGTTTGTCCCTGGGTGGGAGTTTGGGGGTTCCCAACCTGGGAAGCTTTGAATTCATTCTTTGACTGGCTCATTGTGTGCCAAGGGAAAATCTCCGTCTTCAAGTCTGGAGCCTTGTTTTGCTAGGAACCATCCAAACTCTGTACCCAGATGTAATCCCTGCCCACAAAAAGTTTCAGTTAAAATAAAGAATTGAGATGATGATTGGGAAGGAAAGAGAGAATGACCTGGAGATGGTTAAAAATCAAGATAGCTGCTAAGATTAGAGCTGAGATTTCCTTTAAAAAGAAAAAAAGGTAATTTTGTATCACTTCTCTGTACTCAAATCTTGACAATTCTTCTTTGTGGCCTTTTTTCAAGCATTGCTATGTATGCTATTGTGCTGACAAATTTGGTGGCCTTCTACAACGGGGTTACAGCGTTGGTGGATAAGGGAAGAGTGACTGACATCATCTACCTGGACTTGTGCAAAGCATTTGATACTGTCCCGAACAACATCCTTGTCTCTAAGGTGGAGAGACATGGATTTGACGGGTGGACCGCTTGGTGGATAAGGAATTAGCTGAATGGCCGCACTCAAAGGGTTGCGGTCAATGGCTCGATGTCTGGATGGAGACCAGTGATGGGTGGTGTCCCTCAAGGGTCTGTATTGGGACCAGTATTATTTAACATCTTTGTTGGGGACATGGACAGTGGGATTAACTGCGCCCTCAGCAAGTTTCTGGATGAACACCAAGCTAGTGGTGCAGTTGACATGCCTGAGGGAAGGGATGCCATCCAGAGGGACCTTGACAGGCTGGAGAGGTGGGGCCCATGTGAACCTCATGAAGTTCAAGAAGACCAAGTGCAAGGTCCTGCACCTGGGTCGGGGCGATTCCAAACATGGATACAGGCTGGGCGATGAGTGGATTGAGAGCAGTCTTGAGGAGAAGGATTTGGGGGTATTGGTGGATGAAAAACTGAATATGAGTCAGCAATGTGCACTTACAGCCCAGAAAGCCAGTCATATCCTGGGCTGCACCAAGAGAAGTGTGGCCGGCAGGTCGAGGGAGGTGATTCTCCCCCTCTACTACTCTTTTGTGAGACCCCACCTGGAGTACTGTGTTCAGCTCTGGGGCCTCCAGCACAAGAAAGACGTGGACCTGCTCGAGCATGTCCAGAGGAGGGCCATGAAGATGATCAGGGGGCTGGAGCACCTCCCCTGTGAGGACAGGCTGAGAGAGTTGGGGTTGTTCAGCCTGGAGAAGAGAAGTCTCTGGGGAGACTTTATAGCGGCCTTCCAGTACTTAAAGGGGGCCTACAGGAAAGATGGGGAGGGACTCTTTATCAGAGACTGTAGTGATAGGACGAGGGGTTTTTTTTAAACTGAAAGAGGGTAGATTTAGGCTAGGTATAAGGAAGAAATTCTTTACTCTGAGGGTGGTGAGACACTGGAACAGGTTGCCCAGAGAAGTTGTGGATGCCCTCTGCCTGGAAGTGTTCAAGGCCAGGCTGGATGGGGCTTTGTGCGACCTGATCTAGTGGAAGGTATCCCTGCCCATGGCAGGGGGGTTGGAACTAGATGATCTTTAAGGTCCCTTCCAACAAAACCATTCTATGATTCTGACTCCTGAAGTGCAAGTTTGATCAGAGAGACCAAATTAAATCCTTATTATGAAGCATTCAGTATAATTGTGTACATTTTTTTTAACCAAAATAAAATATTAATTGTAAAACAATGCACATGGGTAACTATCAGCTAAGGAGCCGTTAATTAGAATTCTGTACCAGGTCTGGAGCTTTGCCATGCCTGGGACTATGTTTATAAAAGCACTGCAATTATTTATTTTTTTAAATGTAAAAACACGTAGGCCTCTATTTGGAGATATCCAGAATCAAAATCCCTAAATCAGTCCTAACTATATGGTACAGCAGTTATTTCTCCCAGAAAAAATATACAGTAGAGTTCAGTTGTTATTCACAGAAGAAAATTTCACACAAATCACTGCAATTTTCCTGTATGAACCAAGAGCTTGAATTTTATGAAGGTAATCCTTGGTGGAAGCTACTATCTTCTAACTTTTTCTCCTAGGCTTATTATTTTCTAACAGTGAATGTGCATTTTCATTTAGCAGCTTCTCTTTTTACATGAGGCTGTGTGTGATTGTATCCAAGATTAAAGAAGTGTCTGAGGTTTGTCATGGGACCAGGATTTGTGTTGCATATCTCTTGAGCAATTTGACTGCAAGCAAATTAATTTTTTTCAGAGAGTTTGAAAATCAGTCCTATTTTATAGTGGTATCCAATGCATTCATTCAGACTGAGCTGCGGATCTGTCATTTTGAAAGGCTGGTTGCCTTCTAAACTACTTGTATAAAATGAAAGAGTCTTTCATTATATGTCACTGTGCCTTCGTGCTGGAAATCATGTTGGCAGTTCATTTGGTGGCACTTTCTTCTAAAATTTGTACCCTGTATGTTGCCTCAGTGGCCCCCTTTGGAAGGGTAATTGGAGATAAAGATCTCGCTCAAATTTCACAGTGGATGAAATGTTGGGAAAGAGAAGAGAAAGAAGTCACAGCTGAGTGTCTAAAATCTAGTACCAAGCCTCAAGAAACTAGTAGCATTTCCAGCTGTGTTGACTCTGACCAGTATTGGAATCAGCATTTGTGCCTAGCACCTGTGCAAGTCACCCATGTTACAGATGGTCTGACTTTGTCCCTTGGCTTTGAAAGTCTTTTTCTTTTGATGGAAGGAGCTAAAAGGAGAAAAATGAGAAAAGAAAGTGAAAAAGAAAAGGCGGGTAAAATAATGACTTAAAAGAAATGAAAGTTCGGACAGGTATTTCTTTGGGAAGAAAGATAAATGGCCTATGGACTAAAGAATGAAAATGTAGAATATTTTTGTAGATTAGATACTACCTGACAATGTTGACAGGAGGTGGGAGAGAGCAGACAGAATTTCTGAGTGTTTCTGTAATTCTTCTTCATTCATGAATGTTTCCCCCTGTGATTTTGAAAGTCTAGAGTGTTTTGTGTGTTTGTGTATCCAGTTATAAAACGCTAAATGTGCGCAAGTGACTTAGGAGTCTAAGAGCAATTTCAAGACGACTTAGGCTATATTTCTCTGAACACCAAGAGGTCTGCCACTTTTTGATAATTAGACTTTGACTCTTCTGTTATTTCAGTGCTTCTAGAAAACATTCTAAATCTTTTCTGTTTACCAAATTGCCATAATTTCCCCACAAATTTCTTTAAGAAAATGAAATAAAGGTTTTCTCCAAATATGGTTGGAATTTTCTAGGACCTGGAAATGACTGGATTATGTAGAAGTTATGTTTTATTTGCATGAATCTGTTTTCATTCAGAAATGATCCTGGGCAGCAGGCACTCAGTGGATTTCTATCCCCTCAGTTACTGCCTTGGCAATTAGCTCTATTAAGACTTCTGGAGTGTGAGAGCATAATTAAGAAGTACCTCAGTGATTTCTTTAACTATTTCTTTCCCTTTCCTGCATAGAGCTCTAATTCTAAGTGATACATCTAGCTTGATGAACTCCTTTGAGCCATAACTTAGTAACTTAGTACATGTACATGTAGAGGATTATCTAACCCCATAAGCTATCTAGATCTGTATTTTCTTGGAGGCTTGTGTTCCACTTTTTCCTTTTATGTGAGTTTTGATGTGTTGTATTTGGTGCATGTAAAGGCACTTTCAAGGCCATGGGCCAATGCCCATGGTTACAATTAACTTTGTAACCAAAATATGCTTTTGAAAAAGGTCTGTTTGACTTCAAGACAAAATGCACGGCAAGTTTCACTTTTTTCTTAAGCTGCTGAATGAGCAGGGGGCTGGAGCTTCTACAGTTACTATCAACGTTTTCCAGTTGTTGCTGTCTAGAGAGCTGCTTGCATAACCATGTTTGTTAGGAAGTGCTGACGATCCATGACTCTACCTGGAATCAATAGGAGCAAAAAATGTGTGGCGGCTCTGCTACTCAAACTCAGGCACCTTAAATATATGTCCATTTGAAGATTTTGTCAAAATGTTTCATTTACAGCATTTTTTGCTTAGCTGTTAAACTATGTGAGGTGAGAGGGTGAAGGGCACCACAAATAGCTATTTAGATCCGTGTTAGTTTGCATAGTGTCAGTTTACTGAGGACAATTGATATAATAGTCTCATTTTTTAATAACTAAGGTGCTCTCAGCGAGGGTTGCAGGCTACAAGGGAAACTGCCCAAGCTTCTAAACGATTAGGACTTCCATGGGCAGCTAACTCCCTCCCACAAATTCAACAGACGTAAAGATGAATACTAATTAGAAGAAAGTATGTGCCACACATTCAGCTGGTGGAAAAGGAAAGCATTCTCTTCCCTGCTGTGCTGCCAGGTTCACTTACATCAGATGAGAGTCTGACCAAATGTCCCGGAAGACAGTGCAATGCATATAGAAGATCAGTATAGGAAAGCCTAAACTTTGGGGCCATAAGTGAATACTAAATCGGGCAGGAAAGCTGCCTTCAGAATTTCATCAGAAATGGCTTTATCGCCATAATTATATATCTGAACCATCCAGGACACATCACTGTGCAATAAATGAGTGTAATCAGTGGTAGTAGGCAAGGGAGAAGTAATTAGTGGTGCTGAGTGTATGGTTAAATAGCTCTTTCTTTTCTCCTCTACCTATTGGTTCAAGTTAATATTACACGTGTATCTTCTAAGATCAAATTACCTGAACTAATAGGTAACATTTTCCTGATAAGCATTCATGAGCAGACTGTTGTTCTAAGGCAGACCTGAGACCGTCAAATGTTTGCTAATAGAAAAGTTAATTTTGGAATGAAGTGTAGGTGTTTGTAACATCTGTGCGTTCCCCTGACTAATGTCGTCTTGTCAGCTGATTCTCCATAGGCTTTGCCAATCATATTTGTACCCTAAAGAACTGGCTGAGGAGACATACCCCAGCAGAAAACAAAACTTGGCTGCCTATTTCACAATTTCTCTTTCATGGTATTGGAGTATCTTTAGGAGGAAACCACTGTGTGTGTCATCTTGTTCTCCTTATGCTGGAATTCTGTGCCATCAACAGAGCGAAGAAAGGCTGTCGCTTCAGTCAGGCAGATCTTAATCCTATAGCAGTTTTGCCTGAAAGAAGTTCCCTTTGATTCGAGGATTCAGTCTGAAACACTGTGGCTTACTAAACCACTTTAACCACCACAAACTACCCCTCTGCAGTGTGGAGAACATTAAGCTTTATGGCTTGTTACCACCAGTGGGGAGCTTTGTATCTGTAGATCATGCTGTTCCTCTTTCTGTACTGAGATATGCGAGCTTGAGTTCAGAAGTCCATTTGGAAATAGTTGACATACAATATGAAGGACAATTACAGGCAACTGACACTTAAAGTCTAGATCAGTATTATTTCACTGGGTTTCTGATTATAAAGTGGTTATTTCCATACCTTTCATCAGGTATTTTATGTGAGGGATGGAATGAAAGATGGTCAGCTCTGGACATTGCTGTGTGGACTCTAATCCCTTGGGTTTATGTATTCTACCACTTGTTTCTGCATTTAAGCAGCATTGTCATTTAACTTTTGCACCTTTGAACAGCGAAATCTACTTCCTTTTTAGTAGGTTCCCTTCCAGTAGATCAGTCAATAATTTAATTGAAAATTTTGCTGCATTTCAGTGGACAAATCAGTACTGCATAGGCTCTATAAACAGCAGTCTATTTCTGATGCATTTCCTCTGTGTGTGACTTATTGACATCCACAAGACCACTTCTTCTCTTCTGCAGCACATACTGTTAATCCTGGAGACAGAAGTGGTTTGGGCTGTACAGTACTTCGGTGGGATGGCATTAGGAAATGCCTTTAAATCAAGGAGTTAAAGCTTCCTTCTTATTCCTCTCCCTTCCCTTTTCAAGCCTCTCCTCTGGTGCTCTCAGACATTTGGAGATGTATCAGTCCCTGAGGGTCTATGTCATCTGCTGAGGAGTGCTCACTTCTGCACCCATTTTAGGGAGGGAGAAGGCATTCAGCTGTCTGTGGGGCTGCAGGAGAGCTCCCCTCCCCGCTGCTGTGTGCACTGTGACACCCTTGCCAGGAGGCAGTAGTGGGGAGCTGTTTACTTCTTGCCTACTTGCAGAAACTGCAGTCGCTGCTGAATTATCAGTTGAATGGTTCCCAGGGAAGAAACTTTCAGTCCCAGCTGGGACCTTGCTGTCTAATGGTGAAACTTGGTGTCCGTCTTAAGACTATTAAGTTTGTTAATAGCCAGCTTTTCTATTAAATCACTGCTTTACATTGCCTGAAAGCTACAGTACTGGAAGTATCACACTCTTGAGCAGCTTTACAATTGCAAGATAATTGTGCTGTCCAGCCAGTGTGTGTGTTTGGGTATATCACCTGCCCTGGAATGCATATGTTTTTGTTCTAGCTCTCCATGGTCACTGACCGACTGGTCTTATAGATAAACTGATCTGTAGATATCATGATCATATATTTCTTCTAATGGTGTTTTAAGAGAAAACTGTGTTGGCTAAAGTAGAAAATTCTTAAATTTTTTTTTAAAGTCATCTGTTTTTTACATGTTTTTATGAATAGTAAATCTAGTATAGATTCAGGTTTGGTGAGTTTACTCAAAAGACTCTGTACAATTAAGCATTGGTCAGGGATTAGAAGGAAAGCCTGGCCTGAGCTCTTTGAGAGGTTGCAGGCTTCGATTCATGTGCTTTCCACTGAATATAACGCAAAGTGATTATATTCCTTGCAGTGCTTTGAAAATCTTGCCTTGAAATTCTGCCCCAGAGTGATAGAAAAGCTTTCAGACAGCAGAGAGCCTGAATTCGCTATCCATATGCCACTGAATTATTGAAGACTGGAAAATTGTTTGCCTGGGTATAGTGGCAATCCACAGGCAAGAGGGAATTTGGAAACAGGTGATAAGACTTCGAAAGAAGGCTTTGATGTAGAAAAATCGGTTGTGTTTCTTTGCTTTTGTTACAGTTGGTGTTGGAAGCACTACATACACACACACACATTTTCAGACAATGCAGAAATGACACAAGCCTCTTTGGGGGATAAATTGGGCCTGTTAAAAGTTGCTGATGTTGCAGGAGGGGTGACTTGGGATGTCTGTTTAATTCCTCACTGGTCTGATCTGATGGATCATCTCTGTTGTGCTCCACTTTTTGTCTTTTGTCTGTCAGTTTACAAATGTAACGACTGCTGGTAATGACCACCTCTAGCTGCTATTTGTGCAGAGTCTATCATAAAGGGTTGCCAACCTTGCTTTTGGGGCCTGTAGACATTTCTATGCCAAAAATAATAGTCTTGACATTTTTCTTCTTCTGGATAGTTGCATTTCTGCATTGAGAAAAGTAAGACTCCAATTGTCTTTTTTAATGAGCTTTGCTTCATGACTGCTGATAATGATACCCTGCATGTATGAGTATTTTATGTTATGAAGAGTACACTAAACTGTAAGACTTTTCTGTGCAGAAAGGTGCCTAATTTAGAGTGTCTGCTTTCTAAAAAGTGGCTGTAATGTACAAGTCATTTATCAGGCAGGTCTCTGAGATTTGTAGACCCAATGCTTCTGTGAAGGGCATGCAGAGAGGACTGTATTTAGACTTTCTTGGTGGGATTCCATCCAAATCTTAATTAAATTATGAATTACACTAAAACTTTGAAATATTCACTGTGAAATAAAAATAAGAATGCAGTGAGAATATATATTTTTCTTCTCCCAATTTTCAGAACTTCTAAAGAAAGGCAGTAACACTTTAAAAATGTTTGCACTTGCAAATATTGTGAAGAATGAACTCTGGGGTTTTCACGCTATCACGCCATTAGAGGAAATAATACAGCAGTAATTCATGATGTACCCTTGTGCTTTGATATGGATTGGCTAGGCCATAGGTTTATACAATCTCTTTTTCCAAATAGGTTTATACAGTCTTGTGGTCTTAAAAGGATAAAAGAAAGTTTCTGAATGGGAGAGAGACTGATACTAGTGTCCTTCTTAAGACACTGA
The DNA here is from genome assembly GCF_000699145.1 of Aptenodytes forsteri. Classification (NCBI taxonomy): domain Eukaryota; kingdom Metazoa; phylum Chordata; class Aves; order Sphenisciformes; family Spheniscidae; genus Aptenodytes; species Aptenodytes forsteri. The sequence continues at coordinate 3,049,382 of NW_008796218.1, forward strand.
ACAGAGTGACCTCAAAAAAAGTTGAGAATCTGCTAAGGAAAGGCAATTTTCAGGGAAATAGAGGCCTCCGCAGTTTACTTAATCATTAGAACTCTTCTTTTTTCCTCAGCTGAGATACTAGAAATTTACCTTTTACATAACGTGAATGTTCCCAAATGTAGTTTACTACTGGCTTTCGTATGGCTTTGCTATGGCTTTTTTATATAGCTTTGCTTTTGCTGTAGGGATTATTTTATCCAGATTTCAAACTAGCATGGCAGCAAAGTGGGGCTGTGTTTACTCTGTGTTAAATATCCGTATTTAAATGGTAGCAAAAACGTCTGAAAGCTTTTTAAAAATCCACACACTTAGTAGTTCTAGCAGTACAATATTTAAAGCAAAACCAGACATTACTGCGAAGTGATGAATTCTGAAAATGCAAGTCTTAGATTTGTAAGCCCAAAATTAAGAAATAGAATGAAACTTTGATTTCCTTCTCCCCATCCAAAGCTCTTGAATCCAGCAGTTCCCACAGAAGCCTCTTAAAAATGCTTCCACTCATTCACTGGGTGCTGAACACTTCAGAAAATCAGGTCAGTTCCTTAGGTTTCCAAATACAGATTTAGGATCCTAAATATAAGCATGTTATTCAAAAAGAAATTGGCTTCTCTTTCTATAGATTGTGAAGCTACAATCAGATCCGCTTGACTTATTCTATTTCCAGCTCTTACAGAGGTCAACAACAATTGTATTTAGTTCCTGCTTTATGTATAAAATTGTCCTTCCTTGCAGGTGAGTAGGTGTGATTCTGTAAGTTCCTCTGGTTACTTGCCTTTCCTTATTAATATAACAGGCTATTTTTCTCCACTCACAGCAATCTGGGAACAGTACTTGAATTTCCTCAGCTCTGCTTACGTGCAGAAGGCTGTACCTTCCTTCCAGATCAAACCTTATCAGTGTACTTTCTCCAGGTTTATTCTTTCTGGGATGCCCTAAGAGGGAGTATGCATTTCTTACCCTTCCATTCAAGTTACCTTAACTAAACCCAAAGTTTAACAGCAGGGTTGGCAGCCCCTTTCCACCACTCCAAAAGCAGCTTTCTGCTTTGTCTCTATCCCAGCTCCAACCCCAGGCATCCACTTGAGCTGATGCTGAGCCCAGGAACCCCAGAGATGGTCTGGAGGAAAAACTTCTCCAGAGGCAATGTTTTTGGCATCCTACCTGCTCGGTGGTCAGCGCCTTTCCAGCCCCACTCCTACTGCAGCCCTTGGCTTTGTCTCTCTGATTCATACCTGAGGGGAAAATTGCAATTCCCATAAAGTGTGATATACCTCCAGCAGTTTATTTTAATTCTTGAAGTAACTCTATTTACTCTTGGGTGAGGTCCCCAGGGAGAGCTTTGTCCTAAATAGACAAAGTGACTGTGAATAGCACAGTAGGCTCTGAAAGAACATGCAGAGAATATGTAGTTAATAGTATACTTAATCTCTAGCCCTTACTAATAAAGCAGTGTTTTCTCCTGAATTGCTTCCACATCATTGAATTTTTCTTTTATGTAGGAGGGCTAAAACAGAGACTAATAAGAATGCCTGTCTTTTCTGTACTGCCTTTTATCCTAAAGCCTCTATCTGCAAGAATTCTTTTGCCATAAATCAGAGCATTGCTAAACGTACTCTGGTTTATCTCAACTGAGAATCCTACCCTGATAAATATAAAAACCATATACAACATGTGTATAAAATACAGACACAAGTGAGTTTTCTCACCTCTGGAATCAAATGGAGTGAACATGGCATATGTTTAGCCACTGTAATTAAGGACTGAAAATTAAGTATGCTCCACCTCTGAACAAACCTGCTGGAAGAGCTGAAGTGAGCATGGTATGGTTACAGTTGCCCTATAGGAATCTGGCGTGAGTGCAGACACTGCTCTGAGCCTTTGAAAGTGTACAAGTCAAATAGCTGGGTGCTAATGGCCATCTGGGAATTCAGTTGGCAAAAAGGAGTCGTGTGCTGGCACAGAGCTATTGGAGCTGTTACTGCACTAGCTGTCCCACTGCTTTTCTGTGTAGAAGAGAGCGAGGGTGCATGCAATGATAATCCTCTGTCAGTATAGAGAGCATGCTGTAGATCTCATTTCATGCTGCAGAAGCTTCTCCCGAGAGCAATCGGTCCTCAAAATCAGAGGCACACAAGTCCCTCTCCCCTGTGACTGCAGCTGCACTGAGAAAGCTACCATGAGGTCTTTATCAGTGGCAAACGACTGTTTCTTCCCTCAGCAGTTCCAAAACAGAGCACCTTGTAGAGAGGCAAGCTCCAAACTGAATGGAGTTCAGTGCTGGCTGTGAAGTTGAGTTTCTGGAAGACAGAGTGCACTGGCAAAGCAATGCAGTGAAATTTATCACTGTGCCAAACTTCTGATAATTAAAATTTCATTGTAATGTACCACTGATTCCATCTCTTAATCTTCCAAATAGGAAGTGTCTCAAAAAAAATTGAATTTCTCTCCTTGCTGTCTGTTGCATAAGTGGGTCTGGAAGATTTAAAACAAAATTAATCCTTTTCAAATTGTTGAACCCACTGAGTGCAAGTCAGCAGCTGCCCTTTAACTGTTTTATAGAGACATATGCCTCTTGGGATCACTTAGCAAGGAAAAACTTTTTTTCTTTTTTTTAAAGTTTGCTCAAGGCCAATTTACCCCAAGCATTGAATCTATCCAGCTGTAACTGCAGAAAGAACTGATTTCCTGACTGCCAAGTTACAGTGCTTCAACCAATGCATGTAGAGAAGAGGGGATCAGTATTTACCAAAAACTAGGGGTCCATTTCTTCAATTATGCTCACACGCCTGTCTTTGTTGTTTTCGTAAGACAGCTTCTGGCTTTGCGTTAGTGAGAGGGAAAGAAGAACTGGAACCAATGAGTCAGATCCTTAATCACTATAAATTGCCATAGCTTCCTAGTTTTTCTCTTTGAATTTGCAGCTGGCTGTGCTGTATCGACCTCAGCCCTAGATATCCTAACTGTCAGGTATGGAAGTGATTTGTGAAGCTTTAAGCTTGTATCTCAATCCCTATTTGCTCCACTCCAGCAATGGCAAGGGAGGCTTGGTTTCTAAGGGGAATGTTGATGTTTCATCTCAGTTAGCTTAAAAACAAAGCTGGTTTCTTGAAGTGGGGGAATCTGCGACATAAAGGTGAAATTACAACATTTGTCATGCCTTTCTTGAAAAGAGAATGCATTTGTCTGTTGACTCACGCTATTCCTTCTAATGGAAGAATAAAAATAGTATTTTTTGTAGGAAGAATATGGATTAGCAGTCTTAGAAGTAGGGATTTGCTGTTGCTTAGGACTGTCAGTTGAGAGCTGACTATTTCTTTTCATTTCCTGCTCCAAAATCCTATCCTGAGGTATAGGAGAGGGGAAGAAAGGTTTGGCTGCCTACATCTGAGCCGTGGAGACAGCCCTGGGAAGTGGAAGGCAGAGCTCGACAGGAACCCTTGTTTTCCGCAGCCCTGTGCACAAAGTGTGGCTGGCAGGAGCTCTATAGTGGCAGCAGTGAAGGGTTCGTGTCTGTCATTTCAGACTAGGTGGCAACACTCAGGAATTTTCCATTGAAATAGATTTCAGTTAATTAAATTTGCATGTTCTGGAAAATCTGATTTTTATTCCCCTTTGTATTACTCCAGAAAATTTTTCAGTTCTGTTGAAATATTTTAATCTTCTCTCAGGGAAACAGCAATTGAAGTACAGCACTTCTGATCTGTTCAAAATGAATTAGACTTTTTATGATAGAAGTTTAGTGCTTGGTGGGAATTGTACTGGTACTTCCTTTGACTTTTGCTTTTACAGTCTACTTAGAGAGCTCACATTGTCTCCCATGATACACAACAGTCCCTCTTTAACCAAGCTGTTCCATGAGTTGATGTAATCCATATTAGTGCACACTCACTCTCTCAGTTTGGGGCAGAGAAAAATTGCTGTGTTCCAGCTTTACCAGGCTCCTCCTCTTTGGATTCTGGGAGAGGAGGACATGCCTCAAAGCCTCCCTGTGTTTCTTGGTGTGTACCTTCATTTAGACCTTAAGCATCAGACTAATGAATAAATCTACTTGCCTTCCTCTCTCGGGGCGAGAGTAGAAATGACCCAAGAATGCCTTTTTGGTCGTGGTTTGCCTTATGTTGCATTGCATTCACTTTTACCAGCGTTCGCCATAGCACCCCTGGAGAGCAGATGGAGAACTAAACACTGGTGAAAAGGAGGAAGCAAAGAGGAGCACTGAGAGCAGGAACGTTTTGCTGCCAGAGGTATTTCCTTCCTCTGGCTTTTTATTCAGCGCTCTATAATCATGCCCTTTGTACTGGCACGGGTGGTGGTGGCAGATGGACTGGTCATGGCAGCACACAAACTGCAGCTGTTGGTACGTGGCAAGCAGGTTTGCAGTCACGCATTATGACACAGCCAACAACCAGCCTGCAAATAGTTGGAGGCTGAGATTCTGCACAGCTGTTCTGAAGAAAAGACAGCATTGAAAACTTTAGAGAAGTAGGTAATTAGTGAGCAAGTTTTATTAAAAAGATCTGTAGAATTATTTCTGTAGTATTTTAATGTTACTTTCAATTTGAAGTTATGCATTTTTTACATTGTTTTTTCTGGTTTTCTCTTTGTGTTTGGCTCTGTGTTCCCAGCTTGAGCCACAAAGTGGGTATTGCACAAGGCATTGGGAATGAATTTGACCCACTTAGCTGGCATCAAGAAAACTCAGTTAAAACTCAGTGTAAAACTTAACAGCATGCAATATGTCCCACAGCTTCCCAGTAAAGAGTGCCTCCTAAAATCCTCAGAAATAGCTGCATTTTATTGGGTTAGAAGCTCCATTAATGTCCCCCAAATCTAGCAGTTTCAGCATTCTTATGGTGCTAACAATACAGGAGCTGAGCTGCAGAAGTGTCGCTGTAAATTCAGGACTTAGATACATTCTCTATTCCTGTGAAATTATTTATTTCCCCTATAAATGTTTGCCTTTTTTCCCTTGGATAAGTGTACAACCTCTTCTCACCTTACTGTTCTTTCTTTCACCTTGATGCTTTTGCCCCTATTCTTGTTTTGCTACATGGTGAGCTTTTGCAACTCGTATGGATCAAGATGGGCCCACATCCTCTGACTGATAAAGCTTCTTCTTGATTGTAACCACAGGATTTTAGTCAAAGGCAAATCTTGACAGCACATAGAGTGTTTTGGAGGGTGGTGGTGTAAAGATCTTGTAAATATGGTAAAAGTTCCTTTTTAAAGAGCTTTTTTTTTGAACTTTTAGGCCAAAGATTTGTAATTCCTCTGAGGGATATCTCATTACTGGAGAAAATGAGAATTGGGGATATTCTTCCCCAGACCTCAAAGGTAAAAATTGCAGCATGACTTAGAAATTATGGGATCTGGACAGCAGAATGACAATAGCTCTCAGACATTTCTACTATCCCAAAGGAAGATTAAAGCCAATGGTGTTGACAAACCAGTGATTTTTACCAGCTCCCCTGTTCCGAAGAGAGGTTCTTCCTCTAATCCTAACTCTGCCATTGAGTTTCAACGAAGTTGTATATTCCCTTTAGTAAAATTGGTGTAGTATCTCTTATTAGTCTCACAGGCTCTAATAGCTTATTTGAATGTTTGAAAACAATTTAAGAATTTCAGCTGAATAATTTTACGTAAATTGAGTTTTATCAAAGATTGTGTTCATACAACCAATATTTCTCTCTCTCTCCTTGTTGCATGCCCTGATCTTTCTTCCCTTCAGTTTGTGTTTCTAACCCAAGTTAGCCTCTTCCCATATAGATCTGTTTGAAAGCTACATTATGTTCTCCTCCTTTGTAGTGTTTGATCTATGGATTCTTTTTGCATGTTAAAACTGCTCCTAATTTCAGCTTCAAGTTTATGATGTTATTAATGACAAGTGCTCTGTGCAGGGTACATCTGTAAGGATTGTTTTTCAAAGGATCTTTTCACTTGTATCAGAAACTGTCTTTGACATCTTAATTTTTTTTTTAAAGAATTGTTTCCAGTTGGAGAATGACTCTGAATGTTAGATGAAAGGAGGAGCTGCTTGAAGGACAAAGCAAACCACTTTTTCCTTCACATTAGTTAAGGATCAATCATCAAAAACTCTTCTCCATTACAAATCTGCGTCATAAGAAAGCGAATTAGGATAGTAATAGTAATTGTATTAGATTCTTTGAAGTGATGATATTCCGTAGCAACTTCACAACCAGTCTAGTCGCAGTAGCATTGATCTGTCAGACATGACTAGCTCTAATTCAACAGGGATCTCCATTCAGAGAGGAGCAATGATATTAAGAACAGCACAAAACATACCCAACTTTCTTATGCTGATATCTTTTCTCAGTGCAGGGCACTGAGGAAGCAATTGTCTTTTAAGATCAATGGTATTTGTGGAGGAAAAGTAGCTATTGATCGTTCGATCATCTTAATTTGAAGCTCATTTATTACCATACAAATGGGGGAAGAATGTTCTCTATGCTAGAATGCTATTCTTCACAAACAGCCCTGAGTCTGGGCAGCTGCATCTCCCTGAGCAGAGCTGAGAAAGAAACTCATCCTTAGAGGCTCATGTTTTCCACAAAGCCATACTCTGCCCATGTTCCTCCATTGTATCCTAGTTGTCTAAATGAAGAAAAAAACAACCCCCAAACCTTCAGATTTCCAAAAGGCTGAACCTGTGTACGTTGATAAGACAGAGTGCATCTCCAGAATAGAAAACTATCAAGCCAAAGCTACCTTTTAACTACATACATCTGCAGAAGAGCTACCTGCTGCTTTCTTTGACCATCAATTACAAATCTTTATGCCAGCGAGAAGGACAGTACAAATAAGCTATGTTTATACATGGGGCAATACAGACACCCGTCCTTGCCCTCATACATGAATGTCAAGATGAAGAAAGCAGGGAGGAACTTCTCAATTGCTCATGTGTCTGTGCCAACATATTGGACTGGTCCATGATTTTCTGATTTTAATGAGACTGGAACTCAGCCCAGACTCAGTCACTGCAGTGAATTCAGATGACTTTCCTTTCCTGCACATATTTTATTTTCTGTAACCCAGGAAAGTAGTTTAAATCACATCCAGTCATGCGATAGAATAATTTTATTGATGTGAAAACTTTCTCGGTTAGAGATGGGTGTGGAGACACCAAGTCTGATTTGTCATTCTTTCCATTTAGATCTTTAAGAAAGGAGATTTTGATATTGTGACCTGCACCTGCTTTTCATATGGGTCCTAAGCTAAGCCTTCATATCTGAACGCTGCTGAATTTCAGCAGTTCAAAACCGGAACTGAGCTTTCTGACAGAAACTCTTCTCCAGCAGTACCCTTCTGAAGAAGCGTAACAGATATTCAGCTATTTGTAAGAGCAGTGGACAGTATATTGTCTTAGCATAAAACAAAACAGTTCCTATCAGTTTTAGGATCCTTAAAGAACAACCAACAACAGCAGTGCGGAACACTTTTTCCCTTTCAGTGCCGATGTGAACTTCCACTATTATATCTCGGGGCTCCTGCTGTTTTCCATTCAGGTTGCATCCTGTGAGCAGCATTTGGAACACAGAGCAAAAACAAGTAATGACCTGACAGAAGTGGCTTCATACTGAATAGAAATACCAGGGCATAAACTAAGAGCCTCGTATTAGCTCATGCAATGCTGAACTTCAGTGAGCTAGTACAATGCAGGAGAGTGAGGAGGGAAAGCTGTTTTCTTCCTAATTAAAAAGAAATGCATTGCAAACACTGAAAGCATAAAGCCAGATCTAGAAACTACAAAATATTTCTTGAATAATGGTTTTGTTTGATTACATTGGCAGGGTTTTGAAATCAAATTTCAAGTCACTTTGTTGTTTCTGGTTTTATCAAGGTATTCTTAGCTGTACTGGAGCTTGTAATGAGCAGTTATTAGATAATCCTGTGATCGTACTGAGACCTTTCTCCCAGAGTGATAACCAACTGTTTCTCATCATGAAAAGTAAAAAATAAAAACTGAGAGGATTCTAGTCGGGGTGGGGTGGGGGGGTGGAATGGTTTTGGTTTGGGTTTTTTTTTGGGTTGGGGATTTTTTGTTGGTTTTGTTTGTTTGTTTTTGAGCATTCACTGAGTCATGTTTTCCACCAGCAGATCTTTCAGATACCTTCAGCAAACAAAATGTGCAGAGTTCTTCCAGAAAATAACTGTCCTTAACGCACATGCACATGTCCAGCAGAGCTCTCATGATGCTTGGTTTAAAGACTGCCCTTGATTTCAGCAAGCTTCATATCAGTTCCTGAATGCAATTAAATCGGACCAACTACTCTGTGAAATCACAAGCCCGGTAATCTTGCTTCTGCTTTCCTTTTTTTTTTTTTTTCTTTCTTAAAATCACACAGGGTTTTCACTGTTTTTATTATCGGGGGGGGAGGGAGTGTGCAGAGCACACCTTTCTTGTGGTGGTGTTGCTCATAGCACTGTGTAGCTGCTACCTTCCTGCACTCAGCTGTGGATGCTACAAAACTGCACTGGTAAAATCCTGAAGTCCAGGTTAGTCTCATCCCTGTTTCAATAGACCTTGCCATTGCTTAAATTCATAGAAAACTTCTAATATTTAAGTGCTTAAAAGCCTTAGCTGCTCTAATAATGGGGAAGTTATGGGGATTAGTTATCCCTGTTTTGTAGCAAGGAAATCAAAAGACAGAAATGAAAATGTCCTGTATTTCTGATTTGGAAGTTTTAACTCTATCCCTGCCGAAACCAGGACAACTGTCTATCGGATCTGGCTATTATGTAACCTGGTTTCAGGGCTGTAGATAGACTTGTAGAGTTAGTTGTTTTTATTTTAGGGACAAGGAAATTATATTTCTTCATCATCCTTTACATGGGGTATTTGATTGGCTGAAGTTCTCAGTAGTGCCAGTGTCAATTTTCCTTTTGCAAAGGACAATGAGATGAGATCCACAGTGTCTAGATATCTCATTGTGGGGGGGAAAAAAAAGAAATATTTTGGTAAGGTTTTTTTTGTATTCAGAGACTTTAGAAGAAATGGGTATATTTAATTCTTATTGCTTCAATTTTTTCTATGACTTTCCTTTATAAATTTGGAATACAAAATGTTTAGAAAATTTTACTGGAAAGAATACATAGATTAGATGATACAAGTATAATGTATTAAGACATGAGAAACAGGAGTTATTGCCTGCTTCATTAAGTTTATCAAGTTATATCATTTTATCTCTCTTTTTTTTTTTTTTTTTTTTAAAGTTCTTTTCTGCCAGGTTCTAAGCTCTCAGGTTCTGGTCATCTCCTCTGCCTAACTTCTTATGACTATCAATAGAACCATTTATTCTGAAAGGACTTTTTAGGCAATTAAGTTAAGCATGTGTTTAAAGGCGTTGTTGGTTTAAGATGAAAATGGTCAGCAGCTGTTAGAAACAAGTCCTTAAGCCTTTATTAGAATGCATAATTAATCTAAAGACTTGATGAGAAGGGAAATATTAATTGGGTTATTTTCTGCCAGGTTTTAAGTGGCTTCATTTTGTCTAAATCAAAGTAATTAAGAGAGACTAAAAATGTAAAGTTTATGCAGTGGAGAACTGCATCTAGGCAGTTCTGGGTTGCCTAGTGAATGGATTTCGAGCGGGAAGAGCATTCTCTTTGAAAGCCAAGAAAATATTACTGGTAGGATATTTCTCCTAATCTTTTTGTAATTGAGTGTTTTTTTTCTTACCTTTTGAATGGCAGTTTTTCAAGTTTCCTGCCAGATGCTGCTGTTAATTTTAGAGTCCTGATTGGGTTCAAAGTAGGTCTTGGTACTGATGCTAGATCAGGCTGGAAGGACTTTTTGCAATTTGAGTTTGATAGAAATTAAAATCCTGCCAGTTATGTTTTGTGTGTTAGGGCTCTGCATAAATAAGCATAAATCTCCTAGATTCTTTGATAAAAGGAGACATGCTTCCTTGCAGCTTTAAATGTGGAACCTGGAAGCGAAATTGTATTGGTTATGGATTTGAATTTGGAAATACATGTCAAGCTTCTTTAAAAGTTAAATGGTTTGGACTTGAGGTTCTACTCCTTTTCTTTCTTTTTTTTATTAAAGTGATGAAGTAAAAACACCTCATAAGGAAAAGATGATTGCTTGGGCCAATCCAGTTAATGCACAGTTAATATAACATTAGAATTAATGTAACACTGTGGATTTAAAGTGGTTTAGTTGACTTGTGGACCCCACTCCTCACCTCATCCCTCCTCTGGGGTTATCTAGAAAATCTCGGGCCATCCTTAAGGCAGATCTTCTTCCGCCATAACAGCCTTGTCTCAAAGTCCTTAATGCTAAGCAAAAAGAGTTACTTCGGTTGTGCTTGGGAAGTAATTGACTAAAGATATGAAGTAATGATGGTGTATTAAAATATGTATCATGTTTAAATAGCACTAGTATGACTCCAAAGGGAAGGAATGGAGATGTAGAGTCATTCAAAGCCTATCTAGGGTTTATGATATCCTATGCACTGTTTAAAAAGGTTTACATCTAATGGTTTGGCAAGGTAGGAGCATTTTGCCAATAACACTTTGTGGAGTGAGGGTTGGCTTTCTCCCAAAACCAATGGAGGGAAACAAAGCTTACATTTTAGTTTTTATAGTTGGTTAAAAGAAATAAATGTGCAACAATGTTATTGCATTTCAGTGATTTTTACGGTGTTATAATATATTGAAATCATCTCATAAGCACAGGCAAGAACACCGATATTCCTGTGCCTAAGAATAAGCAGGTAAGTGGTGTTGGCCATACTTCTGTGCTAGAGGTGAGAATGAAGTCTGCATTTTGTATGAAAAATATTGACCAGGGCACAATAAGACCTTCAGGCATATCGCTAGCCTTGAATTTTCACATTCTTATAAAGGAGCCACGCCATCATGCAGTCCTTATGCATGCTTAGAAATTAGCCTCAAGAGGTGAACTGAAATACTGACCCAGCTTCAAATCATTGGGTGCTGTCATTGATTTCAGTGAAACCTGTCTTTCACTTTAGGCCTTCTAAAAGGGGAAAAACAGTTGACAAGATGAACATAGTGTGAAAAACCCTCTCTTAATTGCCAAATGACAAAGGAATACAGTGAACTATAGGATCCTGAATACCTGCCTTTGAAATCAAGAGTGCAGAATAGGATGCCACTTCAGGGAACGTTTCCTTTAAATTGGCTTTTAGGGCTTTTAGGGATGCAAGCCGGTATCTGGCTGAAAATGGACCAGAGTATTTTCCCTTCTCACTGGGATCAGAAAATCATCTTAAGTGCTTATCACTGGCTCTTTAATGGGGAGAAGGGCCCCATCCCAGGCTTTTGCCCTTTAACTAAAGTTATGGTGCCTGAGGAGAACAGCCACATCTTTTAGAAGCTACAGAAATGGTTAGTTGTAAAAGAGAATGATAGGAAATGGTTGGGTTCCTGTGTGACTGGCAAGGCAGATGGGCACAGCTGGGCAGACCCAACTGTGGGGTGCAGGTGGGTGGGGTAAGGCAGGGAGGACAGATGCCCCTCAGCTAGGTGAGGTGCACTCCTGCCAGAGGTGGGATAAAAGACTTCTGAGTTTTGTTTGACTGTCAGTGAGGGTGAGGGACAGGCTGATGGCTTGAAGCAGTCTCAGCTCTTGGCAGGGTGGAGGCAGATGCTGAGAGTCTGCAGTGCCATGCCATGCCATGCCATGCTGCACCCGGCACCTGGGCCATCTATGCTGGCAAGTACCCGCCATAATGTTTTGTACTATGGGTCTAAAACTGGGCAGACTGAGAACTGCAAAATGTGAAGGCTGTTTCCAAAGAGCTGAGGGTTAATCCTTACTTGGATCACCAACATATAATTAAAGCAATTTTCAAAATGAAAGGGAGAGATGTGTTATGTCTCCTATTACTGGACCCTGGTCCAGCTAAGCAAGAAGTACATGTTTAATTCTGAAGAGTGAATAACTTTGATGCCTAGTTCATATGGGTTTAAGTTATTCGAGCCCTTTGCTAGATTGGGGTAATTTCCCCCCCCCCCCCTAATTAGTGCAACTACTTAGCAAAGATATTTCCCATGACTTAGTGGTAAGTTGCCACTTTATATTTCCCTTTTAACACTTCCAAACTGATTTATTTTCAAAGATCATTACCAATTAGCACTAATCTTCCTGTGGACATTGGCAGACTTTCAATACTTTCTGATGCTTATGGACTACATTGAACTTAAGTTAGTTTTAGCACTGCAGGACAAGGGATACAGGGTTGGGGTTGGTTTTTTTTGTAACATCACGGTTATGTATCTTTAATAATGATTCTTTGGTACTGAAGACATTTCATAGGGTCAGAGAGCTCCAGTTATTTCATTAACATGAAATGGAGACTACAGATAAGTCATTAAGTAGCCTGTAAATCCCCACTCTTGCGTGCAGACTTTTTTCCATAGTGATTTATACTAAGCTTAGAATAATCTCTTTAGAACTTCAAGTACAGTAAACAAGACCAAATTTCACGTTACAGTAGAGGTTTCAGATTGAACTTAGTAGAATTATGGTAGGGCTAAATCTGACCAGCTCTGTTATGGATTCTCTGGCAGTAAGATATAGGAAGGGGCAGGGAGATCAGTGGTTTGGTTTTGATCTCTTGGGACTCCCTGTAAATCAGTAAGGCAATAATCTAAAATTAATGCAGTGACCGTGGTAATAGTGGTGTGAGAACATATTCGGATCCATTAACTCCTAATTCCAGTCACTATGAAAGGGCTGAGACGGTAGTGTTTGCTCAAAACACTGTGAAGTGCATTGTTGTATTTTCAGTTGTGGTTCATAGCCAGCTGGTCCAGCCAACACCATCAGTACTCACTCCTCCATGCTTGTCTGCCTACCTGGCTTTCTGCCTGCTTTAGGTATTCAGAGGATCCATGCAATACTGCAGAGTGGCAATTGTAAAATAAAGATTATATGCTGGTGACAGTGGAATTGCTTTCTACTTTTTTATTCTCGAAACATCGCTTCCTGTTAGATTCAAATGAAGAAAAGTCTCGCTCCTAATTAATTTCTTCTCCTTTTGCATCAAAATCATCACTAATGTATTTTCAGGATTTTGCCCCTTCACAAAGCAAGCTCTGAAAAAAAATTGTTCTATGATCTCTGTGGCAAAATGGTTAATACTGAGCCCAGTAGCACAGCCCCTGGTTTAGAAGTTCCCTGTAACACACACAGAAGGACTAAGAAATGTTTTGTTGCTATTTTTTGTTAGATGATCCTAATGAGAATTAATCTGAGTTTAGCACCCTGTTTATCCTTGTGGCTGGAAAATATAGTATCATGTTGTTCCATCCTGTCCCAGCAATACAGTTGTTCTGGGGAGATAGACATGTTAGAAGTGCCAAAGATGGCAGGAAAGCTGGATTTGGGGGGGGGCAGAGGGAAGACTCTTCCGTTACAGCCAGTAATTTTATTCTTACTAGCTTAGAAGTCCTTTTAGTTTTCTGCCTTAGCATGGAAAGCCATCAGGGTCTGTGGCTCCAGTTGACACAAAAATCAATCAGGAGCTGTTGGGTGAGCAAGCCCTAACCATGTGGGTATGACAGCAATCATGAGCAAGCCTCGCTCTTGGTTACCAGGGCACTCATCCAGTGTAGGGCATGATCTGTCAGCTCCATAGTTGGACAACTGTGCCCACTTGCAGTTGTCACCTTGTGCCTGCTTCTGGAGTGTGGTTGTCCACCACCAGGCCATGGCTCTGGCTTCTGAACCTCTCTGTCCTGTGGTCCCAGGTGTCTGCTAGACTCATCCTTTGTGTTTATATTCATCTGCCCTTCTGTATGTCTGCCAAACCCAGGATCCACAGCACCTCAGTGACTGGTAAGAGGAGACTCAATGGCTTTCTGTTATACTTTAGTTTCTGATATTTTAGAGATGTTTTAGGAGAGGAAAAGCTACCTTACTCTGTGTGCAGTATTTTCCTCCTTCCCCAGCCAGGAGGAATCAGGAATGTGATTTCCATTTTGCAGGAATATGCTTTTCATTTTGCATCTTGGGGGAGGATCAGCAGAGTTTGAAGTATCTCCAGATCTCTCTGATTCAACATTTGTGGAGCATTTGACTGTCCATCCCCTTCATTTGGCACGTGCTGGCTGCTAAATGCCTACCTCCATGTCAGGCGGTCCCTGAGCTGTGTCTCTTTACATCTTTACATCTGCAACAGAAGCTGTGATATCCCAATATGCAAAAGGACTTTTCCTCTCTCTCCTTCTCTACCTGTCCCCCAAGCTGAGTTGCAGGGGCTACCTGAAGCAAAGCTGATACAAATGCGATCTTTCTGGAGAGTCTTTGCCTCTGGAGGCATTAATGACTTCAAGGCCTGAGGGCCAGACCCAAGGTGGGAGGACTTTGTGGCTATGTTCCAGGTTAGCATCCCTCTGAAGGCACTTGGCCTAGAAAGGAATATCCTAAGAGGGGAGAGACTGCAAGACTCTTCCATTCCTCTTGTGTTATTCAGAGGGGATTTGTGTAAACGAATTGGTTCTTGGAAGCAGTGTGGTTGCACTGTTTCTCTCTGGTTTTGTTTTTTCCTAAGGAAGTTGAATAATTGTTAAACAAAACAGCCTCATTAAATCAGAATGAGATTAAACTAGCCTGATACATTCTGACTGCTTTATTGTACATCTTTGTTAGCTGTTTTTTCATTTTGGTTGTGTGCAGTGTGTTTTGCTAGCATTATTTTTAGAATCATAGAATCATTTAGATTGGAAAAGACCCTTAAGATCATCAAGTCCAAGCGTTAACCTAACACTGACAAGTCCACCACCAAACCATGTCCCTAAGTGCCACATCTACACGTCTTTTAAATACCTCCAGGGATGGTGACTCAACCACCTCCCTGGG
>NW_008796218.1:3064848-3096525 GCF_000699145.1 Aptenodytes forsteri
CCTTGTTGAATCTCATACAGTTGGCCTGGGCCCATCGATCCAGCCTGTCCAGGTCCCTCTGCAGAGCCTTCCTACCCTCGAGCAGATCAACACTCCTGCCCAACTTGGTGTCATCTGCAAACTTACTGAGGGTGCACTCAATCCCCTCGTCCAGATCATTGATAAAGATATTAAACAGAACTGGCCCCAGTACTGAGCCCTGAGGAACAGCACTTGTGACCGGCCGCCAACTGGATTTAACTTCATTCATCACAACTCTTTGGGCCCGGCCGTCCAGCCATTTTTTCACCCAGTTGAAGAGTACGCCCATCCAAGCCATGAGCAGCCAGTTTCTCCAGGAGGATGCTGTGGGAAACGGTGTCTGTCAAAGGCTTTACTAAAGTCTACGTAGACAACATCCACAGCCTTTCCCTCATCCACTAAGCAGGTGAAAGGGTAAGCAGGAGGGAAAATGAACTCTCACTGTAAATATTTGGAAAGAAGGAAAACAGACTGTGTGAGAGAGGGAAATATTTGAGCCACGTGCTTTTTAACGTTGCCATAATATCTGGCTGTGTTTTACCTTACCTTACATACCACAACACAAGAGACCTCTGTTAGGATTCTCCTCACTAGTAAATAAAAGCTTTCCTGCTTCCCTACAGGCTACCTCATTTTCTCCCAGCAGTTCATAAAGCTGTGGTATGTCAAAAAAAGCCCTTGATGTATTGACTTGATTTTCCATTAAAAATTAATTGCTTCCTGTTTGATGAATGGTGATAAATAATGACCTTTGAAGTGTGCTGCTGTCTCAAGTATACTTAAAGCTCTTAGCCTTTGGTTGAATGAACTTTATGGGTATCTGCAAGTCATGGCTTCACAGAGGTGACACAGGGAAGAAAGCTTTCTGTTGTAAAGCACCACATAGAAGTTAACAGTCCAGCTGCTAACTCTTAACTGTAAGTTTGAGTGACTTTAGCTAACAGGTTGTGTATATGAAAGCACCATTGTTGTCCTACTTGAGTTAGTGTCACATCAAGATCTGGCGTCTGTTTTATTTCCTTCCACTCTAGAAAATCTGAATTCAGAAAAACAAACATTCAGAAAAAAACAAAACAAAACCAAAACTCACACAAAAATCACGTGCCTAGTCTGGATGTTATTCTATGGACAAATTAAAATACTGTCCAACCAATTTCATTCAGTTAATCGGGGGAGCACACATGTGTGACATGAACACACAACTGAAAAAATTGCATGTAACATTTGGGTATGCCCTTCTGTGCCCACCCCGCTTAAAAGAACAGGCTCGTGGTTTCCTGTTACTGTCAACTGCAACAAAATTACAAACAAATTCAGCTATGTCCTTTTCTTATATTTGGCATGTTGCAAATTGTCTCATGTCTTACTCCAACCTGTCCAGCAAATTCTGTCTATGTCCACACCTGTTCTGGTTGTCCTAAAATGGACTTAAGCCTCAGCTGTTCCACATCATTCATTGCTATCAGCTCCTGTTGTTTGTATCCTCTTCTGTGTATTTACTTTTTTGATTTCAGATTGAATTTAAACTAATATTTCTGTTGAATTTATATCTCTTCGTACACCTTCTCAATCTCCTTGTTTTTTAATATTATTTTTCAAACACTGCAAAGCACTTTAGAAAACATTAATTAAAGAGTCCATGCAAAATAACTTGATTTCTTTTCTTAACTGGGCAATGTGCTCAAAAGGCAAAAACCTCTACTTTGCATTTCTTAGTTCTGTTCTCCCTCTCTGGCTCTTTTTCTAGTGTTGCTGAAAGCTCTGCAAGCATATGAAGCAGATAATGTGAATGGGGAGTGTGGCGTATCCCTAAGGAGACAATTGTCTTTAAGTGTCATAGTGGTAATGTCTTCCCCCCCCCTCAATTTCTTGTCTCTGGATGGCATTCAAGAAAGCCAAACCTCTTCTGTCTGAAAGCAAAGCAGCATCTTTTATGTAGAGAAACTGCATGGTGGATCCCTATGCAATTTGCAGTAAGACTGCTGGGTTGTGTGAGGGTGGAGGGTAGATAGAGGAAGATCTGCATGTAGCGCATCAAATTATTATTTAAACAGTTCTGGCAGAATCTGTCAAGGAAAGTAAGATAAATCAGGGTGAAGGCAAAAACAATTGTGTAAGGTAGTTTATACAAAGCAGTTGCCATTATAAATAATAAAGCAAAAAGGCATCCTTTGGAAACTTTCCAATTAATTTTTACCAGTTCTGCCTTAAATAACTGACAATTTTATAGTACTCTGTGTTCTCACTCATTGCTCTTCCTTTGCTATGGGAATCTCTGCAAGTACTCTTGGCTTCTTGGTTTGGATCACAAATCTAGATCTTTGTTTCTTGCTCTTGTTTGTTTTTGTTTTGCATCCCACATCCTAGGACCTAATCATTAAGGCTACATTCTTGATATAGATCTCTTGGCATTCAAGGCTTGCTTCTAGCCAGAACCCTCCCAGCTAAACAGAAACGCAAACCCTTGGTCATTAATATACTGTTCTACTGAACATCTTTGTTCCCAGAAAGAAATAGTTGCCTAAGCTATGAAGCACAGGGTAAGACTGAGCTCTGACCAGTGCCCATCCACATGGGCAGAAAAAGTAGATTGCATGTCTTTAGTACATCTGAGGTGTTCGTTTATCATTGACGTGCCCACAAGAGCATGGGGTGTCCCCGTGTGCCCCGGCATTACTCCATGATGGAGTGTGGTCAGCAGCAGCCTGAAGCGGTCTCCTTTTCTCATGGTGACTTCTGAGCACATGAGAAATGGACCGTCAGCTAAACAGATTGATAGTTGTGGCAGCAGTCTGTTCCTAGCTGGCACTGGTCTGAGGACCTTTCTTCCTTACAGCACTCTGGTAATATGAAGGAGGGGAGGCCAGGGATGTTGTCTTGAAAGACTTTGGGGATGTTATGCTGATGACATGTTGTCTTCTTCATAAATCACAGGAAACTCTGAACGTCATCTACATTTTAAGGAAAAGTTAAATTGCTAAGGGATTCTGAACAAGACCATAAGAAAACATTGGCACCAACTTGTCATTCAGCTTAGGAGCACGCGAATTATTAATACAGGCTTTAAAATCTTGGGCAAAATACTCAAGAAAATAATTCTTTCTGTCAGGAGTAGTTACAGAAATGCTGTCTCTGATGGCCTAAATTCACTTGGCCAGAGAGAATGCTGCCAATTGCTGTATTTAGCATCAGCGCAGCATAGAAGTCCTGCTGTCCCAGACATCTGTCAGTACCAGATGAATTGTTTGGTTAAGTATGGAGAACAGAATACAGGTGAGGTTCTGTTCCCATTGCAGTCAATAATGAAATTCTTGCTGATCTCCAAGGGCAGTGTAATTAATATCTGGGGAAATGTTTAAACCCATGGTATCTTGAAATATTAATTAGTATCTTGAAACGCCTGATTGTTTTGCACATACCTTGCTTCTCCTTTCTGTTTGCATTGGGATAATGGTCTGATTATTTAAGTCTGAGGAATGGCATAGATATTATCACTATTTTAATTCTAGGATAAATATTAGCCAACCAAAATTTAAAAACGTTTCTCTCCTAAACCAAAGGGTAGGTGATGGTTTATGTACTCAAGCAATGAGATATATTTCCCCTGTAATTGGATAAAAACAGGGAATGGTGTTTCTCTTGGTACAGTGAAATGCTGGCCAAATAATTAGCAAATTTGTAGTTAACCTGCAAATTACATTCATTTCTATTTGAAAAAGTTGTGTTAACTAAAGTAGAATCAGAGTTAGCAATTCGTAAAAAGAATGGATATTCATCTCTCTCCTTTGTTTAGAAAATATCAACTAGTGAAGTTGTTCTACAGTTAAAAAACTTAACCAGAGGATCATTTCTCAAAAGGACAAATCCGTAATGGGATTTGTTAATTTAGGTACCAATTCCTCTTGAAATAATTCTTTATTATTTAAATTTGGGAAACTTAAGCACCGAGTACTTTTAGGATGCTTTAAAACTCTCTTTCAGTATCCATCAGGTGCCTTAAGCATTCCCTCTCAGCATCCACCAGGTAATACGTTTCATGGAGATGGGTGCCTGAACTGAGCACTAATTTCTTTATTCAAAATCAGGCCTCTGGATAGACAAGCTGCTGACCATCCTTCTCCAAGGACGTGGATTGGATCCTAGTTGCCTTCAAACATGGGGTTGTCTAAAAATCCTGAGTAGGAACAGGCCCAAACTGAAAGTGGATTGGGCCCAGATCTGTCCCTCTGAACTGACTGAGGAGATTATGTGATAGTACTGAGACACAAAGGAGAATCTACGGTGAGGAGAAATGAAGGCTCTGTTGACACATGGCAGATGTGAAATTTTAATTGGTTAAAACAAAGCTAATCCATGGGGGATATCTTTAGCATGGCCTTTGGGACTTCGCTTTTTTCCTCCTCCTTGCCTACGCCGTAGTACTGGGCAGCCTCTGTGCCTCCTGGTGTGAAAGTAACTCTGGGTGATTTGAGGCTGTCCCCAGGGGAGCAGCTGTTGAGCTGGAAGAGGAGGGCTGCTGCCTGCCTTTCAAGGGCCATCTCCCTCACTGCGAAGCAGCGCTGCCTGCAATATGCTTGCAGCTCTGTAGCGGTCCTAGTGGTGACAGCCTGATATGATGGAGAGCAATGACAAACAGCCAGGAGGTGATTAGAATAGCTCTTGCCTGTTGTGAAAGGAAATGCTAAAAGCCAAAGAGCAGCACTGCCTAGGAGGACTCCCCTGTGAAAAGCAACTCAAGGTCCACCTCCACTCGGAAACTGAAGTAATGTAATATTAAAGAATGTGCTGTACCAGCTGGAAATGCAGTTGTAGCACTGCTGAGTCTGAGTGCTCCAGGACGAGCTGGAAACCTCCGTTACCCTGGCTCTTGGGTACCACAGCCAAGTGAAGTCAGCTTTGCCATGGTCAGATCTAACAGCAGAACAACTGGGCTTTTCAAGCACAGTATATTGTTCTGGGACTGTTTTCGGCCATGTAACCAGTACATCAAGTGATGTCCATAAATAGCTCAATCTTGCTTCTGCTAGCATAAATCTGTTATTGACTGCAGTAGGATTTGGGCTGCAAAGTGGTTGGTATATGTCAACATATTTCTATGGGATGTCTGGTATCGCTATTACCCTTCAGGTAAGAAAGTAATTTAGTTGAGAACGCTGTGGTTACGGCAGCCTGAAATCTCTGTGTTAAAGAGCACTCTTCGGAGCCGGACTGAGAGAAATGAATGACTGTGCCCCATTTTTTAAGCAGCTAGTCCTGTCTCCTAGCCAACACAAACACATTTCATAAAACATATGTGGATTGTGAGAAGCTGGTAGAAAACTAGTTCAGGAGTTTCTATCCTTGCAACTTGTTTGTCTTAGATTCTTCTGTTATTTTCATGACTAAACAAATTGGTCTGGATGCCTTAGTTTCTGCTCAATGAAACTTCAGTACTCTGCAGGAATTCAGTAAACCAGAAACATGGCTTGGTGCTTGAGAAGTTGCTTCCATTTTGAGAATGTGTTTCTAGAGAAGTAGGGTGTGAGTAGATGTGGGTAGTGAAAAAAATGGCACCAACCATTGCAGTCGATTTCTGAAGGCATTTCCTGAGTTATTTTAAAGGTTTTGTGTATGGTTACTGAAACCTTAACTGTGAATACGAACTGTCTTTTTAAATGAAAGCTATTAAGTCTGGTCCTCTTCATCTCTTCATTTCAGTCACTTGAAGCACTTACACAGCTTTGGTGTTCTGACCTGAGTTTGCTCCCTGAGATTAACACGCATAACTTCTTCCATGAAAACAGATTAGAAAAAAGCTTTACCTGCTCTTATTTTTCACGTCATGACATCTATTTGCTTTGGTTTGCTCGTATATATGTGTATGTATTTTATACTCTATACTTTTATATTTTCTATTTTGTGATTTTCATTGAGAGAGTTTACATCTGATTTTCCAAGCTGGACTAAAGAATGAATTTTGCCTGTATGGACAAAAATCAAATGGGTTTTATCCTAAATTAGAAGTTGCATTTACATATTGGCAAAGTATGGCATATAAAGTACGTCATATAGGACATTTACTCAATGGCTTCCAAAGTACAAGTAATAAATATTGTAGACATTAACAATTATATTCCAGAAATTGATCGTAAACTGAGTCAAAAAAGTATGTATGTAAAACAGACCCCAAGGTAGCTGTTGTTTACATGCTAGCAATTTACACTGACTTCTGTGCCACCACTTCTTTCTCTGTGCAGTCAGTCGTTACCACAGAAACTGCAACAACACATGGCACTGGAGAGATAAAGCTCCTTCATTAAGAAAGACAATCACTAGCATAAAAATTCTCTTCATCTTATCCCTGCCGTTCGAAGGGTGTAAAATGCTGGTATGTCACAGTCTCACTGCAAATAACGTAAATTCAGCCTTTCGTAGGGAAATGCTTTTAGTTACACCCATTCAAACACCTTGGACAATGCAGGTTTTACTGAAAGCTTGTCTTTGTGCTGCTGTTGGATTGGAAACAGCCCCACAATGTAGAGCTTGAATGGAGCATGGAAGAATTGGGACAGAATTAGCCACCACCTCCAGATATTCTTTTATGAATTAAGGGGAACGTGTTTTGATTTTTCCACAGGAGCTAAATAAATATACATTCAGAAGCTCTTCTGTAGGTCATTCCCGAATAGAGGGTTTGAAACTATCTGGACTCAGTTTCCATGAGAGTGCTGGTGGAGGTGAAAAGGATCTAATTCGTCTTTATCTTTTTACTGAAGGCAGAACAAGAGGTTGGCTACAGACTAAAACTCCATTGGATTTGAGGGAATTTGTGGGTGCAGAGGTTGTAGTCAGGTTGTGTCTCGGCAATACAACGGTGGACAGGGACTCTTCTGCCATCATTTTCCCTAGAACCAGCTGGGTTTAAGGAATGGAGAAAAAAAGTGGGCACAAATTATTAACCTGATATGCTCAAGGCCCTTAAAGGAAAGGAACAGACCTTCCTGCTCCCTAAACTCAGTACAGCCCCCTTTTCCTTTACATGAAACCCCACCTTTAGGCTTTGACTGGAGGCTCATCAAGAATGACTTTTTATGGCATTCCCTGTGGGATCCAATCTGTCCTTCTGGGATCTCCTAGCAGGAGTGCCATGAAGAAATAGGGGGCAAAGGCTTTCCCAAGCTTTAATTATGGGTATTAATATGCAGGAACCACTCTCTACAGGAGCATTTCTATATTTCCATCTGTGCTTTTGGTGCTTGCTGGCTTCTCGCATCAATTTGTAGCAAATGATGGACACCAAATTTGCCTCAAAGGGTCTCTCTGATTCGCATGATATGCAGGACAGAGTTGTGACACCAAGCATGAGCAGTGCTGGTGCGTGTACGTGCTTGTTGTCAGACAGCACGAGCTTTGCCGCTGAGGCATTAGAGAAAACAGTTGAAACGCAGGTAGCTTCAAGAAGCCAGTATTCTTTTTGGTTACCTCACAGTTCAAGAAGCCAGTATTCTTTTTGGTTACCATAAGGTAGTGGAAAAGCGGATTCTCACTGTCAAGAGGGAGAAATGATAATTCTCACCAGTCTCACTGTTAAGTATCCTGTGAGATGCTGACGCTCTTTGCTTTAAGAAATGGGTTTGAAGTAGCTCAACTTCTTTTTAGGAAAATGATTCAGTAGATTGTATAAGTCACACTTCAGCATGATAAACTTGCATGGATACCAACAAATTTAGGCAGAGCTCTACTCCTGAGCTGCTCTAGACCTCTGTCTGGTGTTGTTGTATAGCTTTAAATGAAGACATTGCCATCAATCAGCCTGTCACCTACCTCACTACCCGCTTGTATTAAATGATTTCACTATCAGCTAAGATGGAGCACACCAGTGAGTGGCATATTATAAGTGTCTAGAGAGATTAGATACTGAAATTAGATGGATAACATCCAGGCTGTTGTGCTGGATCTCTGAGCTCCCAGTACTGCAGTTGCCAATGTGTCCTGCTTCAGTCAGATAAAACCTAAAGCTGCGCTTCCTCATTCGTTTCCCTTAACAGAGGGTGCAAACTAGA
Organism: Aptenodytes forsteri; assembly: GCF_000699145.1. NCBI lineage: Eukaryota > Metazoa > Chordata > Aves > Sphenisciformes > Spheniscidae > Aptenodytes > Aptenodytes forsteri. Next base: position 3,072,912 of record NW_008796218.1, read on the forward strand.
GGTGTGTAAAGTCAGTCTCCTCAGAAAGTCACAATAACTGTGTGCACTATATAAGCAATGTGGCGTCTAATTCTTCTATAGAAATAGTGTAGCACATTACAGTATATGCCTGAATTCATCAGATGCCTTAGCAAGCTCTAACCCCTTCTGTTTTCAGTTTCTTCAACCAGTAGCTTCTCAATCTGTTTTTCCTTGGGGTGGTCCTTGGCAAAAGATGATTTAAAAAAATAATAATTGAAGTATCAGTAAAAACTGGTCAGCTAAGAGATCTGAAAGCTGACGAGACCAAGATGACAGCCATCCTTGGGGAAAGTATCCTTCTCCCTGGGAAAATTCATTTTAATATGTTGGAGTAGCATGGGATTTAAAATTGGATACATGGGCATTAACGTACTGCCTTAGTTTCTGTCGTCTTATGATAGGAAAACATTCTGCTGGGGAAAAAGGTACAGTATAGAAGCAATAAAAGAAAATATAGCTACAGGTGTTGAGAAATAGAGTTTAAATGCCTGTTCCCACTGGTTTTATCCTTTTCTTACAGAGGGGCACAAACTTAGGAATACGTGAAGGGAAAACTGGGTTGATTGGTGGACTCTGATATAGGAGGCCAAAGGCCTTACTGCAAATGGCTGTCTGTGGAGTATGTTAGACAACTATTTTATGAATGCTTTAGAAATATTCAGAAATGTGTAGGGATTACTTAATTATTCATAAGTCACACCTATAGAAACAAATAAATAGGCTGCTATCAGTTCATCTTTTCAGGGCTCAAGAAGAGTATGAAAACTTACTAAAAATCCCAGTAACTTTTCTAAATTTAAAAATGTAATGATTTAAGGTCCCAGAGGTTAATGCTGGGAGAGGATCTCTGCTCTATTTTCTGTAGAAAGATGTCTTTTCTAGCCTCCAGCTAGGCTCCACATTTGTAGAAAAGAAGGAAATGCTTCTCAGAGTTTAAATATATATATGGATGTATGTATGTATATAAATTAAGGTTCTTTTGCTCATATTAATTACTATTGAAAACAATCTCAGTCTCCCTAGTTAAATGAGCTAGCATAGCATGGCCTTGTTCTTTACTGGGGCCTCTGGGTGTTCCTCCAAGAAAACACTGAATAACATTCAGGACGATAAAGTAATAAAGGCTGTAGTACGCTTTTTAAATAATTTGGGGTTTTTTTTGTGGGAATCTTGTGTGAATTTTTCATGGTAGAAAAGCTATTTTTGGAAATCTCTATATCTGTCTATTCCTGAGCAGTAGCATTTGGCAGTCTTGAAACAGAATTTAGATTTATACTGATGATGCTCTTAATTAATATGATATGGTAAAATCATTCCCTGTAATTTGTGTAACAAAAGATTGGGAAAATAAAATTCTCCTTTCTTTGTATTCCCTTTTATCTGGGTGGAAAGTGGAAATAGTTGCAAAATAAAAATTTCAGCCCTGACAAGATTACAGATAAGAATTTCAGCTCAGCTATACCAGCAAGTACAGGGTGGCAGGGGTCAACTATCAAACAAAATACATCAACTACTCAAGAACTCCAGGAGAAGAGCTGAGCAGCGCTTTAATTAACAGAGACCTACCTCAGGAGTTTAAGGTAGTCAGAAAGTCATTGCTCAGACTTCTGTTTAGCAAGGAGTCTGAATTTTAATGCTCCATGTATGACGGCTGATTTCAACTGATTAACTGAAGTATTGCTACAAGCAGAAACGGGAACGTGAAGGGATAAATTCCACACATGTGGGATTTAAAATGGGACCCTTAGGCAATCCCACGCACAGGCTGCTGAAGGAAGGTGAAGGTGTTCTGATACTATTTAGTATCCTTTGTTATGGGGTAGGAGATGTCTGACTGGGATGGAAATTCTGCCAAGTGTCCCTGAGGTTCAGAGTAAAAATAAGAATTTCAGTTTATTGGCGATAGTTATAAACTGAGCACCTTGCAAGCCAGTATGGCCAAGCCACTAAGGGTGGCATCTGCAGAGGATGGCAAGGAGGAAGGTGGGAAGGGCAGCTGCTATGTTTCTGCCAAGGAGAGGAGTGAAATGTTTCTGCGCTCCACTCCCCTCTTGAGGGATTCCTCTCTCATTTGTGTCCTCAAGCTCTGTTGAATAACATGGTGCAGCTTTTATTTGCATTGCAATAGCAAGATATGCCCTCTCTTCCTCTCAAAAGGTGGGTCTGGCTCACCTTGCCTGGTCTTTTTCTCTTGGAGGCTGCATTAGCCAGCAGCTCTTGGCCTCCTCCCTGAGTGTGGTCAGGAGGGGATGGGGACAAGCCTATGTCCCTGCCTGCATCTTGGTGGCACTCAGTGAGTCTAGAAAGACATTTGTTTTCTAGAGATCAAAGATCAGTATTCAGGGAAGAAGACCAAGATGTTGTGACAGATGCCAATCTGCCTGGAAAATGGAGCCTTTGGTATCATTCTCAGGGAGAAGAAATACTAGGTTTTAGAGCAGCATCCATTGGAACTAAGCACGGCACAGGTACTCCTGGATTTAGTATTACTGCTTTTGATCTGTTTAGACCTATTTACAATGGTGAGTCTGGTGAAATCTGTTTTTTTTTAAGCAGTAGGAGGCAGGATTCCTTTCTCATTTCTGTTAATGATTTCTTTTGAATAGCTCGAGAAAAAGTGGTATCTTTCTGTACCTCAGTTTGCACATTTTGTGAGAAAATTGGAAGAATACTTGCATATCTCACTAGAGGTACTGAAAGGATTAAGTAATTTTTGTGAAGTATTTTGAATTTCTGGAAAAAGAGATGTTATGGACAAGCAAAATATTATTCTCTTTGCATAAATACTAAATGTAGAAGTTGAACAGTGATACCTAAGATAATCTAAAACTCTTCTTAAACATTTATAAATCCTCCTCTTTTTGGCTATTCTTATAGGTCCTATTTCTGAAGACACTCACTGTTGGCAACTTGTAGGCAAATCGCTGGAATTTAGGGATGCTCAGCCCTGATGCCAATTATTTCTCTTTATAACAATTCAGAGTATTTTCTTTGAGCTTCATGTAGAAGGCCAAGTTCTCAACTGGAGTAAGTGCAGGTAGCTCTGTTCAGCTGAACACCTCTATGCCTATTTGTATTAGCTAAAGGTCATGCCCATATCCTGATGTACAAATGTCTTCAGTTTGCAGTGTGAAAGCTATTGCTTTCTATTTTCCCAGTAGTAAAGATACTGCAGAAGAAATAGGCTTCAAAATCCTGCTGGTCATCTGTAAGATGGTTTAGAGTTCATCCTGTTCTGCTAATATATGGCATTTGTAGTGCAGGCTCTGGTGAGGGAAATATTAACAGGAGTAAACTGGAACAACCGCATAGTTGCCAACATCAGCAGAGGCAACTGGATGCTACTGCAGGGCTTATCTGGTATTATTTCAGAATAAAATCCTTGCTTTAGGGCTTTAACTCCTGCTGACTGCCTGAAATGCAGCTGCTGTGCTGCTGAACTACCTGAAAAATCCTATCATATGGATAATTTCAGGTTGTCGGCAGTAAAAACAATAGCAGGCAAGGAGGCTACAAAGAACGGGTTAAATCATAGACTTCCTACCTCTTTGGTATTCCTGGATAATAATCCACCTACAGTGACTCTACGCTGTGGGTAGAAAATGCCTACCTCTTTTTAAACATAATTTATGCACTCCTTTGCCTTTTGAAAAGGATAGACACCAGCCAGATAGAAGACTGCTCTGCTGCATTAGGGCTCACAATTAACCATCAAAATGTGTGCCTGATGTGCAAGTCAATCTGCCAAGTCATAAATGTTACAAACAGACATTTGATTACGGTGTGTATTTTTAAAGCATGCTTTTTGGCTATGTAGCTTTAGCAAATACTGTTTCGTCCAGTCTGTGCTAAAAGGACAGGGATACTTATGGTGTTAACCTGGCACAATATGAAACCTGCCATAAACTGATTTCCCCAGAGGATTTCTTTCTGCAAGGGCTGTGTGCTATGAGGCAGTGTCTCCCGGATGATTCAAAGTGCCCTTGACTTGATCTGCAGTAAGCAGGAAGGAAGATGCCTGATAGTTTCTTCTGTGATGCAGTGGTGGCATCTGAGAAGGCTGAAAGTGTGAAGGAGACTTAAAAGGAAGCTCATTCCGGGTTGGTTGGTGAGAAGTTTCTGCTTTTGAAGTAAAATTCAGACCTAGAAAATTCTATGGTGGTTGCATAAGCATTGAAATTACAACATTGCTAAAGCCTGAAAAGCAAGCAATTGACTGGGGAACATATTTCTAATATAATTGCTTTCTGGCCTTTTTTTTTGCTTTGCTTTGTGTTTTCATTAACTTCACATTAATTATAATCAGTGAACACTGGGGAAGAAAGGGTTTTTTTGGTTAAAATTCTAGCAGCTTTCCCTTAGTCTTCCATTTGGAAGAGGAGTAATTCCTGAAGGTACCAGGAAAAAAAAATACAGGGAGGTCAAATTTGACACTCTTATCCCTTGAATTAGACAACCAGAGATTAAACAATTTCAGGCCATCCCTGTATGCCATAAAGAAACAAAACCATGGTAAATAGGAGTTAGAATTAATTCTTCAAAAGCAGTGCATTTTTTTGAGGAACACAATGGCCCCTGAGCAATATCAAAGGCACCTAGCTATTTTCTGCTCACCTATAGCAAGAATTACCAGACTATTACAGTGGAAGGAGGCACCAGCGTGTGGGTCTTGTGCTGTTCACGTACCTCCAACACGCTCTGTGGCCTGCATCCTAGTCAAAGGGTATTTTCAAAGAGATTGGTATCTACAAAGCAGATGTGCAACTCTTGTATCATCTGCCTTGCTCCTTGAGTCTTCAGGGGAATAACTAGGCTACTCCCCGTCCCAACATACTGCCAGTGAGGTCCAAGTGTCATTCTGCTGTATCTGTCCTGACTTCTTTGCCTCTCATCCTGATCTGTAATAGTACCTATGCAACTTCTGGCTGAATGTTTCCTCAGGAAGCGAATAGCTTATCTTCAGTATGTGTCTGACGCCTTTGTGTCAGAGGTCTCACAATATAAAGATGGTCCTGGAGCTAAAGCCAACTCAGCTGAGGAAAAGGTGACTGTTCCCAGTATGCTTTGTGCCTTTCTGTGATTGCTCAGGGAGCTTCAGCATATGTCAGGTTTCAGCATATACAGCATCTGCTCTGGCATCTTATTCTGTAGTGTGTTGGTCTTCTTGGAAGAGACCCACGTTGCTAGACACAGCTCTCAGCTCATATATAGTCTGCCTGTTCTGGGAAGACAACGTGTTTTCTGACAATAGCCAAGATAAAAATCAAGGGTTCATTCTATTGCCACTTCAGGGCTGATGTATAACTTGCTCCTTCAGTTTGAAACCTCTGTTCAGAATACACAGATTATGGAGACGATGCGTTAATTCACTTAGACTATTTTTCTGGCTTTATGAGGTTGCTGCAAACTGGGGCCAGTTAAAATGTAGGGTATGATTAAGTCTGCTAGTGCTTTAATTTTGTATGTTTTGTTTTAAAATGTCTATTTGAGGATATATGTATTCCATTCTTAAACTTCGTAATTATTTAATAAAAAGTTATTTAGTAGATCTGTCAATAATCTGTTATGTACATTCTACTGGGTGTGTCTTGTGTTAATTTTTCATCTGAAAGAGCAAAAATAATCTTCTGAATTTTTAGCTGTTGTTTAGAAAGGTTTTGTAGATACAGTGTTAAATGTTCCTAAACTTTACCTCCCTGATCCACGAAAGCTTTGCTTTCTCATTTCCTGTCAATCTTACTAAGGGATGCTGAATAATCAGTGAAGCAAAGATAAGATTGCCTTCTGATCCCTCTGATTTATTTTGAGAACAACTTTAGTTCTTTCTGTGTCGAAAAGATGTCCTCACTTCACCTACTTAAAGCAAACATGATACTGGAAATTCATCCAGTATCTCCAATTTATCTCCAAATAACTGTGCAGAAGTTAATTAGTCTCCACAATACCCAGAAGAGGTAGATAAATAATGTTCTATTATCCTGATTGTAGATGTAAATCACTATCAAGAAGTTGTGACTTGCCAGAGGTCACATTTGAAGTCAGATCAAGAGTTGGTGCATTCCTGTGCTTCCTACACAAGATCGTACCGCTTCTGTCTGCTACTTCCTCTCTCCTTGCTGCTTCAGCTCCATCACTGTATCTGCCACTGAATCTTAAACATGTATTCATATTGGAGTCCTCAGTGAACAGAATATATTAACAAGCCACATGTTTTCATTAGACAGCATATATTCTCAATTAAAGATTGCCCATTTATTCTAGACTTCTTTTTTTTTTTAATTGATGTGATCAAACAATGGCAAAGGGGTGCGAATTGTCCCATGGATTTAATGCACAATGAGAATCATCCCTAGAATAATACCTATGGGGACTGTCGCCGAAACTTGCACGGCACCTTTTAGTCTGACAGAGCAGGAGCCTGCGGCTCCCTCTCACTTCCACAAGTGCCCTATATGTTTATTAGGCCAGTTGTTTTCTCCTGAAATCCCATTTAGTCTTGGATCACAGCTGAAAGTCTGTGTGTGGTGAAGGCCATAATTCTTGTGCAGGACTCCTGAGAGGAAAAGCTGGTTTGGCTAAGTTGGAACGCTGAAGTCTCTGCCCTAGAGCTCTTAAAGAGATGAAGTTGGCCTCTTTTTTTTTTTTTTTTTTCTTTTTCCCCTGCAAAGCTCTTGTGCCAGCTGTCAAGGTATTTGACCTTCACAGGCCACAGAAAAAAACTGAGTTCATCAGAACACGCCATCCAAAATCCTCAAATGTGCTTACAGCAAAGGCTTCTCCAGTGCTTGCACTGGTGATAATACATGAGGCTTTTCACTGTGGAGCCTAACCCTTTTTTATTTTTTTGGCAAGCTCACAACAGCAAAATGTGCTGTTTTGACCACAAAATCTATTACTGCAAATTCCCTTCTTCCTGGGCTTTTGTGAGGACTGCTTTCTTGCTTGCGGCACATGCAGAATGTACTGGCATATTGCTAACTCATTTGAATTATTCTGATTAAGTTGTTCTCACCTTGCTGGAAAAGGATTTGCTGTAAGTTGCCACGGTCTGAGATTTCAAGCTCTTGACAGTCTTGTTTCTTTGCTAGTAGGCTGGTGATTTGTCATCCTACATTCCCTTTCCAGGGTCCCAACGTTATTTGTTCTTCAATGTCTAGTGAACATTGAAGGGTGAGACTTCCCTCTCCCCACAGTGATTTGTTCTTCTAATTCTGAAGCCTCCTCCCATCTCCTATTTACTGTTGCTACATCCTACTCCAGGCATTTTCCTTCTCATTGCTTACATCGGAACCACTATTTTCTGTAGTTCCGCTTCAAGAGTGTCCTTCTAATGTCTGATGATGACTGCAGTTCCTCCACTGCATAGCATCCCATGCTCTGTGAGCAGGAGATCAGTTATCCAACAACAATTAAAATGTTGTTTAAAAAACAGAATTGGTGCCACAGCCTCTGGGTGAAAGAGGAACAATCAGAAGGACAAGATGTTGATCCTTCTAAAAGGAAGAGTGGTTTCATGTCCAGAAAGGGCTAGAGAAACACAGAGCCAGGCTGAGAATCATTTGAAGAAAAATCAATGAGCAAGCCTGTATTTTCCCGATCTACATGGAAACCTGTTTTTATTCTCAACGGATTTAAAAACAAACAAACAAAAAAAACCCCACCTCAAACAAGCTGAAGGACGGCAAGCAGAAGGTGTGTATTTGTAAACAACTCAATGGAAATTACAAAAGCAATTTGGAAAAAAGATATCCTTTTCTCCTTGAAAACATGCAACAAAATTTGTCATATTTGTCCTGCAGACTTCAAACTGGCAAGGCTTTTTCCTTATCCAAAGATTATAGCAAAATTTTGTGCAGAAAATTCTTTGCTTTTTATCTTTCAGTCATTCACTCTTAAACTTTGCTGGTTTGTTCTTTCTTTCTGACTACCATTTGACTTTTTCAGTTTTTTAATAAGTAAGTGTGAGGGGAGAAAAAGAAACTAATACTGGGGGCGGGGGGGGGACGACTTTGGGATTTTTCTCATGGAGAAAAGCGAGAAACTTTGAATAAACCTTCTTTGAGAGGAAGGGGACAAATGGGAGAAAAAAAAACTTTTCTTGCCAAAAAGGAAATGTATCTACATTTGTTTGACCGGCTCTAGATCTGAAACTACAGAATACGTATAATGCTGTTGATATTCCAAAACTTGTTTCTTAGCCAAAAAGTCTGTGTATTGTGACAAGGCTCCCTAAACATCATCTGCAAAGTTTCCAAAAACACAAACCCCAAAAAATTCATCAACCTTTTCCCCTCCCTCGCAACCCTCACGAGTAGCTGGATTTGAAAGACAAATAAGGCTGTGGAATAAATGTTAAACAGGGGCTGGTGACATGCATGGTGACTTTACTTTTGGCTCATCTCTTTCTATGTGAGTGTTTAAAAAATAAAATCACTGCCTCAGCATAATAGGATATTCAAAACCACGAGTGACTACTTAGCATTTTGATGAAGGTAGGTGTATTTTAAGAAAAAAATGTATTCCACCCTAAGCTGCAAGCCTGTGGTGAGTTTTGTTAACTAGAAGAATTCGTAATTTGGGCTAGCGAGTTGGCTTAAGAGCATTTTTGTGGCCTGTGGGCATTTTAATAGCAGGACTGAGGTGAGCACTTGCAGTGAGCACTAGCAGGAATTATGCACCTTGATAGCTTCACGTCATCTTGAAATTTTTCTTGATTACAGCTAGTATCATATGCAATGCAGGTAGTGAATGAGAAGATATTTTTTTCCATTTGTATCCAAATCTTTATTGAGATGCCTCTCAAAATACAGCTTCTGGTCTCTCAATAAACATGGTATAGGGCTTGTGAACGTAGTTTCCACACATAAATTGTCTACTGTGTTTTTCTGAATGTATTTCTGAGCCCTTTGCCATCTGTGTGCATTACAGCTCTTGTAGGAAGACCTTTAGACCAAATTACTGCTGTATCTGGACAGTCATGTACAAGCTCATAGTAGAAATCGTTGTTTGTTGTTGTTGTTCTTTTTGCTAAAGTTGTCAAAGCGAGGAGCAAGGGATGCCACAGAAAGGGATTTCTACTGTAAGTTTTGCAGATACGAGAATGAATTACGTGCCCACAGCTGCCATAAGTGGAAATTACATCTGTTAGACTTGCGTTGCCAAATAAAACCTGGTTGGTTATTGGGGTGAACAATGTGATCAGATATCCTTGTGGCAAAAAAAAGAGCTGTTGTTCCTAACATTCATGTCTAGGATCTTTGCTTAAATTACCACAATTCTCACACTTGTAAAAATGTACATCTTGCTTCTAAAATAGATTTAGGACAATCAGGATAAAAAGAGATTAGATGAAATTTCTCACGGATCTGAATTAGACCTTGCTGCTGAAGTCAAGAGCAAGAAAAGCTTGTATTTGCAAGAAATGTCATAAAATCAAGAGCAGTTGTGTGTGGTGTTCTCAGCAGAGACATAGCTACTTTGAAATCCTACCTGGATGAAGAGAGTACAAAAAAGTACGTCACATTGGTGCTTATAAAAATGGTACTGGAATGATCAAAACAAAAGCCTATGGATACGTAGTCCCCCTGTGCAGAATTCCATAACCACGTAGATCCAGGGAACAGTCAATGCCTGCTTTACCCAGTTTTAATTCCTGTCTGATGGAGGTTGTGTAATGTGAGTGTCTGCATAGGGGAACAAATGGCTTTAATTGCTTCATAGCAGAGTTCTCCACCTCCTAGCAGAATGAAAATAAGGATGACCTCCCCAGATTCCTAGATGTGAAAGATAACTTCCCCTATTTGCAAGAACCCAGCAGAAGCTTTGTGGATGTGCCCCCTTCCTTTGAATTTTCTTACAAGGTGACTTTCATCCTAATTGTCTTGAGTATTTTGCACTTCAATATTGAATACTTGTTTAAAATTCTACCAATATTTTGTTTATATCTTGTCCTTTTTGTAGAAGTTTTTGAAAGTATTTTCATAAATAGTAAAGACTCACAGAACCTTCATGATGCGGGGAGATATTAGTACTGGCAGTCTCCTTATCAGATGATGATAAATAGACGCACAAAGCTATCACAACTGAGATTTTTAAAAGTTTTCAATGCCTAGCTTAAGAACCTTTGGGGATCACCTTGAAGACACCATCTGCATCTGTCATTGACTTCAAGGGGAGCTTTGAAAATCAGGATCTGGTGCTGAAATTCCTGTTGTGACCTTCTTTGTGAGATCAACATTTATATCTAAAGGGGAATTTTGCTACTGCAGGATGTCCAAGGCTTAGCGAGACCACTGACACAGGAGTTAGCCCAATGTTTGAAACCTCCTTGTGATTAGCTTGTTTTCAACGTGCTTTCAGATGCAGTAGTGGGCCTTTTGGATGTCAAACACAGAGTCTTGAAAACACCATTCCTCTTGTTGCAAGAGAATAGTTAAAAAAATGTATGTATTTAATTACAAAATAGGCTGGAATGGTTTTCATGTAGAACATACAGAGAATAAGAAGCCTAGGAACACAGCTCCAAAATTCCTGGCTTTTGTTCATATTCCTGCCACAGTTCCCAGTAAGATTTCTCTTTCATCTACATTTGCCGTAGTCCCTCCTTTCTCCCTTTCTAATAATTTAAGAGACAAGATGACAGAACAGATTAGAAAAATACCTATAAATAATACCGTACGCAAAGAGGCATTTACCCACTGAGTCTTAAAACTCATTCCCTGATTTGGTTCTATTTTTATAAGCTTCATCTTACTTGACACTGACAATGATTCATATAAATATTAAGTATTCATTTTTAGTCCATTGCACATAAGTGAAGCTAAACTGTAGTGTTCTTTGGAGTTTTTACCCTGCAGGTCCTTACTTAGGACGGGAAGAGGGATAGGAAGATTCAGTTCCTGAGTACTCTACAATTTGGTCCTATGGTCCTATATTACATAGCATAGACGTAGCATTTTTAAAATTTTCAATGCCGCTCATATTTCAAAGGGGTTTTTTGTTGATTTTTTTTTTTCTTCTGCAGGATATAAAAATAGGACTTGTTACCCTGAATTAAAATCTAAATCTGAAGGCTGATTTCTTATTTATACCTCTTTGTTGTGTTGTAGTTATGTAGAACAACTCTATCATTATTCTTTTGCTATATCTTGTTTTTTAACTACACCAGTTTTTAAAATGTTTTATTTATTGTCCAAATGTTTTGTTCTTTAGACTGCACAGCAAAGCTGTTTAAACAATGAAAGAAAAATTTTTTTTCAGTATTTGTCTTTTCTAAATTCTAATACAATTACGTTTCTGTTATAGCAGGAGTAGATTTGATAACAGATGGTAAAACTGCAAAACTGTCTCTGCTTCATTAGAGCCCCTGGCAAGACTCCTATATAAGGTAAATTACAGTAGAGAGGGATATTTAACAATGTACCCTTCACAGTTTCCACTAAGATTTTGAACTAGTATTATGTGTATCATGAAGGCAGTGAATGTAATAACTAGAATGTTTATTGATCACTTCTGGGTTGGTTGGTAATGCCAGAGCTAAAGCATACATGCTGTAAAAGGCCCTAATCTTGCAAAGACTTGTTCTAGTGCTTTTCCAAGTTAAATTTATCCTGGCAATAGTTTAATTTAGATCACTTTCCTTTAATGGTGATAATGCACTTTGAAATATTAAAAAGTAATAAAACATAAGTGATCAATTTCCATTTAAATTAAAAGAATGTTTAAGTTAAAATATTGATGAAAAGGCAGCCTTCAAAGATTTTAAGATTGCTTGTATTTACATGGCATGACTGAAAGGTGACAGATTGATAGCCCTGGGAAACGTAGGTCTTTTCAAAACAAATTGTGATGTGTCCTTACGCTGACCTGGGAGCTCGCTTTCCAGTGTGGCAGAACTGCTCAGACTCTGGGGTGAAAAAGTTCGCTCTACTTCTGCGTATCATCTACTTCTGCATATCATCTCATACTTTTTGTGCGTTTTGTACATTCCTTCTCCCTAGGGGCTGCACAGAGATCACTAAATCATTGCACGTGGCTCATCCTGGAGTCAACCGCATGATGACAACATACGGTTATTTCCTAACAGGAACTGGCTTTTGAACTAGTGAGTGGTTGAAAAAAACCACTAGCGTTGTCACACTGTCTCTGACAATGTCACTACATATATCTGTTTTCTGCTATTAATCTTGCTGAATTCACTAGCCCAGAATTACCACACAGGAACAGCTGCTTAGTTCCACATTATTGGGAAATGCTGCTTTGCCACATACCCAATATATTGGTTTGTGAATTCCTCATACCATGCAAACTGGATCGACTTCACTAACTGCCTGGATTATGCATCTGTCTGAAGTTGGGAAGTCTCTTGAGCAGAGACGGATGAAAATTTGAAATCCTGCAGTTGGAGGAAGATATTAAACCTGAAATTTCACATTCTAAGCAAAAAAACCTGTAGCCACTGGATTATTGCATCCGAGGAACTGTTTCACGCTACTAATATCTCCTGTTTTCATTTGAGCGTGTTTTTGAAAACAGCTTATATTCAGTGCGTATTCGGCAAGTACATTTAAAGGACTGTGCCTGTTAGTGAGGAAAAATTGTGGGCATTAACAAGGCTTTGATATAAGGCAGTTGCCAACAATACTAAAGCAGTTCTGGGCACAGGCAGAAACAATACTATAGGCACTGGGTAATTTTAATATGCATTTTAAAAAAATTATATCTGCAGGGTTAGTGTTTTGGGAATTGTAAGTTTAAACTCACATGGCTACATCCTTTCATGAGTCTGGCCTCAGAAGTGAAGATGCAGGAACTGACTGCTAGATTTCTGTGATGCTGGAGCGATGGAGAGATGGTGGGTGCCCACCCCTGCTGTCTTTGCACTGGCTGGCACAGCTCATACACATACCGCACCTTTTGAAGAATCATAGCTTTGGGTGATCTTCTGCTCCAGCCCAGGTTGGTTTGGGAAACACTACATCTGAGTATAGTGTAAATTCTTCCCAGAGATGCTTACTGTTAACTTGCTGTTTTTATGGCAATAGCATTTAGAGGTGTCAACAGAGATTATAACCTTACTGTGCTAGTTACTGCAATAAACACATAGTAAGGGAGAGATGAAAAAATGCAAAGCAAGTAACCTGAGAAAAGTTCTTTTCCTATTTTGAAAATGACATACTAAGATTAAATGTCTTGTATGATTCCACACACAGTAAAATTCATAGAAAATGAGAAGGGCTGAAGCATACCCAAATGACGTGGCTTAATGAGCTAATATAACGTGCTGTCTGTGTGCTTGTGCCATTGCAAATGTTCGTTTGCTGAGCTATACGAATATGGCCTGCCTTCATACTACTGGCATGCTGTAGATGCTAGCTGAAACTCCTGAGAGGATTCTTCAGAGTTAACATATGCAAGCAAGTAGGGCGCACAAATAATTACTTTAGATCTGCTAACAAATGCTCGCTTGATAAGCTGCATTAATTCAATTGCTTGCAATCATCTGTCCAAATCTCAGGTTTTGGGGTTTTTTTTTGCTTTCTACGTAGGTCTTGTGTATATTTCTGTGGATGTGTGGACTGTTCTGAATGAACGTTAAAGATCACCTAATAAGAATCAACGGCTTACCCTGCTGTCCTAGCCAAGATATCCTTAGAGGACAGTAAACGTGCAGTTTTAGGAGTCGCTATAGTTGATGGTAGTACATATGTGAACATAAATTTGTGTTTTGGAGTTGAAGACGCCATAGAATTGCTATTGAATTTCAAACTTTTCATTTGCCTTTAGTCCATGCCACTGACACTTACAAGGTAAAATGAGCTGCTTTTCTTAGCGGAGCGGGTTCTCCGAAAGATGTTTTCTTTAGAACAGTGAATGCACTTTTGCACTATTGATTTCCTGCTGCTTAGACATAACTAACATTTCAAGTAATCTATACAGTTTTGAAATTTACATTAGGTCTTTTAATAAAATCACTAGCACCTTTGGGACTTCTTGGTAGGATAAACACTGAACTCCTATCAGCTGAACGCAAAATTTCAATATTGCTTAAGCAAAATTCAGATATAAGCTGATCTGCTACCGCCCCAAAAGAAGAAAACCAACCACCACCACCACCCAGCAATTGACTCAGTCTGGTATTGGTTGAGCTATCATAGCATGGTTAGGTTGTTCTTGGTTTGTCCTTACAAAGTGCTTTACTGAAAAAACCTGAGTTAAAATCAGTTCTGCAGTATGCGGGACACATACCCAAGAAGTGCTAAGACATACTGTCACTAGATTTCTTGCGAAACTCCACACTATAAGCAATGGGGAGATCCATGCTAAAAAAAGAAACAGAAATAGCACAATGTGGCTGATATGTTGTCTTGTTTTTAGAGTAGAGATCAGAGGCTGCTGCGAAGGCAAGCCCTTTTGCATTGAGTATTGTGGCAGTTACACAATTGTCCTTGTCCTGAAAAATTTTGCCTGAAGTAGGTCTGTGTGGGTCTCTATGGCTGGATCCCACTAAAATCAGTGATAGCTGTGGCAGTGGCCTTATGGGGTGGGATTTTACTGACGGTCTCTTAACTCCTTGCCCATGTCCTTTTCTGCTATAAAACATGACCTCCCTTCTGCTGGAGGTTGTAGGTACTCAGCATTTTTAGGGCTTTCTCCCTATTCATTTTTTTGAAGTCTGTTATCAAATTAGAAGCATTCTGATTGAAGGTTTTCATTTAATTAATAACTGGGTAAATCACAAAACTGGCCTCCACCATCTATACCTGTCAATTGATCCGGCGTAATGAAGACTGCAAGAATCCAAACTGAAAAACAGAACAGGGTTATTGGAATGAATTTTCAAAGTGAAATCTGCAGCTGAATTTCTGATGCATGTCAAATAATAAGCAACCTGGACTGACCAGATCTTTCTGTATTTGAATAGGGAAATGCAGGTCATGTTTAAAATGTGGTTTTGGAGGGCAAAAGTGGGCAGGTATAGAGATCCTGCTGCAGTGGAAACAAGGAGCTATTATTCTGTTGGTGTATTTCTGTGCACATTTTTAATTTTTTTGTGAATGCTGAGTAGATGATCCAGGAAATTCAGGAAAGCAGATGGATTCAGTTTGGTGGTTGTGCAGAACGAAATGCCTGTTTTAACTCATATTTGTCTCTGGGAAATTATAAGACTTGGTAGGAGGAGGTTTTGCCTTTGTTATTTAAAACCAAATAATTCATCTTACTGCTTCTTAAAAGGGACGTTCTTTCCCAGATTTTCAAGTAAAAAGCCAGTAGGATATTCTAAACCGTTCCATGTGGTCACAACACCACAATGGTCTTGACCTAACATTTTCTCAAAGTAAATCTAGCAGTGCTGAGATTTACTGCTGCTCCTGAAGTATCAACATAATTACGTAAGTGTGTGCCAGCAGCGTGTGCCTGTGTTGGTAGCTTGTGTGCAGCACACACATCGCTGGCTGTCCGCAGTGCACTGAAATCGGAGATTTATTACATTTACAAAGGGCCATTACAATGCAATTTTAACTTACTGTCATTAAAGGGTCTTACATCATAAGCAATCACTGCAAAAAGCCTTGGACTGAGATTTATTCATAATTTTTATAGCATGATTTATTAGAGCACCCATTATATCTTATAAATCGTATCTGAAAGAAATGAAAATCAATTAGGGCCTGGTCCTTTCACCTTTACCCGTGTTGGGTAGTACCTTGTTCTCAGCCCGAAGGAAACGGGGATATTCCTGGAGTAAGCTATCACTACAAGAGTAGGAGTGAAGATAGCAAAATCTGGGTCCTTACTGAGCACAGGAGAGAGATGTAAAAATTATTCTAGAAATGACAGCATTCAGTTTATATTCTAGGGGGAGGGGGTGGTTCTCCATAGATTCATAGATTTCTCTGATTTCATTCGATCCTAACACTCCTGTGTACCATTTGGAGTGAATCACATATTTATGTAATGCAATATTCAGTAGAGAAAGCCAAGTCAGCCTTCTAATACTGTTCTTTCCTCAGATCAAATTCAGCTTATAGTAACTGAGAAGGTAATTGTAATACAATTGCAAAGATCTCAAAATGGCTGTTCTATTAGTCTTATCCCCCAAGAATGCACTGAAATTTCATAAAATCAAGCCTATGCAAAATGGAAACTCAGTTTTGCCATCTGTATTTGTATGAGAAAGAATTACGCACTTGATTATCAATTAGGGCCCAATTTTTCAATCTGAATACCCCTGCTTGCCCTTTTTATTATGAAATACAGCGCTTGGATATGATTTGGTTGAATGTTAATTGAAGTCATGTGGTTTGAATGGGGATGTATTCTGTAGTCCTTTGCAGTAAAAAATGCCAGTAAGATCATGAAGAGCTTTGTCAGTATTAGAGCTCTATGTTTTGATGCAATGTGCTGAAGATGCTCATGTCTTTAAACGATTATGAAAATACATATTTGAATATGTATGTTCCTAATAAATTACTAAGATCTATTGTGCTTCAGTGCTTTGGAATGGAAATCTGCAATGTATCTATTAAAAAAGCAGTATGCTGCAATTAATTTGTTATCCTGAACCATACTGCAGGAAAATTCATTTCTGTCCTTGAAGTTGGTGGTAATTTTGGCACTGAATTTCAACAACAGTAAGGCTGGGCCCTCTGTTGCTGATTTGCTAACATCTCTCCTCACGTTAAAAGAAAGGAAATATGTATAGACTTTACTAAAGTACTACCACAAATATACACAGATCAGTCACGTATTTCTAAAAATAAGAAGGATGAATACCATTGAATACTAGACTGCACAGCAGAAGAAAAAACAAGATGGAAAAATAGTTTTCCTAGATATAGTCTAATATATCACACTTTTGTGAGCAGTTCTAAAATAGAAATATTATAACTGATCCACGGATCTTATTATCCTTTGTCTCATGATATACCAACAGAGAATACCAGTATTTTGTTGCCTTTTTTTCCTAACCAAAACCAAAATAGCAAATGTCAGGAGAAGGGCAAAGAAAATAATTGAAGGCACATAGGGATGGATTAAAGAGAGAAGGGACCAAATATCATACTGAAACCAGTCACTAAATTCATATCGATTTCAGTGGCACCAAGGTTACATTTGCAGAAGTATTTTGGGATGGTTTAATTTTGAAGTCCTTCCTCATATGGAAATCCCACTCAGCATCGTAGGAGGTGGCGGTGATAGGAAGGCATATATATGTGTATGCATATGATGGTATGATCCATACAATCACAGCCTTGGCTAAATCAAGTAAATTTTGTAACCTAGAAACATTAAAATTAAGTAAGATTAAAAAAAAAATAAAATGGCAACAGATGCTGTTCTTTTTTAAGGTTTTAGAATAATAGAAATAAAATTAGAAATAGGCAAATGGATTAAAAAAACCTTCCTTGAATTGAAACTGCTAAGTCTGTACTAGCCAGCCATAGATTTGTCAGGTGGATAACATCATCCCTCTCATCTCCCTGTGAGGTTGTGACTTCAAAGAGATTGTAAGATGTTCTGGGCAGATATCATATCTTCCTGAACAACTCAAACCAATGAAGTCATGATTCTGCATGGCTGCTATGATTTTTTTTTTTTGACTCTGAAATCAGAGGGACAATTCCCAGGAGTTATTTGTGAGCGTGCCTGCTCCCACCTCGGCTAACTCGATAGGGACTGAACGTGGGACTTGGTCTGAGTGGTGAACACTTTCTAGCTGGCATTGCAAAGACTACTTTGGACAGGATGCAGAGAAGACTATACCATGCTTACTAATGGGTTACATAAGGATTTGCAGTAACATGTCCCTTGATGGGAGAAAATAGGAATAAAATGGGATTTTAGGAACTATATTAATAATGAATGATAGAATGGTAGTTAATAGATATCTATCTGTAATTCCATTATACTACAAGTGCAGGGGAAACTTCATTTAATGTGGAAAGATTCTCATTTTTCCAGAGCTATAATGCAGCGTGCAGTTAAAATTAGGCTGTCTCGTTAATCGTCAAAGTATATGGTGAGAATTACTGCAGCCAGCTTCAGTGCAGGATTAGACATGCCTCTGCAGGAGAGACCTTGCAGAAAGGCCCAAGGTGGGAGAGCAGCTCCATCAGGGCCTCTCTGATGAAATCTCACCCTGGGGAGAGGGGTGCCTGTGAGTAGGGGAAAGCGTGTGGGATGGCTCTCCCCCTTGCTCTCCCTATCTGCTCACGCTTGGCGGGAACCCCCAGAGCACTGTCCGCGGAGCGCTCCTGTGCAAAGTGTGTCCTGCGTCAGATGGCTGCAGAATAAGCTCCCCTTGTGAAGGGTGATGAGTATCTATTCCCACTCCCATTTCCCCAATTCCTGAGTTTAGCTGTACTGTGCCAGGGTAAAGGGTGAGCAGAAATCACCCCAGCCTCTAAGCCTCGAGACAGTATGGTTATTCGGGAACTAGGATCCCATAAGCCTTCTCATACCTACGGGATGTAGTTTATAAGGAGAAAAATCAGTTTAAATGAACACAGCAAAATTGAAATGCTCTTGAATGTACAAAAGAAAGCTGGAAGAAATCCCTGGGGAATACCTTTTCCTCATCTCTTCCCCACTACCCTTTTTCCTGTCTCCTTCTCGGTGTCGGAAACTTGTCCTTCAAAAATCACCCACTGAGGAAAGCAGATCCTTCTGCAGGATGTGAAGGGAGAACGTGAGGGAAGGGTGAGTGAGAGTTTTGCCATAAGCCTTTCCTCTTCCAGATCAGAGCTGTATAGCATATGCCAGGATGGCAAGTCAAGCTGTTAAGGACTTTCCATAGGACCCCAACCAGCTTTTATTTAAAAACAGTAAAAATGTTTATTTGAAAGGACTACAAAAGCTTTCCTGAGGGTTCATTAATGAAGCTTAACTGTCCGATTTGAACGTGAGCACTAGCACAGAATCTCAGCTGAAAGCTCCTGGTTCCCAAGCACTGACTAACCTAACAGCTGTGAATTAACACAAACACAACCTTATCCTGCTGGGGAGGAGGAGAAGGAAGGGGGCAAAGATGTTAGACATCTGCAGGCCAAACTCCCCAGGAAGTCAGTGGGAGCTTCACTAGTGTAAGAACAGCGTGACCAGACGTAAATATAAAGGAGAGAGGATGCTAAGAAAATATTTTTCACGCATTTGTGTACTGAGGGGCCTATGAAATCTAATAAGTGCAGAAGGCAGGAACTCTATTACAACATAACTCTTGGATATGCTGCTTTAGTGTATCTGTGTAGCTTTCTGTGTGACTCTATTTCCCCCTCTGCATCTACTTATGAAAAATAAATTTACAAAGTTGCCTGACGATGCAAAAAAGACAGTTCTAGTAGGCTTTAAAGAAACGTCTCACCAATTTAGGTGCACAATATCCATTGACATGAAGTGATATTTAGCTGCCTGATCAGATGCTTTTGAAAATCCACCTAGATGCCTGTCTATCTACATACGCACCCAGTATCTCTGTAAATCTGATCTTTTCCATCACCTTATCTGTTACTCTGTTCAAACCTCCAGGTACTAGACTTTGCCTCTGTTATCCAAATGTGGATTCTTTAAGTTACGGAGAAGTATGGCACCCATTTGTCTTATTAAGGTAGGTGTCTAAGGCGGTCTGTGATTTGAAACAAGCTACGTTTTCTTATTACAGATTTAGAAGACGATGCAATTTTTTAAAGTGTTTTGTCTTTTTAGAAAGAACTACCTTATTTAAGAAATTAATGTTTAGAAAACTAGAATTAAACTCAGCCACTATTGTTTTAACAAGAAACTGTTGACTATGTTGCACCTAAAGACAAATGATTAGTGACTGGGAGCTTATGCTTTATCAAAGTAAGTTTAGAAATAGACAAAATTTGCAGAGTTAGCTGATTTTGCCTGACATACACAAATGCTCTTCCAGTCTTCCCTGGCCGTCTGCAATGAGATCAGATGTAATTTAGTATGAGTTAGGTGCTGGTGAAGCAAAACAGTCAAATGTACTTGTATTTGTAAGCAGTGTCCATCAAGATGCTCCAAGAATGGCTATATTTGAGTAAATGCTAAGCTTTCTGTAGACAGTTCCTAAACATTCACTGAATTAGTGTACCAGCTATAGTCCAGAGAAATCTTGCTTTATTCAGATATGCAGGTTTTCATTTAATCTTAATATTCATATGCTGTGTTCCTTTTACTTGCCCAAGTGTAACCGTATAATGGTTATGTAAACCAATGCTTATGTTGTTATTTTGACATACATTTTGGTGCCATATGTAAACACCAAACATGTATATAATAACCACCATTAGTAGAAGTCTCAGATCCAATTAGGATGACAAAGTTTTGTCATGTATTTTTGTGACAAAATGGCAATGTGAATTTAAATTTTTGCATGACTGAAATTTGTAATTGAAAGTAGCGTACACAATTAAAAGTGAGGTAACAGCGGATTTGTTGCCTGACTACTTTACTAATGATTGCTTTAATATACTATTCACTAGTTAATGATGCTATCAGTTATTTTACTGTAAATTAGCTATTGTGAGGTTGAGGTCTTTTTGCAATGTCTGTGTCTCTACAGGAGCATAAATCAAACTCCCATCTCTTTTTACATCCATAACCATAACATATGGCTTTTATTAGAAAATGTTAAGTGTCTTATAATGTCTTCTTAATGGACAGTGTGTGCATGTGTTGATGATGAAAGCCATCTTCCTTCATGCAAAATATTAATGCATATCGCCTATGTCTCCATAGATACAAGTTAAAGAATCATATTTAACCCATGAAATATTCAGTATACACTTCAACTTTGCCCAGAATTTGTATTTCTCTAGTTTAACAATCCTTTAAAGAAAGAACAAGTTAGAGGTAAATCAGGGGTTGAATTCTACCAGGTATGCACATGTAATTGTGAATAAATGGTATAACATCCACTGCAAAAAAAAAAAACCAACCCAAACCCAAATCACTTTATGAAATGCCTATTCCTAAATGAAAATACCCATAGAGAATTAGAAAATCGAATTTATATCCTCCTAGAATTCCAGCTTGTGCATCACAAAGACTCTTAATATTGGTTATAGATACTGTCCTCCAACTTAAAAATATCCTAATGCTTTCAAGCAAAAGGGTGTTTTAGCCTCTGTTTGTAACCTTTTCATTGGGACAACATTACCCATTTGGCTTTTGGACCATTCCATAAAATCTTGGACAAGCACACTGCTTTGACTTGAAATGTGTCTTACCAACAGATTCTTGGGCACCAGAGAGATCTGCTATTCAAATCAACGCCTGCTAATGTTGGGCTTGATTAAAGGAAGCTAACTAAGCCTTTTGAAGGATACCCTCCAGCCTTCCCTCTCCATTTCCATGTTCCCTTGGCAGAAATCAGGGATTTGAAAGCTGCAATTCAACAGCGTCATCCTTTCATCTTGTGGTAAATATTTTATTATTCCTTTATCCTCCATGCTGTTTAAAGGAATTCATTTAAAATATTAACTTCTTTGTTCAGGGAGGAAATCTCCAAAGAGTATGCAAACAAGAATCTTTAGAAATGCACCGAGATATAACTCCAGGCTCTGCTCCAGCTTTCCCCATTCATTCAGTCTGCAGACCTGGCAGCTCCCTGCTGGAGATCTCTGCTCAGACCAAAAGTCTCCAGCAGCTGCTCTTCCACCACCCATTCATACACAATCAGCTCCCCTGTCCCTGCTCCCTGCATTTCCACTTCTCTTTCCTCCATCCATCCAATTTTCTCTCTAATCTGATCTCACTTCTTTGATCCTTCTCAAGAACACTGATCATCCTCCCACACCAAAGCACCACTCGTCCCTACCGAGGGCTGGCGGCAATTATGCTGTAACAAAGGTACATTTAAGAGAGGAGTAAAACCTATCCAAACCAATTTCTTTGTGAAGGCACTATCCTTCATCTATTTTCCTGCTTATCAATATGGGTATCTTGGGGGTTAATCCTGCTGCTGTTCCTGAAGTAGATGTTTTCTTTACTTTTGACTTCAGGAGCAGAATCAAATCCTAATTAATGTAATTATCCTCCTATGTAATAGTATGAAAGGTACCTACTTAGAGGAGTCAGATGGCTGTTTAAGACCATCTTTATCCACAGCTATGCTGTGAACTGCACCAGTGTGCATTCCTTTTCCAAAACAACTGCAGGCACCAGGAGGGGAGGAGTTGTCCTTCAGTAGCCAGGCAAGAAACCTGTCAAACACAGTGTCCCTTCTACATGAATGAACTCTCTCCTCTGATTAATACTTTGCATTTCCCACAAGGGAAAAGACAGAGTGAGGAGGTAAGTGAGCAACTGAATTCCCCATTCGCAGAGAAGCATGATCATAAATATTTAACATGGCATGTATGAGAAAAGAGAAAGGAACAGACTCCCTTTCCAGTCCAGGCTGAGAAACTCCCCAAATTCCCTGGTCCCAGAGGGGTTGCCTGCTCCCATGATCCTTTCTCTGTCTTGTAAAGGGGAGAGAGCCGTTAGCTCATAGAAGGCTGGACAAGGTGTCTCTCTTTATTGGGGGATGACTGACTGTAAAAATCTGGCCATGGAGGGACATTACCTGGTATAATGGAGATATCCCTGGCCTCTGAATGGGACCCTGCCCCAGGCTGTGGGTTTTTAGGAGCCTGTTAGAAAATAAGGGTCTCTGGAAGCCCACATACGAGTACACGAGCTCATGCCTTAGTGTCTACTCATGCCCCATGCATGGGGCCTGCTTGAGAGCATGGGTTATGTCCCCATAGCCCGTGTGTGATTTTTGTATGGCCACACACATGGATGGCTGCTCTGCTCTGCCAGTGGAGATAACCCTGATGATGCTGGGAGGAAGTGGGACTGAAGGGAGATTCGAGTGTTTTGATGAGGGTGCTGATTGCATAGCTTACCCTTGCATATCTGGATGAGTAGGGATCCTCGAAGAGTGCCCAGATGCGGGGCTGCCACCGTCTCCAGAAGCCCCCAGACCTGCCATCTGGGGAGTCACTAAGTGCTAGGCGTTTTGTCATCTCCAGCTCCTCTTCACCATCACCAGAGTCTCCGGTGCCATCTATGTCTCCGTCCTCGGCACTGCTATCCAGGGGTGCCCCACCAAAGCTGTCCAGAGCCTCTTCGGCGTCGCGGTGCTGCCGGTAGGTCATCCAACAGCAGGGCTCCACATCGGTCTCATCGATGCCCCAGAAGGCCAGCTCCTCCTCATACAGGGGCCCGCATACGTCTGCGGGGCAGTGCAGCTTGCCAGTGCGGTAGTAATTCAGGATGTGGGCAAAGACGCCCGGGTGCCGGTCAAAGAAAAACTCATCCGTGCGGGGGTCATAGTCGAAGTGGCTGTGGGCATCGGGTTCGGCGATCCAGGCCAGCCGAGTGCCGGGCAGGGTGCGTAGGGTGCTGCGGTAAGTCTGGTGCCTAGTCCCTCCCACGTTGATCACAATGCGGTCGCTCTCGTCGCCCTGGCCCATCTCGTCTCTTATTAGGCATGTCGCAGACTCATCCAAGCAAGCACGGCAGGCAGCAAGCCCGTAAGGGGACAGCGGCTCGGCGGCAGTCGGTGCCTAACCTGAACCCTGATCCAGGCCCACGG
>NW_008796218.1:3097129-3110208 GCF_000699145.1 Aptenodytes forsteri
GCGCCGCGCAGGCGCGTTGCTCCCGCCCCGCCGCCGCTTCCCGGGTCCTAGCGCCGGCCGCGCTCCGAAGGCGCCGTGGCCGTCTCCCGCCGCCGCCCCGACCTCCTCGGTTCCTCGGCCGCCACGTCGCGTACTTCTTACCCGTGCCGGGACAGGGCTCCCTGCTCCGGTACCCTCGGCTGGAGGAAGAGCGCCCTCACCCGCCGCTTACGTCCCGAGTAACCGGTCTCTCTCTCAGCGGCGCGATGGTCGCGCTGAGGATCCCCTTCGGGAAGCGTTGGGTTTTCTGGTGCTGCTGCCCCGCACTCGGCTCTGAGCGATCCCCTCTAGCGCTATTGAAGTAAGTCATTGCTGTTCTCGTCCTTCGTGGGCTGGACCCACTGAGGGGCAAAGAGGCAAAATTCAAGATCTCCCCAGGCATAAATTTCTCACACCATGCGCAGGGATGCCCGGGGTTTGCATTTCCTGCTGCATTGCACCTTTACGTGGTCCCCCACACCTGCTCCATTTCGCTATCTTTTCTTCTATTTTTTCTACTGTTCACTTGTTTCTTCCCTAAAGCCTGGGTTGGCAGGAGGCTGCGATTTGGGCTCATGTTGTTTATTCTTTTTTATTCTCATTAATTGGCAAAGAATGACAAGGGAAGTTTCACATCTGCAAAAAGAACCGTTCCTGCCCTGTGAGGAGCTTGAAGAACAGCAGGGAGATGGTTGTGTAGAAGGGAAGTAACAGAGGTATGTAGACGTGTTCCATGTTTTGTTTTATTTGCTGCCAGTATCTCAGGAGGAGTGGGCTTATGAGAGAGCCTGAAAAGCTGAGCTGAATCATGGGAGGTCGTGTCATGATGGGTGGTTGAGGTGGAGAAACATATGATTGAAGGGTATATGGTTGAGGAATGCTGCTGGAGTGCAGCAGTGGTAGGGACAACAGGATGCTCAACAGAAGACGGTAGACTGGGGGAATGCAGTTAGGTTGAGTCTTGAAGGAGGCCGGAGACAGGGATGTGCTGGAACAGCAGGTGAAGAACAATGGAGGGCTGCCAAGGAGCGAGTGCTGTGGTCAGGTTTGTGCGAGGAAGTGTTTGGCCATCCACAGCTTCCTTGGGTTGCAAAGGAGCATTGCATATGTTTGGGATGCCAAGAAGAGAACTCTGCAATAGTTGTGGTGGGATATACCAAAGAGGCCTAAACAGGAGATTTCCCTGTGAAAATGATAACAGATTGGCCTTGAAGCTGGTGGGGTAGAAGGAAGGCCCGGGAGCTGGGTGCTATTTGTGCATGACTTGTGGGAAAAGGGAGGGAAGATAGTGGAAATGGGGAGTATGTTACTGCTATCAGCAGTGAAAGAGAAAAGGGGAAGTGAGGCTAAACCAAGGCAACCTGGCACTTCAGCTAGCATAAACTGATGACAAAATCTCCAGGAAGAGATGCCAGACAGCCACTTGAGCATTGGGATTGAATAGAGGGAGAAAGGTTGATGACAGAGGGAGAAATCTGAGAATCGCAAGCACAGAAATGCTACCTAAAATCCTTAAGAATTGCCAGACAGAGGGCACAAAGGGAGAAGAGCGCAGGTCTGTGAACCCAAGCCTGGCATTAAGAAAGGAAAAGAGGATGATGACTCATTGACAGAAATGATATAGGTGACAATTATTTTGTAATCATAGTAAGTCACTACTTTTGATAATAATAGATCTGGGGATCAATGGGAAAGCACCGTAGGGTAGTTTCTGAAAGTTATGGAGGCTGAGGAAGGTAGGTGACCCAGGAACAAGGTTTAAGGACCTGTGAATCCTAGGCCAGTGGGTTCTTCTGGTCACATCCACAACTGTAGACGCTCTTTCGTAGCTCATTAGCTCCTACCTTCCATGTTACCTTACACCACATCAGTGATTCCTCTTTAGGAATTTCAGTGTTGAGATCTAAGGTGACTGTGGGGATGAAAGGGATATCTTGCAGCTTCTGTCACTTCAGTTTCCCTTCTTGTCTGGACATCTGCAGGAGAGTGGTACAGGACCTTAGAAGTCATCTGAAAGTATATGTTAAAAAACAGAAAGCTTGTTTAAAGATAGTTTTCACGAACTCAGGTAGGGAGGCCATACTTAAGTGACCTGCAAGGTTTCTTTGAAGATACTAAGGGTTTAATTGATAAAGGAGTGTTGGTAGACGTGGAAGAGTTGGATATTTTGAAAGATATGCGAGAGGGCCCCAAATCAGAGATTGATGGACAGGGGGGAGCTGTGAGATCTGGAGCGAGATAGTTGCTGAAATGGGAAGCTCTCTTAGAAATATAAATTGGAAAATGAAGTTTATACTTTATTTTGATGTGAAAAATGAAAAAGAACATCACATTTGAAACTTATATTGAAGTTTGAGAGGGAAAGTATTAGAAAATAATATCTTTTTTAAACAAGGATCGTGGCAAAAAATAACTGTGTATTAAGACACAAAGACTTTGCTTTGCACTGTAGATTATAGCATGATTTGCATTTGTTTAATTAGTGATAGTTGATACCACCAGATAGGTAGTTGCTGATTTACACAAAATGAATGTTTTAAGTCAGTCCAGCAGGTGCTACGTATCAGCAAAATTTTGCTTTAAGCCTGCCATATAGTGATATAAAATTCTGGTTTAATTTTTAAAAAAATAATTTCCCATAAATGGAAATGTTTGGACTATGACAGACAAAACAAACCAAATAATTTTCAAATATCTGATTTGCAGACAAAAAATTTCCATGGAAGTTTGGTTAATCCCAACCTGTATAGTGGCACTTGTGCCCCCCTAGTCCCACTGAAAAATAACAATATTATAACTATTTTTTATTCTGGTTTATATTTTTTATCTTTAGCGATTCTTTTTGGCTGCAGAATAACTGCTTATGCAGACTTGATATCTCAAACTTGAAGCCCCCATCTTCAGGTGCTGGGTTGCTGAAGGATCTCCCCTCACTCTGCAAAGACTTCCAAGGCTCTAATGGGAGTCTATAATCCCCTGTGTATGTGAGATGAACACGAATGAATTTACCACAGTTAGACATACCCACATTCAGTCTTTTTGGTTTCAAAATAGCTGTGTGTCTCCTCTATGCCTTTAGACTTGCCTTAGAGACAACACAGTAATTTGCAGAAGCAGGATCATGCATTTGGTCGCTCATATAATGCCATTGACTTCAGTGGAGTTAAAGAATGAATGAAATGAATGAATGAGAGAAAGTTTAGGTCCCTTGCCAATGAACAGAGAGCAGTCCTCTCTATACTTCCCTGCTGGGTGCCTTCTCTACACTGGAAAGAGAAGTTAGGCAGGGAGGACTTAATGTGAAGGTGGATGTGTACGTCCAGGAATTATCTAGTTTTTCTGTGATATCTCTTGTCATTTTAAGCTAAATTAGTAATGAACCTTACTAAGTTTAACTTGCTAAAAAGAACTAAACCAACTTTAATAGTTCTGGGAGACCTCTGTGGGAGGCATGGAGTTGGCAGGTTGTTCAAATAGTCTGTTTGAAAAAGGATTCTGATACAGCAGCAGCAGCGGGTAATGTTATCAGAAATTCTTAAAATGCATTAAAAGACATTAGCCTTGGAATTACATTGTGTTTCCTGAGGTGATTCTCACAACTGGTGAGAGATTTTGATGATCATCTACCTCAAGCTGGGGCTGACCAAAACCTGGCACAAGTGGGGAAAATAAGCTGTAGACTTCAGAAAGGCCTTTCTAAAGGCCTCCCTTGTGGGAGCCTTACGAGAGGCCAGAGTTGTACAGCTACTACCCAGGAGAGTATATATGCGCTTTGAGCAGTCCTGTTAAAGTTATTGGGCCTACTTAGAACCTTAGCTGTTCTTCTAAATCAACATTTTTAATGGTGACAGTGGAAGAATAGCTTTAAGCCATAGATCTATTTTAGTTTTTAAACTACTGTGTAACCAAAAAAGAGAGTCAGTCCCCTTACTAATTTTATCACTTGTGTTCGGTCACCCCACTGTCTCCTGTGTTCTGATGACACAGGAAGAGTAAGTCCTTCTTTCACCTCTGTATCTGGTGTCCTGGGATCACCTTTGTTGCCCTATGCTTCAGCATCCCCAGGGTAAAAATATATGATGAAAGGTAAGTTGTCTTTCAGAGGGAAGTCTAAATTCTATCTATGAAGAAAAAATTAGCTTGTGGGTTCATATACTATTCATTTGTTAATGCCCCTGCTCTCCACTTACTGCTTTAGCTGAAAACTGTAGTGATTTCTAATCTAACTCCAAAGGAGCTTTCTTCTCAACGTGGGGGATGACTGATCATATATTCCCTAATATTCCTAAACTTAGTAACTTATAACTTTGGAGTGAAATTTTAACTGTTTTTTTTATTTTTATTTTTGTATGAAGACATTTCACCACTTCCGGAAGATGCTGGATCAACAGATCAAAATCACAAAGTGTTGTATAGGTACAGAAAGCACATGGGGAAGCTTTGCCGTATGCTTTGGTGCTTTACTAGTATAACAGAAGTATCTCATTCTGCACACGTCTTTAGCCTCTTCATTCACTAAGGTTCCTAGTGAGGATACCAACAACGGTGACAGCTAACGAAGCGCTCACTCCTGACATTTAAGCCTACCTAGTCTGAGTTCATCAGACAGTTTATATTCAAAGAAAAGGGTTATTATGAAAAACTACTTGACCGTTTCTAACAAATGCAACAATATAAAGAGGGAAAAGAGATGTTCAGAGAACCTGTGACTTTGTGTGCAACTATGAATACAACTGGAGAGCACATTCAAAATGTTTTAAAGCTGGAGGAAGCTGAGAGGGAGAGATTTATTCGTAAGAGTTATAATCTCAAAACAAAAGGCAGCCAGGGCTGGAACACCAGTTTTGCAATGCTTGAATGCTATAATTCAGTCTGTGCTCTCTTATATTAAATTCATGACAACTCAATGCAGTTCTTTATCAGTTTTAGATTACATCATGCTGTGAATTGCTCTGTTAATATTGACCCTTGTAAATCATTTGGTTTGAGGTCTTCAAATGGAAAGCTGTGATGCATTTCAGCATGCAATGTACTCACTTTGTCCTTGAAACTCATTTAAAAACAAAGCAAGCTGCAACTGCATAGATGATATTACTTTTCTGAAGGGTTAGATTTACCCCTTTGAACTGTCAATAGTTGGATGAAAGCCTTCCATAGAAAAAATGAGAATGGAGGAGAAAACGGTTGGTGCTTGATGTTGGCTGAGGGAGTCATAGAGGTGCTGCATGTCTGAAGAGCTGGGTAGCCCAAAGCCTGATTCAAAGAAGTCATGCTGCTTTTAATGAGAGTAGCCAGAGCAGCAGAAGTTACAACTGAATGCTAGTTCCTGTACTTTTATCTAGCTAGATTTTTTTTCTAATTACCTAAGTTTTGCTTGAATATGTACTTAATTTTCATCCATGTTCTTCAACTGTTGCATGGCTTTGCTGTGAGCTGATAAACATTTGCTATGCTCTGCCTGCTGGGTTGCATTTTGTTCTCCATCCATTTGTACTGGGCTGCATTTGATTGTGAGCGAAGGTTCTTTTTGTTTTATAAATCCCTTTAGGATCCTTCAGAAAGAGTGCTGGTTTAGAAACGCCAGTGTTGCACAGATGTATATCAAACTGCGAGATAAATGGAAGTTGTTCTGGAAAAAAAATGAAAGTAATATTGTGGTATGTTAGAGATCATCATTGATCTTCATTCCCACCTGAATCCATTTGGTTTTGCTGAAAATCTATGGGAGATGGAACTGAGTAAATATGACAACTGGGATGGTGCACACAAGCAAGGCGAGGTGGTGGAAGCAGTGTTCTGCCACTTGCTAAAGGACTAGGGAGGTTTCCAAACTGTCTTTCCTGTAGGGAAAGAGAAGGTTGCTCCTTCCTGGCAAGAGGGGCAGTAAGCACTGCAAACAACTGTTGAGTTGTCTGTCTTACATCCAGCACCTGCTTGAATCCAGTACGTAGCTGGACTGGGTCAGGCACCATGCTTCTCTGGGAGCACATATATTGATCTGCAACAATGTGAGTTTCTAGACTTACTTTAGTCAAGGCTGTAGTAAAAGTGTCAGGATTTGTCTTTGATGAGGCATTCCCCGAAACAGAAATAATTGTTCCTGAGGAAATCATGGGGCTAAATCACAGCAAAATCTACTTTAAATAACTGAAATTAGGCATACAGCTTGGCTAACGTGCCACTTTGTTACAATGTGTGTTTATAGGAAGGGTATAGATTTGTCTCTTGGCTTCTTCGTGCTGATCTAGGCGTGATCCAGCAAAACAAGCAGCTTGTGACAAGGAAAATTCAGCTTATACAATTCGAAGATTCATGTCAATGCATAACGAAAACATGCTTGTGGAAGCTGCTAAATACGTGTTACTAAGAGCTGAGTGCAGTCATCCTGAAGGCTTTAAATCTACATTTCTAAAAGAGTAAACGAGCGCACATAGTTCTGAACTATTTAACTCTTACCATGTACTGTAACTAGAGTTTCAGAAATGGCTCGTGATTTGGCTTTGTTTGATTAGATTATTTGTTTGGGGGATTCCTAAAAAGTCCTTGACTTTCTGAGACTGGCCTAGTCAGCTTTTTCTGAAAACAAAGCTCTACTAACGCTGTCACTACATTTTTAAAATCTCAGCCAGTTTGCAGGTGCATGAACATAGCAACAGACACAAATACAGATACAGACATATGTATTTCACATATACTACATACAAAATACAGAACCAGGAGGTGCTTGAACAAGGTATGCAGTTCTCAGTGCCTCAAGTATCTCTTTTTCATTTAACCACGAAAAAAATTAGGGTCTGTTTCTGACTGAGGAGTATAGAACGTGCTCCATTTTATACAATATATATGCTCGCCTATCAGCGGACTATTTCTCTAATACATCAAAATAATTAGAACATCTTTCTTCTTTTTTTTTTTTAACTGAAGTGAGAACTTTGTTTTTATTGAATGATTCACTTTCTACAACTGTTATTACTTCTCCAGCCTACTCTGAGTTTGCAATAGTGACTGAAATGTTCTCAGACAAGCAGATGGGAAAACGGCCTGTAAATCTTTATTGTTATAAACAGTTTGTAAAACTTTGGGTGTTGAAAGGTAAGAGTAGTTCAAATAAATCTCAACAATGCTGACTCAAAGGTCTAAAACATTGCTTAAATCCCTTGATTAACCCAGCTTCTCAATATTTGACATGAATCAATAACTCTGAGATGTCTTTGCTGTTCTCTAGCTTTGTAAATATTTACGTAGCCAGTCCCATGAAATATGACATTTAATCCTGTTGAAATAATTCTTTGTATGCTGCCTATGAAGAGGTATAAAGTATAATAGTTCCAGTGGTCCTAGTTAAATAATTGGCACTAAGGATGAAATCTGCTGCTTTTCTTTTGTAAATAACCAAGATTTATACAATGTAAGTGTGAGTGAATGGAAAGCAAAATCCACCTTCTGTCGCAAATCTTGGGCCAGCTGCTGGGAATGCAGATTTCCTGATCCTGGCTTGTGCCTGATCCTGTGGCTCAGCATTAACAGCAGCCTTTTGTTCCAGTTAAATGAGGTGCTGGGAGCTAGATCAGGGCAAATAGTGAAAAGATGGCACCTCTATCAGCTTGTCCTCAGCCTTCCCTTTCTGGGATGTACTATAATGGTCTGTGCACTCCAGGGAACAGGAAGATACTCTACCCAGTTTCCAGGACCTGGGAAAGCTTTCTGTAAGAATCTCAGTGGAAAAGGGTTGTACCAGCCCTCCAGATCATGGCTGGGATTCCTGCTAACATACAAGACTTGCAGCATGTTTGTATTTAAAAGGCTTAGCTTACGAAGCACAGTGATATGCTTGTTCCTAAGACACTGCGCTTTTAGTCATTGTTTACTGATTCAGTCTGATTCATCTGTGGATCCTGCCAGGTTTTGCAGTTGTACTCCTTGCCTCTAGGTATTCAAGTAGAAGGGGTTGGGGAATAACAAGGAAGCAGAGAAAGATCACAGTGGCACAAGATGTTCAGAGTTGGCCAACAAGAAATCAGAAGTGGATCTTCCTTCAGATATGCTCTGTTCTCATGCAAAATTGGACCTTTCTGTGCTTCTAGGATGGATTCCTATCTTACCAGAGAGCCTACAACAGCATGTTTATTTGCTTTCCTATGAAGGGATGAGAGAAAAGACGTGCCCAGTTCTCAAATCCATAATAAAGGCCTTCTTTCTACGGAATTTTTCAGACTGTGATCAAAAATAAAATACATTTCGACAGGTTCTTTTAAAATTATTCTCTAGGTTATAGGTATCCTGCCTGTTAAAAAGTGGAGAAAAAGATTGCATTCTGTGTTTATATATTTAGAAGTATTTTAGCTACTTATTTGCTTTATCATGCTAAACCCCTTAAGAACCCTTCAGTATATGAAAAGGTCTTCATGCAGAAGTACTACAGTGATGCTGTGCTTCTGTAGCCCGGTTTGACCACTCCATAATCCAAGCAGAGAGATGTATGCTTAAAATAACAGTGCACCACAGAAGAGGTGACAGGGGAAGTCAATGAAATTACTGTCAGTTTTCCTGAGTGTATGCTTATACAGTCCTTAGGAGCTGTTTTGCCTGTGTGTTTGCCTATATATCCACAAATACTTATAATTCTGGTTGGGACAAAACCCAGATATTTGCATTTGGATTGCTAATGGATTCTTCTTCAGGTTTGTTTCCATGTTATGTTACATTGCTTGTCTTATTGACTATTTCTCCCCTCCCAAGCTAAGACTGAGTAGCATCTGCAGAATGTTGCTTATATTTAGGGATGTACTTTGAGGTACTTTGGAAGAAAAAAAATTATGTTTATGCACAAAGGTTTGCATTTTCAGCCACACCTGTTTGAAGGCCCAAGAGATTTGAAGAGGATTTGGTCCAGTTGGAAATCAAGCTAGAGATGATATATCAGAATATGAATTAAAACTTTCAGAGCTGAAAATATAAAACTAATTATCTTGGTTAAGAAAAAGTAAAATCTTTTAATTCACTCTGGCCAATTAATGTTAGTCTTTAGATAGAAAGTTAACAAGTACATAAATAGCAATGGGACAAATTAATAGAGGAGCCTTATGTGCCTAGACATCTGCTCAGCCAACCAAAGTTCCTAAAGGTTCAGCTGCAAGTCTGGAAATGTAACCACTGGTGTCTAAAATAGAAGACATGGAAATAGATGTTATTTTTGATTTTTTTCCCTCTTTCTACATTGTGTGGTTTACCACAAAAACAAACAAAAAAAAGGCCACAGGTAATGGTCGTGGTCGTGGAGTGCTTGAAGGGTATATGCCTTCACTCACAACAAAGTGAAGACATGTCAAAGATGTTGCTTCAGCTACAAAACATACATGCAGGAATTACTACATACTAGCAGCTGTGAGGATTAAGCGATCTGATCCATCTTTTCTGTATCTCTTTTTAATAATAATTATTTGTACTTAAAAGAGGGAATAACGTTTCGTCATCAACATCTGAGGAATAGCTTTCTTTTTGCCTGATGCACAGTAGAACTCAGAATTCCTATTGCAAAAAGAGGCCGGAGAGCAGATGAGGCGAAATGACAGATTCAGGTGAAACATGAGCAGCCAGCTCACAACAAGCAAGTTCAGTGCGTGACAATCTTCCTGATTTTCCCTAGGGACTGGGCAGAACCGTTCAAGAAGGAGCAGGTGGAAAGACCTGCCAACAGATGAGTACCGGAAAGGATTTAAGCCACTGTACTTGCTGGAACTTGGGAATTCGTGATGGCCTGAGCTTACCCAATGACAGATATCTAAGATTTTGAATCAGACAGCTATCAGTCAGTTCTTAGCTGTAAGAACCAGAAAAAAACTATTGTGGAACAAAAGACATGTACAGGACATTCTCTGAACAAGCCACCAGAGCTTATTTCTCAGGGAAGTCCTATGGTGAGAGAAATCTTTAAGCTGTGGTTGCTCATAGCACTAAACATAAAAGAACACTGCTAATGTATTTTTTGTGAATGTGTCTATCCCATAATTCATTCACTCAAAATGGTGGTTTCTCTTGACCTTAAGCTAAGCTTTAACAGGTGGGGAAAAGATAAATTTAGGAAATCCATTGACGCAACGCTGATACTTTTATGTCTTCTTGCATATTTTCTAGCATACCATGAAGAATAATAAATGGCAAAAGCTAAAGTGTCCTTGGCAAACAAACAAACAAAATAGCACCCTGTGATATTTTTACCTTTGCTCCCCCTCACCACACACACTGTTTACTCCCACAGAGCTTGAAATATTAACCCAGCATGTTAATTTATTTCTTCCAGAGTTGCCCTGGCCATTGGATTTAACATCTCTCTTGGAAGCACTTCAAACCAAATGGCTGGCTCCATCTCTAGCTTTGTTAATTAGGCACATTACTTTGTTGCTTTTTTCATATCGTTTAATGTAATTGGCATTTGTGAAGCTTTTGAAAGGCATGTTTGGGACTACATTTTGTGCAGCTGGCTTTAAACTGCAAGCTGCTTCAAGTGTCTAGTTCTGTAGAGGACAGCCTTCGAGAGCATAGAGCATGTGTGCTCAGCACATACCATGCTTCCTTTCCAAAAGGAACGAAGTGACCAGTATGACACATGTTCCTCCCTGCATACATTTGTATTTCTATGGTATTATATCTGTAATGGGAGCATTATGTGCCCCATTTGAAGAATAGGACTCCCTCTACAAGCTGTTGTACAAATGCTTTGCTGTAAGATGGTCTTCATCCTAACCACCTTTAGGCAACTCATAGGGATACCTTGCCATATAGGCACAAAAGCCTGTGTTTTTTCACATAGAAGTGCATCTTTGCAAGCCATAAATTGCTGTGATAATTTCAACAGGTAAGGGTGCCAATAGTGTGTCAAGTGCCAAGAAGATTGATGAATTTACACTATGTAGGAATTCAGCCCATTAATTTCAGTTGTCTTGGTGTGAAATGATACTCTGTACCTGAACTGAGGAAGAGTTTGGGAAAAAAATATATGGATGCACTAAAGAGATTATGTGCAAGTGCTCTTTTTCATAGAAATGCTGCCCTCCAGTGGTCTGGGAAAAAAGCATACATATTACTTATTGATGGCAATAACGTAGTTTC
Source organism: Aptenodytes forsteri (assembly GCF_000699145.1). Taxonomy (NCBI): domain Eukaryota; kingdom Metazoa; phylum Chordata; class Aves; order Sphenisciformes; family Spheniscidae; genus Aptenodytes; species Aptenodytes forsteri. The sequence goes on from NW_008796218.1 coordinate 3,108,257, forward strand.
CACTTACACTGCAGCAAGTAGCAATCAAATGTACAAATCTTAGTATGACAAGCACATGGATTGTCTAGGCTCCAGCCTCAGGAAACCCACAGATGGCATAAGACCAAGTAAAGACATTCGTAACAAAAAGGTATTGCTCTACCAGTACAGGCCTACTGACTCTCTTCTGTAAACAACCGACTAAAAATAAAAATTCTTCCTTGCAAATGGCGGGATTGTAATAGTCTGCCCCACAGTGACAGTCGAAACCCCTGACTTCAGACAGATCTACATGTAAGAAAATGGTCACGAGTTGGACAAATGGGTCTCACAGGACGTTTGTTCCCAAATGCGATGGATTGTCACTGGAAAAAAGCAGCCTGGCCCAACAGTCGGTCAGACACAGAGTTCTACATGCAGTGGTTGTCAGTGAACCATGAGGATACTTCTGTCCTCACAGAGCATGAATCCCAAGCCACAGATGAAACACAGGTTCTCCAGGTTTTATCTTTCAGTCACAGCAGCCAAGTGCATCTGTTTTAGGATTCAGAAGCAAAGCATCAATGTGAAAGGAAGGAATGTTGTATAGCCAAAGTATAAGGTAGATGATCTTCAGGTATGTTGCCTCTACGCTTGTTTACCTTTCCCTCGTGTGGCTTCAAATGGTCTTTCCAAATGTGCAAGACTCTTTCTCAGCTTGTCCTGTTCTACACCTGCATGTTGGGTGAGGGTTACTGTGCATGCTGAGATGATTTGCGCCCCACTGAGGGACTTGGCCACCAGAGAATTGCATCGTGGTCCCACTGTCATCTCCTGTTCCTGTACATCTGCCCCACCTGCCTTAGAATCATAGAATCATTAAGGTTGGAAAAGACCTCTAAGATCATCGAGTCCAACCGTCAACCCAACACCACCATGCCCACTAAACCATGTCCCTAAGCGCCTCATCTACACATCTTTTAAATACCTCCAGGGATGGGGACTCAACCACTTCCCTGGGCAGCCGGTTCCAATGTTTCACCACTCTTTCAGTAAAGAAATTTTTCCTCACATCCAATCTAAACCTCCCCTGGAGCAACTTGAGGCCGTTTCCTCTCATCCTATCACTTGTTACTTGGGAGAAGAGACCGACACCCACCTCGCTACAACCTCCTTTCAGGTAGTTGTAGAGAGCGATGAGGTCTCCCCTCAGCCTCCTTTTCTCCAGGCTAAACAACCCCAGTTCCCTCAGCCGCTCCTCATAAGACTTGTTCTCCAGACCCCTCACCAGCTTTGTTGCCCTTCTCTGGACACGCTCCAGCACCTCAATGTCCTTCTTGTAGTGAGGGGCCCAAAACTGAACACAGTATTTGAGGTGTGGCCTCACCAGTGCTGGGGCCGATCACTTCCCTAATCCTGCTGGCCACACTATTTCTGATACAGGCCAGGATGCCATTGGCCTTCTTGGCCACCTGGGCACACTGCCGGCTCATGTTCAGCTGGTTGTCGACCAGCACCCGCACAGTACTTGGCCTTGTTGAATCTCATACAGTTGGCCTCGGCCCATCGATCCAGCCTGTTCTTTGCACACCCTATATTTTCTGATTCTGTTTGTTATTGAGTGTGAGAGACCTTCAAGTCCCTTGCAGGCTAGAGCAGCAAACCCAGCTTGTGCTAATGTCCAGGCAGAGCTTTGCCACCTCTGCTGTAGCAAGCAATTGCTCTAGTAATATGAGGGCTCTGGGGGCTGTCAGTCTTTACCTTTTTAGCTCCTATTTGTATTCCCTCCAGGAGTTTTTTATGTGTAGTCAGATTTGAGCATTTTTTTATGATGACTTCCAGAACATACTAGTGTTTGTACCTTTTCTTGTGACAGATGCATGTTACTTATTTACTCTGCTGCCTGGCACAAGTGTGGGGCAGAAGTATGATAAATGACTGGTATAACTGGAATGTTATACTCCCAGCCAAACATTTGGTTTTCTTGGGACAAA
>NW_008796218.1:3110652-3119658 GCF_000699145.1 Aptenodytes forsteri
CCCCGCATCCAATAAAGGATGGAGATTCTCCTTGGCTCTCTTCTTGTCATTAATATATTTGTAAAAACATTTTTTGTTGTCTCTCTGCCTTCTGGTAAGCAACCTATCTCCCCCCAGACCATTGCTCGCAGCATAGGCCATACAATGCCTTCAAAGACCTTCCATTTTCTCTCTCCTTTTGTCTTTCTTTTTTACTTAAAACAAAGAAAAACAGAGTGGTACCCCAAAATTTGTGCAGTAATAGAAAAAACCCATGCTATTCCTACAATTTTCCTCTCTGTTTATGTAGAAGGCTCTTGGTAGGGAAAAGCATGGCTTTTCCAACATATTTTTCCTGCTGTTCCTAGTGTATGGGGCTCCAGGTGCTGACTGAAGACTGTGAGTATTTTTGCTGTTTCCCCACCAACGAATTTTCCATTATGGAATGATGAGAAAACAGAACATTGAAATCACCAAGAGATTATTTCAGAAAGAAATGTGATTTACGTCTTATCCAGCAGATGTTGCTGTTAGACCAAAAAAAGGCTCAAGGTCAGTTCAGGTGAGTTAGGGAGGACTGTTTCAGAGGGTTTCAACAGTTCAGGATTTTATCCAGCATCTCCAGATCTGGTCCTTTGAGATTGGGAGACCCCCTTTTACAGCCATGGATTTGCAACACTAGGTGACTGTGCTGAGACACAGACCTCTGAGTGAATCTGACTCCAAGCAAAAAGCCAACAACACCCCAACCACAATCACAGCCTCCCCCAATCTTCTGATTAAGGGGGTTATTGTCTGTCAGAGATTTTAACACATTGTTTTTATAAATAGTGGAAAGCTTCACTTCATATACAGTATTTGCCTCCCTATTGATGAATGTGGGGTTATTCATCACGTCTTACATGAAATAGCACACTTATTGATGTTGCTAAGATGCGTGTAGAAGATAAGTTATTGATGTTTTAGAAAGAAAATCTGAGTTCAATGCCATGCTGACTGTATTATTGGGAAAACCCTGAGGTTTTCTATAGCCCGGTGGTTACAGGATAGGTCAGTTTTTACTATTAAGCTTACAAGGTTAGGGTCTTTATTCAGAAGTGTCTGTGTATGCAAAAGGTAGATTTCTGGGTCCACGGGGAAATTTCTGGGTTCCTTCTACTGGCCCAGGTGGCTTTATGCCAGACGTTCCTAATTCCTGGTGGGACCTGGGTGGGAAAGGACTATCTGGAGGCTCTTCTGTATTACACTAGGCACCATTCTCTCCCTCATTAGCCCTGAAATCTCAAATATTGAAAGGAGAGCCATTGGTGTCCACTTAATGACATTCCCAGTTGTGCAACAAACTTTTTGAGAAGGGAGCGTGCTGCATAGATCAAGGAGAGAAAGTCATGACTGTTCAACAGATTTATTGGAAAACAAGTGATTTAAAAGGCTGAGGGAGGGCAAGCTGAGAAGCATTAGTAAATAGTACTTAATGAGGTACTCAGGTATGCCTCACTGCCACTGAAGTTGGAAGTTTTGCCACTGATTTCAAGGAACAAATTAATAATTTTTAAACGAAAGGGAAGTATTAATTTCTTCTCATTAACATTTGGGTAGTATGAGGTACAAACGTTTGCTTGTCTGTTCACTTTTGGATGTAGTTCTTCTGAAGATGATAATATCATTTTTATGAGTAAAATGAGCAGTTTTTGCCCTTTGCACAATTTGACCCTTTCAAATATCTCTGCAAAATACAAGCTGTAAAATGAAAACTGTTTTTCCTTCCACATTCAGTGGGGTTTTGTAAGGTCTTTATTTTGTGTTTAAAATAACAATTCATTTTAAAAGAGCAGCATCTGGTGCAAAGTAATTGTTAACTTAGTATTTTTTTAATGTTTTTTGATACAGATGTATAATATTTTAAAATGAAAAAATATACCAGGAATAGTTCATATATTTATTTTACCTAAAATTGAATTTTCAGTATCTGAAAAATTTCTGTAGCAGCTTCAGTGATAATGTGAGAAATGGTGTATAACATCATTGTTATTTTTAAAACCCAGCAACCTTATTGCACTTTTTTGTTGTGAAATATTGAAAGTAGAAAAAGGATCCTCTTCATTCTCATATTTGCAAATGACCTGATGAAATTTAAAATCAAAGCACTTAGCATATATGTGAAGTATAAATTTATTCCTCTTTACTTTTTCCATTGCAATAGTTTGAATAAGATAAACCAATAATACTGGTTTTGTCATGCAGCCCCAGTAGGGCTTTCTTAAGTTACCAAATCAAATCAAACATTCCCAAGATACACACTTATCTTTATGTTCAAAGACAGCTACTTCCCTTTTATTATTTGTAGCTGTATGACTTTCCCTTTGGAGGTAGCGTTCCATAGGGAACATCAGACAAATCTAGTATCTTTAGTGAAAAGCTCCAAACCCACGTTCAGGCAGGCTCTTTACTGTCGAGGCAGCTCAGGGAAAGGAACGGTCTGGCTTGCAGTCACCCCCAGTTTTCTCCCAGGCTCTGCATGTCAGTGCAATCTGCAGGATTCAGATTTTTTTTGAATCAGACGGTGTTTCTTTAGGTGCCCCGTCCTGCAGAATATTGAACTGGAACCAGTGTGGTATGAACCAACGATTTCAGGCTATTGGTGGGTGTTTGTAGCCCATGCTGGAGTGTTTCTGTAGACCAAGCTAGACTGCAGTTTGTCTTGTAGGATCAGCCCTAAATGCCTAAATACACCTTCAGGAGCCCAATTTAAGAACCAAAGTTTGTAAATGTTGGATTAGTCTTGTATCTGTTCCTCAGCTCTGCTTATGTTCCCTGCCACTGTCAGAACTAAACTAAAGCTCTGAATCCAAATATTTCCAGCTTTGAAATATTTGCACATAGACTGGGATATACTTCTGTCAGTAACATGCTGTCCTCTTGATGCACAGGGGAGCAGAGTAACTTCAGGCATTTGTTTTAAATATATTACCTTAGAAATAGACAGGAAGAAATTGCACAGGGAACAAGTTTTCCTTATTTAAGTTCAAAAATAAATATAGCTGTAACCTAAACTTGTGTTTATGAGCACTGACACCCTTTGGCCTTACTCCAGTGGACTTTTCTCACTGACATCAATGGGAAAAAGATGGGCTCTGCATAGGAAATCTGTGAATATTTTTTTCTTCTTCATCTATCTATCTATTTTGGGATGTGCTAAATGCTTGTTCTCTGTTGTAACATTAACATCAGTGTGTGGAAACTTGAGTTGCTAAAATAAATCAGTGAAATGCAATATACATGACTTCACATGGAACTGCATGTACATTGTTGAGCACAAGCACCCCGTGTCAGCTCTGCCGTGCCAGCTTTACAGCCAGGTACACCCTATTGTGTCCCGCAGCAGTGGGGTGCGTAGTGAGGCAGGCATGAACTTTGTGCTGCCAGTATGTATAGAGTCTCTATAGTTCCTGAGCTGGCAAAATATTTCTTGGTTGCCATTTACATGACAGTAAAATTGATACTTTTACCAGCCTCAGAGTATGTGGTTTGGCAAGGTCTATAATATTTCTCAAAAGCATCTTTTGATCTTTTGCATTATGGGCCTGCTCAAGTGTTTGCTGGAGGCAATGAAAATTTTAAGGTTGATGTGCGAGGCATTGATTTGTGAGGCTTTAACTGCCTTTCTTTAGTTTTTGTAAGTTAGTGATATTGGCTTCAAACTACCCTGGGGCATTTTTCTGACCTTAGTAGAGACCGTCCTGATTCATGCTAGTATGAATTAGCACATTCTCAAGTTAATTTAATTTTTATTTTTAATGGAAAAATAAAAGGAGTAAGCTCAACCTTTATGGGCTGGATTGTTTTCTGCCCACAGTGAATCAATGGGAGACCTTTACAAAGTCGGACTTTGATGAAGGCGTTGAGGGGCCAGTCCTGCCTCGGAGTCCCCTTCGATCCATGGGAGACTGGCCTGCTCTGCAGAGTGGTCCTGTGCCTCGACGCCGATTTATCATCCACCATGGTCACAAGCACACGGATGAGGAATGAATCCCCGTGGCTGCTACCGTCCCTGCCCCTCTGGCTTCGGATAAGACAGCAAGCTTGGAGCACGCCTCTGCCCCAGGAGGAAGGAGAAGCAAGTGCGTTGCTCTGCTCGACACAAGGCCGCTCACTCCCCTCCTCTCCATAGAGCATTGATCTTCAAGGCCCCTATGACTAAAGGAGTGTGAGACATTCCCATGGAATTAGCTGTTCCCTCTTTCTTTTTCCTGCTTAAGAGGTAAGAGCTGCACGAATTCCCTCTTTAATAGTCACCTAAGAGAGAATATAATGACTGATCTGTCATCAAAGTATTTAGAGCTGATGACAATATCTGGGTTGGGTTTTGGGGTGGGTTTTTTTTTACTGTGATTTTTAAATAAAAGCTATAATTCACAGGGGTATGACAAGAAATGGGTTGTTTCATATTGTCTGTAGCTGCTGGTTATTCTTGTCCTAATGTACAGAAATGCCCTAACAGTTACTTACTAATGACAACTTGCTCAGGGCTTAACATTTTTCAGTTTCATGGCAAGCTTGCAAGGTTACACATATATACTGAATGAAACACAGCCCACTCGTTATTTTTAGAGAGGCTCTGAACAAGAAGTAAATCCCTGGAGTAGTGCTGCCAGAGATGCGTAAAGTTCAAATCCAAATTAAAACTGCCCATCTTTGGCCCAAATTCCAACCGGAACTTGAGAAAAACTGTGATCTGTACCTTGAACTTTATGACAAAAAAATCCTTTGCAATTATTTTCTATCACCTGAGAATATATGAAGATGGTACAAACACTTGAAAATTAGAACTTGAAAGAAAAATCTGAACATTTGTCCAACAATGTAGTACCTGGTCTTGTGAGATACTGTTGTATGACTTTAAGTTTTGGTAGCTGCACTGGAATTTGGAGAGTCTAATTTATTGTGATTCCTAGTTCTAACACATCTTTGTAAGCTCAAGTCCTATAATGTAATTGTAAACTTTGGGGGGAGGAAGATAAACATGCTTATTTACCTTACAGATTTCTTTAATAATGATCTCTGATGTGCAAGACTTGGTTTAGAAATCACGAAGATACAACATGAAGAAAGTAGACCCCTTTTCAGCAATATATTTATGCAAAGTAGTTGAAAGTAGTGCAACTGAAGCATGTTCTTGATTTCTTTGCTGAATCAGAGCCTGTATCTTCTTCCTGCCAAGGCAGTGATCTTAATACCACTCCTAAATGCACTAGTAATTCTAGAAGCCCTAATGAAAGTAAAGATAACAACACAGATTTTATAAATAAGGGTCTTTATTTAGAATACTGTTGAAAACATTTTTGGCAACCACATCGTATAAATATATAAAGTTAAAGTTTGACACAACAAACCAAGCAATATTAAATATTTTTAAATTTTTTCCCCTTTTTGTTTTTAATTTTTGCTTTTGTTTCTTTTTTTCCTTTCTTTTCCTCTTTTTTTCCCTTTTTTTGCAAAGCAACTCTTATTTACAATTATACAAAAAGTTTTATAAAAAATGGTCCACAACCTTATTTTGGCCAGAACAGGAGTAATAGGAAGGATCTGTCAATGCCACTACTGTTGTAGATTTCTGTTCTCCTCTGCATTCAAGAGCCAGGTTCCTATTCCCCAAAGCCCAGATTAAACATTGGCCATTTCATGGTATACAATTTTATCTCTAGACATATTAAATAAGTTTAGTTTAACAACCAATAAATAACTAGGTGTATTTTGAAGTAATACAGGTTTGAAAAGTTATATATTTGAAGGAATTTTGAGTGATATTTTAAAACTGGAACAAGTCTTGAGAAATCTTCAGTCTTAGAAGGCAGGTCTCGGAGCTTGGCTGAACGGAGCAATTTGTTTTCAGTGCAGTCCAGCTGGACCTGCCTTTATAGCACTTGGTAGATAGGGTTGCTGCTGCTGTTATCCTGGGGAAGTGGGGTGCAATTGGTGGGGGACGGAATTTGGGCTCCGCTATCATTCAGACTCGCTCCTTCTGGGGGGGAACAGGGACTCCCTTCAGCAACAGTTTCCACTGGAGGCAGTATAGGACATGTGGTGTTATCTGTGGAAATCCTCTCTACAATGCTTGAGAGGCAATCGAGGCTGGAAACAACAGAACTCTTCCCATGCTTTGGATCTAAAAACCAGACAAAAAGGTGCTCAGTTTATCCAATGGATACTTAATGTCAGTAGGATGTAGTTCTTTCATAAAACCCCAGTGAGTGGCTAACAGTATGCATCTGTGAGCATGTAAAGATTCAGAGGAAATGAATATTGGTGAAGGACGCCAATTATCAGAAAACAGAGACTGTAATTTGCAAAATGGAAGAGAGACCCAACCAAAGTATGCTACTTTTGGAGCAGGGTGGATCCAGGGCTTCATTTCAGTCCGTAGAAAGGGAAGGGAAGATTTGAAATCAATTGACAATTTCTCCAGTTTGGATCAATGACAGAGTTAGGGAAGTCTTCATGCAAAACACGGTTAAACACTGAAAATTAGTTGAAGAGAGGAATATCTTTTTATCCAGATGTTGTATTTGCAAGATAGGAAATGCAGCTATAACATATCCCCATATTTGCAAATACATCTAGAGGAAATCCAATGCTTCCATTAGCATCAACAGCTCGCTGGCTGAAAAGGCAAGTTCCTCTTTCAGCCCAGCTGGGGTCAGCTAAACAACTGAGGACGGAGAAGGCATGGGGAAGTTTGCTATATTGACTGCCTCTGTCTCCATGTTTCACACAGCCGTTACGGCACATACTCACCATTTGGTGATTCGGTGTAGTAGCTGCTGTCATAGCTGTTTCTTCTGCGAGAGCTGCAAGGAGGCCCGCTGTACTCCATCTGGAAAGGAGAGCAATCTGAGTGAGGTCACTGGTTGGGGACAGCATTTACTGAAATCCCAGTAACCATCCAATTTCGTATTTCAGTCCCTAGTCTGTGCCATCATTCCAGTCCTGGCTGAAATGCCATCAAGTTGTAGTTTCTTTGAAAGAGGCAGAACTTAACTTGGCTAGAAGGGGATTCACCCCAGAGTATTTTATGTGGCACAGCTGTTCCAAAGGAAAATTACCATTGTTGTTGCATCGAATGCTGTAGCTTTACAAATGAGATGAGGTTTTCCAGCATTCTGATCAGATACTGCCCTACACATATCTTCAATTTACCACAGGGACACCAAGAGGGGAATGAGTCTTTTTATGATATAATTTTTGAAGGTTTTTCCAAACATGAGTTCCTCTTAAAAAGCCTCTAGTCTACTTTTGTCCCTTTTTATTTCCTTTAGTTTCTCTTCCCATTTCCATTTGGTACAGAAAAAGCCCCAAAGCATTGACCAGTATATTTGTTTCCAATACTTTAATCCACAATGAAATTACTCTTTCTGACAAAAGAAAAAGGCTGTATTTTGAGGAGGGATCATTTGTGTAAATCTTCTCTCCAATCTGCCAACTATCTCATAATCACAGATATTCAACTGAGTAATGATTATCCCCACCAGAGCACAGAAAAAAAAATCTCAGGTCTTAAAGTGCTGTCAAGATCCCATCCCAGACAGCTGTCCTGCACTCCAGTCACCACGTCCCACCACCCCAGTCAGACCAGAGTCCGAGCCTATAGTCCCAGTGAAAAGATGCGGTGATGGGACACCCTCTCTGGCACCCAACCTTCTTCTCCCCCCCACCGCCGTAATGTACAAGCAGGATAGAAAGCCTGGGGTCTCCTTCTGATTGCTGGTAAATGTCTACGGAGGGATGAAGTGAGAGGAGAAATGGAGAACCTTTTTCCTAAGGGTCAAGAAAAACAACTCCTGTTGCTTAGACCCTCCTCCTGTTATCATGACAAATGGCAGAAAACAAAACCCAGGCTCTTATCAGTTTCCTTGTAACTACCATGACTAAGGGGGACCTTCCTCTCTGCTGGGGGATTCAAAGGTAATGATACAGCAGAAGATGAAAACAGATGCCACAGGAGCTACAGGAGCACAGGCAGGGCTCAGACCTCACCATGCCCCCAGGTACCCATCCCAGGCAGCTTCCCAAAGTGCTCCCCCAGCAGCTCTCCCCTGGGACACAGGGGGACCTGCCCAACTTCTCATCCCAGGGAAAAAAGTGTGTAAGAGATTTTTCTTCTTTCCCAGAGATCCTGGTATGCGGGGGACCCCAACCTCCCTTTGCTGCTGAAGCTCAAGGCATGAGAAAGGACTTTGTCTACTGCCTGGGGAGGTATAGAAGGCAGCTGCTATAGGAAAGGCAGGAGGAGGCGACTCGCCCTGCGCAGATTTGGACCAACGGCGTCTGGGGCGCCTCAGTGGCAGGGTGTCCTCCCTGGGGCACTCACCATGCCATCGGAGCAGTTGGAGCGGGGGCTGGAGGCATCTGATTCCCCACTGTAGTGCTCCAGCACTGGGTAGTAAGTGTCCTCCTGCTCCCGGAGCAACGCCTGCAGGCTCTCGATGTAGCGGATGGCGTTGCGCAGGATCTCTACCTTGGGCAGACGCTGGTTGGGGTTGGTGGAGGTGCAGCGCTTGAGGGTCTCAAAGGCCTCATTGACCTTGCTGAGCCGCCGCCGCTCCCTCATGGTGGCAGCCTTACGGCGGTCGGCGTTGGTGGTCTTCCTCTTGCAAGCCTTGCAGGCCCACAGCAGGCAGCGGCCGGCCTGGTGGTGCCCGCTGGGTGCCCGGACATGCTCCTCCTCGTGCGGGTGCCCGTGGTGGTGCCCGTGGTGGTGCAGGTGCTCCTCGGGCTTCAGCAGGCCCCCCACATGCACCAGCCGGGGGTCCAGATCCTCGAAGAAGTGCATGTCCGACGTGTTGAAGCACGGGTCGTCGTAGAAGTCATCAGCAGCCGTGAAGGAGCAGAGGGAGCCGTCCGTCATCTCCATGGGGCCTAGTAAGTCCATGGGGGCGGCGGAGGAGACGGCAGCCAGGCCAGAGGGGATGAGTGAGGGGATCAGAAGAGGGGGGACTTCGATCGGGCTGTGCAGCGGCAGGTACCGGC
>NW_008796218.1:3120830-3131974 GCF_000699145.1 Aptenodytes forsteri
AGGTATTGGGGGCACGGCTCCCGCAGGAGGGCGAGGGGCCGCCGGGTCTCCGGGACAGGGAGGTGAGGGAGAGAGCGGGCCTATCCAGGAGAGCCGTTACTCTAGAGCAAAGGCTGTCTGCTCTCACCTGGGGAAAAAAATTTCCCAGCAGAAAAAGCGGATGTGTCTGGGGTCCGTTGAAGTGTGTTAGCCTTTTTCTCAGGAATCAGGGTGTTCCTGCCCACGTCTGACCCAGGTACAGTTCAGAGATACCTACCGAGGATGGAAAATGTTCAGCAAGACTCAGGTGCAGTTATTGAAACTATTTGACCTCAGAGCAAAAAGAAGTTGTGTGGGAGGGTGAGGTCTGGAGTGGCTGAGACACCCAGCAACTGCCTGAGCAAGTTGCAACCATATTTATCACAGGAAGTATTTGATTCCTCCAATAAAGCAATGCAGTAATGGTTTAGTAATGACGTACCGGAGGAGAGCTGAGGCCTGAAGTTACGTTCAGCTGTCACTTCAGCAAATGACTCTTTTCACATGAGCTACGACGTATAAATTTGCATTTCAGGTTCCTCTTTCAACTCCAGCCTCTGTTTACCTTTATTCTGAAGTCTTTGAAGAGATTGACTTCATCTCGTGAAGTAGCATTTTGCTGCACGTGTAGTTCCACTGCAGTTAGATTGCTTGTGCAATAAGAATTTGTTGTTTCAGGTAACTAGCAGTGGCAGAGTTTGGATCTTGGAGAAGTGGGATGGTTTTTGGTAACGTCTCTCAAGGGTGTTAGAGTTTTTACTCTTGTTTTTGGAATATCATTTGAGATGAGAAATTCGGTTCTTTTTCCAATATGGAAGCACTTCAGCAATTCAACCATGTGATTTCATTGACTTCATGATTAAAATAGTTATGAGTATTTTTAATGTACCATGAGCTAAAATTAATCTCCATTCTGCAGTTATAAATATTGGTGAAATTTCAACTCATTCAAAATCAAAGGCAAAGCTCTGTTTTCAGTGGGGCAAGGAGCTGACTGAGAGAATCTGAAAAGGTAAAAAACATCCGTCAATGATCTAGTCCCCAGTCCCTGTGCCTATGACTTCTCAGAGGGACTATTGTGATGATGGCTTCTTTTGTTGTAACATGATTTGTTTTTTGGAAAAAATCCTAACCTGCAGTCCCCATTTTCTACTTACTTAAATGTCTTCGAGTACAGACAAAGATAAGAACTGTTAGTCACATTCTGTCATTATTCCCAAAAGATAAAATTTTTATTTAAAGAAAAAAGTATAAGTTTGGACTCTGTACAAGTTTGTTCTTTCACTGTATCCAATGCTGAAAAGCGATATGTCCCAAGGAGATCAGCTATTGACCACCCTTACACATTTAGAAGTGTATCTCCCAGCTGTTTCTGAAAGGCAGAGTAGCAAACTTGTGGAAACACTTCACTGTTCTAACCGAAGTTCTTTGATCCAGAAGGAATTAACAGATTTTTTTTTTTTAATCTTCATTGAACAGTTAAAAAAGTAGAAGTAATTTGTATTCAAAACAGTGCTAGGTATACAATAATGCATAATAAGTATGAATGAGAAATAGTTGTATGCTGTAACAACTGAACATGTAAATTGGGATATCAAGGCTTGGTGCTGGCTGTGTGACCCATTCAAGACACTTAGACTCTCTCCAGATCATTGGTTTCATTTGTGGAAAAGGTAATTTTACCTAATATTTAGCCAGTGTTGTAGCATATTCTGCCACTGTGTGTTTCTAGGTTATATTTGACCCCCAGGAAAAGGCACTCTGGGACTTGTGTGCATAATGGTTACCTTGGGCAAAGTGGTAACAAATGGTGGGAAATGGTGGGACTTGGACAAGCAATACAAGGAGACTGCCAGTAATTGCCCATGAATATGCTTAAGTGCATGAATTCACCTAAGTGAAAAAGTCAGGAGAAGGCTGTGACCAAATGGTGAATTCTGCTCAGAGTCATCTTCCAGTGAAGGTGCCCTTGCGGACTTCTTCCCTGCTGATGCCACCAGAACTAAGATTCACTTTCCAGAATTATTCCCAAAGATGGGTTTGCCCAGAAAGATGTTGCCTTGTACAGTGGGGCCTGAAAAAAAGTCCTTGCAAAGAACAAACCCTGAGGTGCTCTTACCAATTTTGTGTGGCCATAGTGGAGAGGATGAAGGACAGCATGATCTCCACCTAGAGAATTTACGTAATTCCTCACACTGAGAGTAGGCAGCAGCAAGGGCCCTTTCCATGCAACTATAGGTAGTGCTTATGGCAAGCATTTAGAAGTATGCCATTGTTAATACCTGTTTGGAAGCCTCTGTGGCTGTAACTCACAATTTTAGTAAAGATTAGGTCTCTCCAGAGCTCCCAGTTTGGATGCTGTATTTAGGGTACGGGTGCTGCTATAGCCATTCTGAGCTGCCCCAGACTGTGTGTTTGGATAGTTTGGGCATTGCTTTGGAAGTACAGATACAGGAGTGTGTGTATGAACAAGCATTCAGCAGAGAAATAGAATTTGGAAAGTTTCTTTAAGTGTTGTTGCCCTTATACCTGTTCCACATTCATCCTTCATCTCCTTTTGTTCAGGGTGTGATTGAAAAGGAAGCTGGGAAGGCAGAGGCAGATTGTACTTCCTATGCTGAGAAGCACAGACAGACTCATCCTATATACCATAGACAGGTATTGTTAACAAAGTTTGAGATCATATTCACAAGCCATATGTGCCCGCTCAGCAGAAGCAGCATGTGGACAAGAAGAGCTTGTTATCTACAGTAATTGATCGATTTATCTTTTCTTTTTCAGAGGATAGAGACTGGGAAAATAGCTGATTGTGAGTTCATCTAAAATTAACAGAATTGTCTCTTCAGGCGGAGGGTCCAGAATGTGTTTTGGAAAAGGGAGAGAGAAAGACCTAAAATCTGAGAATGTGTGGATACATTTGGCTGCAAAGATGAGTATGAGAATTGTCTCTTGAGAAAGCTATGGCAGTATTTCAGGAAAAAAGAAGAGGCAAGTAAGTCTTGCTTTGAAAAATTTAAATGTTGGGCTCTTTGTTATGTTGGAATTCAGTTAAGGTAAAAGGCAGTCAAGTGCTGGAAACCATGGAGGAGGCTGTACCTACATTTCAGAAGGTCACCAACTCTTAAAGGAGAAAAATGTTGTAGGTCAAACATTACCGGTAGTATTTGAAGTGGTTTTATATGGCACTAGTTTATAATTCAGTTAGTAGCTTTGCTCTGTTCGTACTTAGTGAGCTATATTTTAATAATGAGAGGGATGGATTCCATTGCTCTTATTCATGTTCAGTTGCAGTCAGTGGAACTAATTGTTGAATAAGGTATGCTCAGCATGAGGATGGGTGATGGAATCTAGCCCAGCTGGAAATATCTTTTAAACTACTGCTGTATTAGAGAGCAGCCATCTCAACATAGGCAAATCTAGCATGTTGCTAAAAGTGCTTCAAGCCATTCTTGTGGCACACTGCAGTATTTTTACAGATGAATACAGGGCTTGTTTTAAAGTGATTCCCTCCCTCCCCCCCCCAGGTTGAATCATACTAACAGAAAGATTGGGAAAGCATCTGCATTGTAATTGTCTGTCCTGTGTTACACCACCAACAGAAAGTAGGTGGGGTTTTTTGCAGAAATGGCTACTTAACTGCAGCTGTGTATAAAAGTCAGTTTACTGAAAATGTTTCATTGTGCAGTGTTCTTATCTTAATGCAGTTTTCTGACATTTATTTTCATTGTGGTCTACTCTTCTATCTTGTGCAACTTTCTTAGTAGTAGAAAAGTACTGGTGCAGCTTTATGTACATATGCAAAATCTCTTGGAGAAGAATACTAACATGCCTATGTGGTAAATTGAGGAATACAATGTAGATGCAAAGTGCCACTTTTAACATTGAATTGAATTTATTTCCAAGCACAACAGGAGTATCACTTACAGTATTACATAAAAGCGTAAGACAATCTTTCAATGAAGCAAACCCCAATTGCATAAAAGATGTTGTATATAATGACAAAAAACCCTAGCTGCAGGCAGCTGACCTAGCCAGTTGCTCTTCTTACGTGACCTTGGTAGCCAGTGTACAGAAAGAGAGGCACTCCTGTAGGAGATGAATGGAAGGAATTTGGACACCTCTGAACTCTAACCAAGCTGGCTAAAGTAAAGGCCTTAAGTGTGGTGGTGCTAATAGCCCCCCTAACTGAACAAAATGCAAAACTAATGAGTGGCCACTCTTTATGATGATGATGACTCTAAGTGTGCTGCATTTTCACTAGGATCTTACTCCTCTGCTGAGGACCAAGATAGGAAGTACAAGAAATAGCAGTAGTACCATAGTGTTGTGGTTTAACCTGGCAGGCAGCTAAACACCACACAGCTGTTTGCTTACTCCCCCCCCAGTGGGATGGGGGAGTGAATTGGGAAAGAAAAAAAAAAAAGGTAAAACTCATGGGTTGAGATAAAGACAATTTAATAGGACAGAAAAGAAAGGGAAAATAATAATAATGATAAAAGAATATACAAAACAAGTGATGCACAATGCAATTGCTCCCCCCCCGCCAACCGATGCCCAGCCAGTTCCCAAGCAGCAGACCCCTAGCCAGCTTTTCCCCTCGTTTATATGCTGAGCATGATGTCATATGGTATGGAATATCCCTTTGGTCAGCTGGGGTCAGCTTCTCGTGCACCCCCAGCCTACTCGCTGGTGGGGTGGCGTGAGAAGCAGAAAAGGCCTTGACTTTGTGTAAGCGCTGCTCAGCAATGATGAAAACATCCCTGTATTATCAACATTATTCTCATCCTAAATCCAAAACACAGCACTAAACCAGCTACTAGGAAGAAAATTAACTCTGTCCCAGCTAAAACCAGCACACATAGTAATACTGTAATTTAGCCAACTGAAATAGGGGTCTGTACAGTAATTAAAGCAACCATCCTAGGTTAGGTCTGGACAGAGCCCTAGAGCTAGTGTCTTCAGTGACACTTGGAAAATATGCTCTAGAACCTGTAAATACCACATCTAATGAGAACCCCTCATTTATCTCTCATCTGCTTTCTGAGGATGAGAAAAAGCCAACTAGGCAAATAACTGTGGAGAAAACCAGCACATTGTCTTATTCCCACTGTTGAGGAAAGGTTTGCAACCTTCATCTTGGAGAAGCATACCACTAGAAATAGCTGGGTGATAAGTAAATGAATTAGACTACTTATTTAAATTGCTACTATGATAGAAATAAAACAAGAAAACTTTGTTTTAAAACAAGTCTTTTAAAAAAGTTCATTATGTTAGTATACTTGTTAGTAATATATCTGTTAGTAATATAAAATATCTAATAATATAAAACTAAATCTTTGGATTTTCTGCCACATAGAAGTTTCCTTGTACTAAAGTTGCATTTTGTTTTTTTTAATAGAAGTTACATACACTGTTAAAAATAATTTGCACTAACTAATCCTATTAATCATTTAAGACAGAAAAGAGACTTAAAAGCTTTTGGCTTCTAGGAATTGCACAGATAAAAGCACGACTAATGCCGACAACCTAGGTAACTAGCAACCTTGCTATGGGCTAGATTTTGAGCTGTGGCTCAACGGAGGACAAGGGGGCAGGGTGTAAAGCAGGAGGAGCGATACAGCATCATGTCTCCTGAGTTCTGGTCTCAAGGCCACCTTCTGTACAGGTCTGCCTTAGGAGCTGCCCTGTAGCTGCAACAGCCACAGCATTAAAGTCCCTCCCTGCCCTGCTTCACTTTTGCTCCTGTTCCATCATTACACTGTGGCAGTGTGGCAGTGCAGTGTATGGTTGCATATATTGGCCCTATGCCATTTCTATGCTGGGAAGATTCTCTCTGGGGTCGCTTCAGACCCTCTGCAGCTCCTGTACACTGCTGGAGAGGTGGGCAGGGGCTGCAGTGATGACTAGACTCTGGCTCTGTGCCTGTTCTGAACTCTTTCTGCAACCGGTCCATAAAGTAATCCCCAAGACTATTTCTACCATCTTGGGAACAGTCAAGCCTGCGAGCATTGGTCAGTAGATCTCCCATCAGCTTGATCTTCCGGATGTTGGGCCCGATAAATTGTTTCTTGATAGTGCTTGCGCTATGAGGGTCTGCATTTTCAATACTCAGGGCATAAAGCTCTTCAAAATATCGTATCATAGTTTTCCACTGTACCATTGCTACTTCCAGGGCTTTCATCAGACCGACTGCGTACTCACAGTTTGGTTTCTAAAAACAAAGACAGAATTGCATTTATTCAGAAGAACAGCTCATCTTACTGTATTCATTGATGGTTTCCTGCAACTTACCTGGTGCTCTAAACAAGATGTGCTAGGATTTTGCAACAACTCCTAGTTTGGAGAATCTGTTGTTTTTTGCAGAGTTGGATGGCTGTAAACATACAGAAGTGGCAGAACCCAAGCACTTTTTCAAGGAACAGAGATTTAGATAGCAGCAGCTATTCCTGAGGAACGTTCTTACACCAGGAAACCCTATCATAGAATCATAGAATGGTTTGGGTTGGAAGGGACCTTAAAGATCATCTAGTCCAACCCCCCTACCATGGGCAGGGATACCTTCCACTAGACCAGGTTGCTCAAAGCCCCATCCAGCCTGGCCTTGAACACGTCCAGGGAGGGGGCATCCACTACTTCTCTGGGCAACTTGTTCCAGTGTCTCACCACCCTCACAGTAAAGAATTTCTTCCTAATGTCTAATCTAAATCTACCCTCTTTCCCTCATCCTATCACTGCACTCCCTGATAAAGAGTCCCTCCCCATCTTTCCTGTAGGCCCCCTTTAAGTACTGGAAGCGATACAGCATCATGTCTCCTGAGTTCTGGTCTCAAGGCCACCTTCTGTACAGGTCTGCCTTAGGAGCTGCCCTGTAGCTGCAACAGCCACAGCATTAAAGTCCCTCCCTGCCCTGCTTCACTTTTGCTCCTGTTCCATCATTACACTGTGGCAGTGTGGCAGTGCAGTGTATGGTTGCATATATTGGCCCTATGCCATTTCTATGCTGGGAAGATTCTCTCTGGGGTCGCTTCAGACCCTCTGCAGCTCCTGTACACTGCTGGAGAGGTGGGCAGGGGCTGCAGTGATGACTAGACTCTGGCTCTGTGCCTGTTCTGAACTCTTTCTGCAACCGGTCCATAAAGTAATCCCCAAGACTATTTCTACCATCTTGGGAACAGTCAAGCCTGCGAGCATTGGTCAGTAGATCTCCCATCAGCTTGATCTTCCGGATGTTGGGCCCGATAAATTGTTTCTTGATAGTGCTTGCGCTATGAGGGTCTGCATTTTCAATACTCAGGGCATAAAGCTCTTCAAAATATCGTATCATAGTTTTCCACTGTACCATTGCTACTTCCAGGGCTTTCATCAGACCGACTGCGTACTCACAGTTTGGTTTCTAAAAACAAAGACAGAATTGCATTTATTCAGAAGAACAGCTCATCTTACTGTATTCATTGATGGTTTCCTGCAACTTACCTGGTGCTCTAAACAAGATGTGCTAGGATTTTGCAACAACTCCTAGTTTGGAGAATCTGTTGTTTTTTGCAGAGTTGGATGGCTGTAAACATACAGAAGTGGCAGAACCCAAGCACTTTTTCAAGGAACAGAGATTTAGATAGCAGCAGCTATTCCTGAGGAACGTTCTTACACCAGGAAACCCTATCATAGAATCATAGAATGGTTTGGGTTGGAAGGGACCTTAAAGATCATCTAGTCCAACCCCCCTACCATGGGCAGGGATACCTTCCACTAGACCAGGTTGCTCAAAGCCCCATCCAGCCTGGCCTTGAACACGTCCAGGGAGGGGGCATCCACTACTTCTCTGGGCAACTTGTTCCAGTGTCTCACCACCCTCACAGTAAAGAATTTCTTCCTAATGTCTAATCTAAATCTACCCTCTTTCCCTCATCCTATCACTGCACTCCCTGATAAAGAGTCCCTCCCCATCTTTCCTGTAGGCCCCCTTTAAGTACTAGAAGGTTGCTATAAGGTCTTCCCTGGTTCAAACTAAATGTTTAGAAAGTTTTTCAAGCTGGCCTTTTTATTTTTACTTTCTACAGCTTAACAACTGCTATGATAGGCCAAAGAAGAGCATTCTGGATTAACTATTTAGAGAATACAAATTTGGTAGAGGAGAATCAGCCCCTTGGTCTTTAACAAATGAGGTGGGTTTTTTTTCCTGATAACTTTATTCCTTTGTACCTGTGCCAGCCTGAGTCAGATCTCTAGTTCAAATTCTATATTGAGCTGTGCTCCAACAGATCAGCCACTGCCCCAAGCTGGGTATTTCTTCTACCTCCTTCCTTACCACCTTTCTTAGGTGCTGATGGCTTCTAGGCTTCTATTTAGTTTCAATGTGAAGGAGACAAGTAGGCTGTTTTAGCACAGTTTAAGGAGACTCTCAATCCACTACAGCACACTGGAAACAGCAGTCTCCAGCTGAGTGAAAGAAAAAGGGGACCACTGTTCATATTCTTTTGGGCTAGAAAGCAACCACATAGAGTTAGGACTGTATGTCTGACAGTTTCTAGGCATCACGATCAAGAACAAAACCGTGTACACTAGTATGACAGGGAAATTATATCTGGACATCTAATAGCGGATGAATGCAGACATCTGAAGTACCAACAATATAATGCAGTAAGTTAGAATAATTACTGCGGAATGCAACTGCTTGAAAGCTTGTTGTCTACTACCCACCTGGATGGTTTTAGAACAGTAATGGCCTCCTCTTTCTTGCTGATACTTCATCAAAGCCTCTGCGGCTTTTCTCTCTTCCAGAGCTTGATGCAAGAAGAACTTTGAAACATTTGGTAGAGCCACATGCGACTGATCAAAATATTCACCCTAAGCACACAAAAAACAAGTGTTAAGATTTGCTGGAGATGGGACTCACTTGCAGCAGAACATGGCTTTATCAGAACTTGGGAGACCCTTCCAATGGAAGCTGTTCTACCAGCACAATCATTTTGAAGACCTTAATCCAAATTTCTGCAATAAATGAAGTAAGCACTTACTGTCTTAAATGAAAAATCTCTATACTTCTACTAGAACTCCTTCTGTCCTTTAATACTGGACAGGTAACTGTAGTACTGATGCTCTCTCTCAGTAGCAGTCAGAGATCCTCAGAATATTTTACTTATGAGTGGTTGGGGGGCGGTGTTATTTTTTTTTTGCTGTTGTTGTGTTTTGTGTGGGGTTTTTGTTTGTTTTTTTGTTTGTTTGTTTGTTTTAAACATAGTCCCAGCACAGGGGACATAAGATTTATCCCTTCAGGTCAGCAGTCCAGTGAAAAGTTAGCTTTCAAAGGTATGAGAAAGATGAGGCAAATACCAAAAAGAGAACAAGCACAACTTTGCATCTATTTATCAGCTTCATTATGGATAATATCATTCCAAAATAAAGAATACTGCTACTGAACTATATTGTATACACCTTTAATATTGTATGTAGCTCATGCCTAGGAATACTTCAGAAATATTACTACGCTAAACCCACTGCAAGCCTTGTTCTGTTCTAGATGGGAAAGTAACAACTTTAACCACTTAACTATGCTAATAGATCTATCGTCTCTTAGAAGAATTTTATCCATGGTATTGCTGTGCCATAAAGAGAATATATTAGAGACAGGTAGCAAAGGAGAGCCACCAGGTTATATTAGTTTCAACATTGGCTCTGCACAGCTCTGATGTTGAGGAGAATGAGAGGCAGTAGCTGGGAATATGCCAAGAACTGAATTGAGGGAGCTACAGCATCTTGATCTGCTGGTTCCCTAAACATGCCTATGCAGTACAGCACAGCTTTTGTCTCTTGGACATACTCTGGATTGGAGTACTACATATCAAGCTGTTGGCTTGTAGCCTGCCTAGGAGGGGTAAGGAACAAGTATATGCATTTCAGAAGTTTTTCTGCTTCTTATTGTCTTCCCCGCTTTCATCTATTACCCTGCTTAAATATGAAATACTTGTGTTTCATCTATGTTGCTCTGTTTAGAAAAAATGCGGAAAAGTTATATACACAATACAAGTTTATGTTTTTCTCTTATATTTTTATGGCCATCTGGGATACCCCAAACCTGTGACACGCATACACACGTGTGACCATAAACCATTCAAGAGAAAGTACATACTGGAATGTTTTATTAGGAACATTCATTGTGGTATTTGCATAATCCTTTTCCTGAAGTCATTCATTCATATTTCTGTTGGCAGAAGAGTCAAGATTCAGTGTTTTATAACCAGTTCCTCAGTGCAAGTGTGCTGCATGACTTCAAGTAGAGCACAAGTTACCACACCTGCTTAACTGTTAAGGTAAATCTTTTATGTCAATCATTAACTATTTAAGATGTTCACATTTCTAGGTTTGATTTACCCACAGTCAATTTCTAATTGAGCTTTCTCCATCCCACCCAGCTACCAATCACTAGTATTATTTTAATCCACATGCTTAACAAGTAGAGGTTTTACTGCATACTTAAACTTTTATTGGACTATTAGTTGATACCAAGCTTGATCAAAGAATCTTGGGGATATATTGAATATAGTTTGTGTTGCTTCTCAGTGGATCCTTGGCATCAGAAGAGATGGCATTGATTTTTTTTTTTTTTAATGGCTTTGTTAAAATATATGTTGCCTTAATATTTGATATGTAGCCAGACACAATTTTGGCATGCATGTTACACAGTATCAGAGATATCTTTTTTAATTCATGTCCAACGTTCCTGCCTGTGGAGCAAAAAACCCTAAACTGACAGCGATGTTCACAAACTGTTATTTC
The DNA here is from genome assembly GCF_000699145.1 of Aptenodytes forsteri. Lineage (NCBI taxonomy): Eukaryota > Metazoa > Chordata > Aves > Sphenisciformes > Spheniscidae > Aptenodytes > Aptenodytes forsteri. Next base: position 3,131,622 of record NW_008796218.1, read on the forward strand.
ACCCGTTAACCGCACACAACTATTTTACGTACAAAGTTTGAGGAAAAAAACACCCAAGAGTTATACTCCAAAGCTGTTAGCGTTCCCTGTTCCTGTCCCTCTTTCCACAGGCATAACTCTCTACGTGAATTACCCAAAATACATGAGTGCCTGATTCATCACCCGCTTGTTCTAGACCTTCGTCGTTGTTTTTCTAGCCATGTCAGCGGCCACCCCGGGGTAAGTGCAGAAGCAGCTGCGCAGATCCGGAGCCAGCCAGCGGCTCCGAGAGGAGCGCTGCCGCGCCGCAGGTTCCGAGCGCGAAGAGAGCCCCCAAATCCCGCTGGGTCAAGTAACGGGGCAGGCACCGCTCC
>NW_008796218.1:3132642-3135220 GCF_000699145.1 Aptenodytes forsteri
GGCACCTCGCCCCTCAGCACCAGCGCACGTCCCCTCTGCCAGGCGTCGGTTGTCAGGGCGGGAAGGGCCGACCGGTGACTCGTCATTTCTACAGCTTACTTGAGGGACGGTAGCCAGGGACGCCCACGCTTAAATACCTCCTTTTAATAGTAGTGAGCGATGTGCGAAAGCGCAGTGTGGCAGAGTCGAGGCTGGAGCAGCTGATGGTAGCTTGCAGTCAGATGCAGTCGTGGGGAGGGAGCGATCTGTGAAAAAATCCTGGGAACTTAACAGTGTATCTATGTATGTCTTGGCTACAGGGTAAATCCTTTATCTTTTTTGATTCAGTAGTAAAAACGTTTGTGTCGAACTGGTCCTATCTAGGCAGATTATACCACCTTCAGTATTTTAGTAACTTAATAGTCCTTGGTTTGTACAGTAACTTCAAAATACAGGTTTCTGACTTTTTCAGCTGCTTTACCGCATGGGTGGAGCTCTGCATGTTATTGCTTGAGCATTTATTTACCTTTAATAGATTCAAGCTAGTGGAGTGGAAATATGAGTAATCTCAACACCCTTCGAATTTGATAATTTTCTGTTCAGTGACTTTCTGTTTAGTAAGCTTAATGTTATGTGCCGTTCTGTGGAATATTTTTCTAGCAGATCACCCCACTCCCCCACAAACCCAGGATGCTAATGGCAGAATCGTTATTCCATTGCACATTTTAATTGTTACTGGATCTGATTACCTAGAGCAGAGCACACATCGTCTGAGAGTAGTCATGTAAAGATGTGAGAAAATTGCTCATGAGAAATTTACGTACTTCTAGTTTGGTGCCTCCATCTCTTACACTATTCAGCCCTCTTTGTTTACTGTAATTGTCCATTTTTTCATTGTTTTGATTCTTCATGCTGTAGTTACGTTAAATTAGAAGTTTCAGAAAATAAAATGTAAACCAGTGTGCTAAGTTCCCATTAAAAAAAAAACATTTAAGCATATGCTTATTTTAAGCATTTGAATAAAACTGCCTGTGAGTAAGGTATGCTTGTAATGTTTGCAAGGCTAAAGTAAGTACCTAAATTCATAAGTTACAATATATTAATTGACAAGACAGTTCAACAATATATGACCTTGTTCTGAAGTTCTCAATAAGAGTCCTCTTTTTTGTTGGGGTACTAGGAACTTTTGCTGGTAAGATGTACTTCTGACAGTTACCTTTTAGCTCCTTCCATTCCAACTGTCTTTGTTTTAGCCAGTAAAATAGTTGCCAGTGGTTTATTATTCCAGAATAATCCTTTGAGTGCCTCAGAAGAGGAAGAACAAGTGTGGTGTCTGTGCGTGTGTATGCATTGACATCGTAATCTAAATAGAGCACTCGATGACCTCCTTTCTGTGGACAGTCCAAATAATTTGAAGTGTGAAATCGCAATAGAAGGCAAGTTAGCTAGTGTCTCTGTGGAAAAGTTTATAGTTGTATTTTGTTAGGTGGGCGTTCATGACAGTAATTTCTGAGCATATCAGCTCATAGATGCTTGTATCTGTATTAGTAGACTTCTGGTCCCTTGGAAGTCAGTATTAAGTTATCCCATTTCAGTGATGGAGAACTAAGATGCAAAGACATTTCTTAAGGCCACCTATGGTGTATGGGGCTGATCTGAAAACTGACTCTAAATTTCCTTACTCTCCATATGTTCTTTAACCCCTCTTTTTATGAGAACACCGTTCAATTTATTTTGCTTTGTGCTTCATAGAACTAAAGGAAATACACGTCATTTGTATGGTAATCAAAGGTATTGTGGAAAAATTCTGTTACAAAGTAATGTAGGGGTTCTTGCTACATAGGATGAGGTGGTGTCACATGCTGGTCATATCTGGACTGAGGAAAGTCTCATCTGTTCCAAAAACTTGTGATCTCAAGTCTTGCTTTTCAAGAAATGCTGTATCCCAGGGAACAAGCACTTTGTTCAGTTTCTTAGTTACAACATTTCAACATGGCGTGGACTAAGTGCAGCTGCCTGCTATAGGTAGGCTTGCTTTTAAGACAGGTGGCTTTTTTTCCTACCTGCCCTAAACTGAAGGGGAAGGTCTTGCGTCTCTCTCCCAAAGTGTATGCTTCAGAAAAGTTATTACCTGCTTGGAATAACAATATGACTTTGATACAACAAGTGAATCTGGGTTAGATCCTTATTCTCGCTAAATCCTGAAGTATGAAGGTACTTTACAATGAACCGACGTTGGGGTGAAGAGGGTTGGACACTGAATGATCTTGACCGAGGGAAAGCAAGAACAGATAGTTATGTGCAAGTCATTGCAAAAAGGGTTGGTGACATTTGTAAATAGGGTTGGTGACAGGATTGACCCTGTTTATTCCCATAATCTAGGATTATTTAAATACGTAATGTTAGGCACATACCTTGATGAAAGATGTCTGTATTGATTTTTATGATTTGGCATGATTTTGGTATAACACATTTTAAAGAGTGTTGAAAGTGTGTGGCAGAGTGGGAAGCCAAACAACCACAGCATGGTATACAGAACTGCAATTAACATTCCAACAAAATAAGCTCTCTCACACACACCCCCACAGCCCCCCCCCCC
>NW_008796218.1:3135428-3144767 GCF_000699145.1 Aptenodytes forsteri
CCCTTTCTTTTCATTCTTTGGCAGAGTGCAGCAGAGAGGACTGTTACTGTCAGTGGGCTTTAGCAATCATCTGAAAATATCCTTTCTGCTGAGACTACTTTGCAAACATTTAGCTGTACCTGGCCATTTTCTACTTTGATGCTCTCTCGTTTAAAGCTAGGCACTTCAAGCTGCACTTTGTAATCTAGAGTTGATACTGTTTGTTCTTTAACCACAGGTAGCAAGAGTTCTGGCTGTTGCTTCTATCCAGCTACCATCTGTTAGCTTCTTTCTAGCTGTGACAGATTTTTCATGTGCTTTGCAAATAGCGTATCTAATGCTGCCAAACTTTTTTCTTATGTGATCATTCAGTGCCGATCAATAGCTATGATGAAAACGGAGCGCTATGTGAGGAAAAAGTAACAAATAAATAAATGTATGATATGTATGCCTGTGAATTAGCCTTCTTCATTCATGATTTTGTTTTGTAATTAAGTGAAACCTAAGCTTTCTGGCGGGAAATGGAGAATGATTCATACGAACACCCATGAATTCACAATTGCTTGTACTGGACTTGAAGTCACTTAACCCGTTTATCTGTATGCTTTTCCATACTCAACAGGTGCTTCATTTCACTATTTTATCTGATCCCACTCTTTTTTATTTCCTTTTTCCATGGAGGAAAAGCCAGCAAGACTTCTCAGTTGTTTTGTTGCCTTTTGCATTGTATGACTCATAAAGTTAAAAAAGCAGCCTGAAATTTGGGAGGTTACTACTTAAGTAAGCATAGAAAAACAACTTTTTTTAACTGTCTCACAGTAAAAGTAATCATCAGCAAAATGTGAGATGGCCCTGGGGTGACAATAGCACTGTGACCAGGCTGTGAGGCAGACATTCTGGAAAATGCATTTTGTCTGTATGTCACTGAGCAAATGGAAAGGTCCACTTTGTTGTAGTGCTGTGAAATCAGCATGTTTTAGTGATACGAGAGAAGGATTTCCTAAAAGTAAGTTAGAGCCTAGTCCCTTTGAAGTCAGTCTTGATCTTGTTGGTATCAAACAGAGCAGACAGGAGCCTATTTTTTGGGCTTATAGGTACTGAAAATTACTATGCAGTGCCGTATCTACATGTATTTTATATATATTCAATTTACTAAAATGAGGTACCACAATGAAATCCTGTTTGTAAAATACTTGGATTAATTTTGATTTTGGAAGTAATTTTTGAAGTGCCTTTTTTTGGCACTCGCCTCGAATACTCCAAAGCTTAGTTTTCTATTGCTTTCCTTTTCTAGAGAGTCAGAGATTTTCTTCCTCTCATTGATATTTTTGTATTTGCAAAACATCCATTACTGCAGTGTTTAAAGCCAGTTGAGATGTTTGAGGGTGTTCTTCAGTTGTACTGGAAACAGCCATGTCTTTTTTGCCTTCATTCAGTTTTCCCACTTTGCATCAGTAGCCTAATAAAGTTGTGACACTTTGTGCCTCTGATGTAACTTTTATCTTGAGCAGTTCAGTTCCATAGGCTTCCTTGACGCAAGTCTGCAGGGCACAGATATTGAGAAGTTGGCTCATTTGTCTTTCTTCTTTTGCAGTGAAGTTCTTCCTTAAGGAACTTTCCAAACACTGGATAATATAAACCATTGTGATATATATATAGAGTTCTTTGAAACTTTACTGATTGAAATCTGTCCTTCAAACAGAATATGCCCACAGCCTATGGGCATGTCTGTGCCGTGTCTAAAACACACATAGAAGATGAGTTCATAGGAGTTTCTGAAATACAAGCAAAGCTTATCTTTAACCTTGTGTCACAGAACAGGTATAGAAGGGTTTCCTAATTCATGCTATTTTCTTCTCTGCAGTGTTTAAATTAAATTATCTGTAATTAATGCTTGCTTTTACCATGGGACTCTTCCAGTAGCAGAGAGTTTGCTTCAGGTAATGCCGTGAGGAGACAGGCAGCCTCAACTCCTTCTCGCCAGGGTGCTGCAGGGGCCCGGAGAGGCCCAGTGCCCTGCAGCGCAGCAGGGAGCTTCCGTGGCCACTGTGGCTCATGCTCAGAGCTGCCCTGTGACTTTGGCGTTCAGGGCACATCCTGCCTGCATAGCACCTGCCCTCACGCTCCTGCCAGTCCCCAGGCACCCCTTCCTTCTCCTCTCTCTCCTTGCAGGCTCTTTTCAGCTGCTGCCACAAACACAGTGCTCAGGCAGACTCGTCCTCTCTGCTGCCACCCTCTCTTCTGTGGGCCCCCGAGAAAGCTCCATGCCAACAACAGGTTTGGGGTCTCTGTGTGTGTGTGAGTCAAGCCTAGAAGATGTAACTGCATCTCAACTAACTGCATAAGTAGACTCTTGGCTGTGACTGTTGTCCTGCCTCAACCTGGTTTATGTTTGACACCTTCAGCTATCCTGTTGCATCTCAAGTCAAGCTGCATATGGCCGTGTTTGATTGTGTGTACATGTGCGTAGACTCCTTAATGCTGGGGCTGCAGGTAAAACTGCACTGCGTCCACTACTAACTTGTGTCTAGGAGCCGTATATCACTATTTTCTCTTAAGCATGTATCACTCTTTCCAATGCAATTTTAAATGTTGACGGTTCACCTACACTGAGTTGTTCTCCCCTAGTCTTTTCTCCTTGTATTTACAAAATTGTTAGGTGTGCCGACTAGGCTTCTCAGCTCATCTGTGTCTTTAAGAGCCCTGCCTCTGCCAGTGCTCAGGAAGCCCGTGGTTTGGCTTGGGCAGAGAGGCAGCAAGGAGAGCTGGAGCCCTGGGGCCTGGTGGCTGCAGAGGGCCGGCAGCCAGGCTGAGCAAGCTTCAGCCTAGTCAGCAGCATGATACTTGGCCCTTCAATCTCCATTTCTTCTCTTACAAATACACTTAAGCTGTAAGTGGACTATTAATTTCAAGTGGTACTGGCTGATACTACCCGTTTGATTTTTTTAAAGAGGCTGTGCTTAGGAGTAAGTTAGAATAATTTGGCAGCATTCATCTGCCTCTGAGATTTTGCAATTGTTATTTCAAAGCCACATTTAAAAAAGCATAGGGCAGCAAACTTAAGGCTCATCCTTGCAATCTGTCCATGGTGCTTCGTAAGTCCAGTCACTTATTGCAGGTTGAAGCCACTGGGTCTCAGCTCTGGAGCAAATTTAAGTGGATTCTGTGGAATTTCTGAAAATGTGGCACACCCCAGGCAACACGTTGCATAAGGGGGTTATGCAATTCCAAACTGTCTAAAGTCTGTCATAATTTGTATACCTTGTGTTTCTGTTCTATCTTCCTTTCCGCAGCTGTGGTTAAGAATCTGTACTTACTTTTGGACAAATGAGAAAATAAGACTTGACGTGTTTGAAAAAGGGAGTGCCTTTTTTTGTACAGTCTGTGCCATCTGAAATCAGTGACTGCAGGTAATGCCTTCCAGGCAGTGTAAACTTTGGTAGGTGCACTCTGTGCTCCAGATGGTCTTTGAGGGAGCATCAGACCTACCTCTTCGAGGTGAGCATGAGCAGACACACTCTGTACATACTCAGAATATTTGCACTAGCAGAAGTGAACTACGGGCAAGGGATGAAGGTCCAGAAACCATTTATTGTCTTGCTGCTGTATGCTACTGATAGTCAATGTTCATAGAGTCCCTGCTAGTACCAAGAGCACCTGCTTCTGAAGTACAGGTACTCCTGGGAGTTAAATGGTTTGACTGATGCCATTTGCTACTTGGCTTGAGAGAGAAGAAATTAAAGCCACAGATGTGGTGAGAGGTGTGCGAAATGTTTGCAGGTGAAGAGGAAATGATTCTAAATGTTTTAGCTTTTGTATTCACCAAAAAATAACGAATGAATCCTTTCCACAGTTTTTGTTTGAAAAAGAATCGTTTCAAAATTTAAATGAAACTGCTTGAGAAAAAAAATATGAAAAGGTTCTTTATTTGAAACTTTAATGTGAACATTCATCAATTAAATGTTTGTTTTAAATTTTGTATTAATATGGATTCAGTGGTGGTGAATCAGACAAAACAGAAGTGGATAATTTCACTCAAACATCATAGACCTTAGAGGCTATGCTAAATTCCAATGAAGTAATTCCTCTTCTAGTTCCAGTCACAAATGACCCTTTATTGCTGCTTTCTGCTCAAAACACCTCTTCTATGCCATCTACGTATTATCCTTCATAATGTGTCGTGATTCCCTAGGGTATCTCTTTCCCTATCATTTTCTGCCTAATTCCATTTTAATGGCTTTAAAAATACATTGTAAAAGTCTTATAATAATGGGTGTTAGATTGTAGTCTGTTTGTGGCACTATGTCCTAGGCAAAGTCTTTTGTGCCAATTTGCAAGGATGAAACAAATTGTTTTCAATTTCAGTGTCATTATGCAGAGCACTTGTTGAGTTGGGCATTCTCCTGATTTCATTGGAATTATGAGGTGTAACTCACAGTGTGTTTGGCTCCTATCACTTAAGGCAGCCAGCACCATTAATTGGTAATCTTGGGAAGTTATTTATTCTGGTCTTTAGGACACAGTGGCATTACAGTGATGCAGTGAAATGCTTTACTTTTTGATTTTTAAACCACTAGCTCCAGTTGCTATCTTTTTTAGAATTTAGAAATTACTGTGCTGAGTATTTACAAATTTCACAGAACATTTTGTTCTCAGATTTAAATCCTGCATACCAAGCGCCTGCCTGGGGCAAAGACAAACAAAAGTTAGCTTTGATACTCCAAAACTGGTTGAATAAATCCCGTGCAGCTGGCCTGCGTGAAATGTGCGCAGTGACAGCAAGCCGCAGAGAGGATTCAGAGGGTTAGGAAGAGCTCTGTGCCTGTCAGATGCTAGGAGTGTTTTATTGCTTTTGCTGTGAAGGGCAGTAACATATAGGTATCCATACTGCTCAGTATTAAGTATGCAAAGTGGTGATTGCCATGTGGTTCCCTCAGGTATATATGTGGACAAAACTGACTTGTAAGTGTGCAATATTGCAGTCTTTATTTGTTTATACATGCTTTGATGTTTTCCAAATTTGGAAGTGCGGTTAAAGCCTTAAAGGGAATCTGTGAGTCTGCAGCAGCTGAGAATATATTTCTAGCACTGGACGTTCCTGCGTGGTTGTGTGAATGTCTCTTCATTGGTGAGGAAATGGCGTTGTCTAGCCTGTACTGCAGTGTTTGTAAAGGGAAATTCTCAGAGACTTATTTAAATGGGCAAGCCAACACAGTACAATTTACACTTGTGTGTACTTGTGGATGAGATGGCAGTAACTGTTATGGATTGGAGAGTACTTTTTCTGCCTGTGCTATTCTCACCACCAGGTCTGTTCCTTCAACTGTCTCCACTTTGCTTCTTTTTGTAATATAACCCAGCTGAGACATGGTCCCGAGGGGAAAGTGACTTAAACAAATCTAAATCTGGGAAAGTCATGAATTAAAAGGTGTACAGTTCAGGAAAATAAATTCTGGAATACAAAGTTATGAAGGCTGTGACCGGTTCACATGAGCAGCTTGTAGCAAGGTCATGTTTCCCTCCAATAGTGCATCGACAGGAATTTGGAATGCCTGCTTTTACTCACGTTGTGTGAGCAGAGTGCTTTTGGCAATGCTCTGTGGTGCTGCCTTTGTGAATCCAGCTCCATTCTCAGGTTCCAGAGAGCTTCCAGGTTCTCTAGAAACAGGCATAAGAATAACTGCAAGGAGTGAGATCAGATTTGCAGAACTGACCTTTGGAGCTCAGAATGGCAGGACTCAGAAAAGAAAAAACATAGAGGCTTTCATTAATACAAGTGTTTATCAGTAATACACTAAGAGGGACTTAAAAAAGAGATATGTATGCATTGGGTCAAAAACCAACTTCTAGCAAAATGAGATAAGAAGAAAATTTTCCTTGGAGCCAATTTGGCCAATAGCTGTTTCTGGCAGGGTTTTTTTTGCGCTCTTCCCACGTCATTTTGTAGTGGCCATACACTGAAATAATGCACTGGGCTATGTGGACCACTGGCCCAAGCAAGTGCATGGCAATTCTTATGATTCCTGTGCTGAAAGACTTCTCTTAAACGACCTTGACGGGGTTTGATTTGATTTGTTCCAGAATAGGTTAGCCCTTGTTCCTGTTGATGCAAGCTCGTGATCTGGACTCCAGGACTCAAGCAGGACTGAGGGACACATCTTGTCAGGCAACGGTAAGATTGTGTTACCTATGTAGAGGAGGGTGTTGAAGTCTGGTATATGTAGCTTGTGACTTTGAGTTGTTTGGTCTGAAGCAAGGGACAGGAAGGTTTCTTTTCTTTTTTTAAAAGAAGATCAGTGCAGAGCAAAGAGAGGAGGTGAAAAATTCTTAGGAAAACCAAAAAAGAGAAGAGAAGCAGCACTGAGAGTGGACCAAATCTTTTACTGGAGTATATGAGCATTACTCATATAACTTCAAGAGAGTACATGCTTTAACTGAGCATGTACCAGCTGAGGACTTGGCCCATAATGTCCTTTATAAAGCTCTGAATCCTCCCCAAATAGTTTTTCCCTCCCTCTTCAAAGAGGCACCTGTTGTTGGTGGAGTTGGTGATGATACCGGATTAGTGCACATGCGGTCAGCCTGCTTGGCCTCGGCCCTTTGGACCCAAAATGAACTCCAGCTGCTGTTGCCCAGAGCAGGTGCTTCATCCAGCCCTAGCAGCTGTTTGAATGTACACTGTCATGGCCAAGAGGAGGGGGTAGGTCCCCTGAAGTACCCAGAGGAAGAGCTGATCAGCAGGAAGGAAGGAAAAGGGAGTGTGCCACAGAGACCTGATTTTTATACCCAGCATTTAGCAGACAAAAGTTGTTCTAGCATTGCCTTGTGGAAATGGGAAATAGTGGCTGTCACTCTGCATGCACTGAGCCTGCACAGCACCGTGATGGATGATGGTTCCCAAAATGAGGCTGAGGGACCACTAAAAAACAGCAGGGCCATGGCAAATGATTGATCTCTAAACTGCCAAACCTGTATTGTCAGTTGAAGATATGATACAGGTACATGGCGGTGTGTGAGAAATTTTGAGGGCTGGTAGTGTTTCACAGTTGTTCAGTGTTTGGAGTCGTTGGTTTAAAGCTCCAGTGAGCGGCCCGGTAAAAGTGAGATTAGGCGCAGAACAGTGTACAGGCTCATAGTCTGCTACATATGATAGCTTGGGCTTCACACTCACACTGCCAAAGCCAGCAGCAAGGGAAGAAAACAAAAGCAGAGGTAACCTGGGGTTATGAAGCAGCCACAGGGGACAGTGTCAGGGAAATGGAGGGTGAGGAGACAATGTGGGGGCATATAGAGATGTGGATGGTTGGGAGGTAACAGCCAGAGTTTGAGGAAGGGGGACAGATAGCCCAGTCAGAGGTAAAGCAGCAGCAACCCAGGGTTAGAGTGAAGGGGACAGAACAAGGGTGCAGGTTTCTTGGGGTAAGGCAATCATGGCCTTCAAAGGGAAGAAGGCAGCTTAGAGTAAGGGCAACGCAGACCTGCAGCAAGAGGTACTCTGGGAGTGTCTTGCAGAGCAGGCAGTCTTACGGTGTAAACTGTTCAAAGTTGTTCCCATTGCTGGCCTCACAACCAGCCACTTTTAAGTCCTTTCCAGCCTGCCTTCAACTTATTCCCCTTGGACTGTTCTCACTGACCCGGGAGAGGTCTCTGTGCAGTCCTGCACTCTCTGATTATTCACATGCTGCCAGGGACAGCCCTCCTGGCCTCCCTTTCCATGAGTGTGCACTGGTCCCTCTTTTGGCTGTGCCTGCATAAGTCACTGTCAGCATTAACACCAAATTTAATGTGACTCCTTAGGTTCCTCTTCTCTTACCTATATTCACTAAAGTTACCAGAGTCCTTCCAGTTTCTCTCATAACCTGCATGTCCATTTTGTATACCTACCCTGTGCATGGTTTCGGTCATATCCCATCATCCAGTCTTTTCATTCTGTGTATCTTTGCTGATTGCTCAACCAAGTTCCCACTGAACCTCCATAAGGAGGGGTAAATGTTAAGCAAGGACATTTCCCTGTGTAGCTATAAAAGGATTATTCAGGCCATATTTCATTACAGCATGGCCTAAGAGCAGGAGAAAAACATGAATATTGGAGGCCTCTCTTTGTCAGGAAATGGGATTTCCGCAGGTGCTCAGTTGCAAATGCTCTGCATGCTTCTAAGGCTTGGCACATGGCGTTGCTAAATCCTGATTCAGGATGCAAGAATGTCTCATGACCCCTGCCATGTAAACTGGTGTCTGGCCATGTTTGGAAACCAGCCGTCAATGATGACAGTAGACGAGTATGGGTGAAATGAGCAGCTTGGCTTCAGCACTAAGCAAGACTTGTTAAACATTGTAAATACAGATGTCCAATTCATATTTTGAATAATGAATATTATGACCTTTTCTGTAGCAAGTGGTAAAAAGCTGGATCGTCTTTCTTCGTCTCCTTGCTGCCTTCCCAGGATTTGAAAGTGTGGCAAAATATTTCATCCCTTTACAGGATTAGGTAAGATTGGTAACCATAATTCTTGTACAGAATTACATAGAAATACTCTAGACAGCCAAATATATTGATTTAAGATCATCTATGTGGTGGCAGAGAAATTGTTTCCATTTTGGTTTATCCTCTTCTTGGATTGGTCAGGTTATCCAGCTGACTTCAGTTGTTCGTTCTTTCAGACAAAAAGCTACTCCTGCTGGTACAGGCCTGTACAATTTCTGTCCCAGTGTAGCTTTTCTGTCAGGTATTCCTCCTATTTGTATTGCTTCTACATGAAAATCAAGGAATTAGAGAAATAGCATCAGAAACTCTACATGAATGAAATTCTCAAGGCTGTTAAGGAAGAAGTTGCATTAGAAATAGGGGGTTTCTGTGCTCGTTCTGTGCTCACATAACTTGGACATGTCACTGTTATACATGGAAAGAAACATCACACATGACTATTAAAAGTGTGTGATGTACATCTGTGCGAGGGGAAGACATCCTCTGATGTGCTTCTGGTTACTGTCCCTATGATTTTGCCACTTTCAGTAAATTACAGTTCACTCATGCTGCTGTGGGTTTATCAGCAATAGAATCATAGAATCATAGAATAGTTTGGGTTGGAAGGGACCTCTAAAGGTCATCTAGTCCAACCCCCCTGCAATGGGCAGGAACATCTTCAACTACAACAGGTTGCTCAGAGCCCCATCCGACCTGACCTTGAATGTTTCCAGGGGTGGGGCATCTGCCACCTCTCTGGGCAACCTGTTCCAGTGCTTCACCACCCTCATTGTAAAAAATTTCTAGTCTAGTCTAAATCTGCTCTCTTTTAGTTTAAAACCATTCCCCCTTGTCCTGTTGCAACAGGCCCTGCTAAAATGTTTGTCCCCATCTTT